>NW_009258383.1:5118911-5128963 GCF_000687185.1 Egretta garzetta
CGGGAGCGTCCCCGCGGGCCGAGCCCGCCGCGCTGGGCCTGCCCGGGGGCCGGGGGGACTCGCAGGGGGTGCTTGGTCCCCTCTCGCTCGGCGGTGCTTTGTTCCCAGCCAAGGAGCGAAAGATTTCGGATGAAGCCTCTCAGACTTTTGGATGAAATCTTGCAATTGTTCAGAGAAAATCTCTCACTTTCTGGATAAAATATTCTCGTTGGGGCACGGAGTTTTTGCTGGAAACTTTTATTTCCATGGAAATTGCTGGCAAAGAATGAAAGGAATTTTTTTTCCCTTCTTTAAAAAAAAAAACCCAAACAGCCCTCCACAGTGGAAACATGGATTAACTCTTGTTTTACAGCATCAGAAAATGGTGATTTCCAAACAGCTTCAACAAGCGAGGGCTTTCCTGGCACTCCAGTGCATCGCCTTAGGCTTAGGACTTGTTTACCTTGGGGAGTATTTTCAGAATGAGGAGGCAGAGGGACTGAAAGCCCTTGTGGTCTCACCTAAGGCTGGGCAAAAAAAAAAAAATTTACATCTGCTTCAAAGTAAAAATCTTGTCATGTGGAGTGTGGGCAAGAGCTAGCGGGAATCCAATGGAGAGGGCTGGTGAGCTACCCAGAAGGATGTTCACAGGGCAGTGATAAAAGGGAAAAATGCAGGAAAGGGTTTTGGAAAAAAACAGTTGGGAGCAGGGGAGGAGAAATAAGCCTGACAGAAATCCTAGGGAGAGAGTCTAGGACTTTTTGCTGAGATGTCAGTAGCTTTCTGCAGAGCCTCCGGCTCGGGGTACAGCTGGTTCAGGGAGAGGAAAACGGGCATTTCTCCACCTGGGCATGACACGCTCTGCTTGGGAGAAAAGCAAAGGAGGTGGTGTGCTCCTGCGAAGGCCACCATTCGTGTTGATGGAAGGATGCATGTGTGACCTTGGGATCGAAGCCTGTCTGGTCTCTCAAGCACCGGGGTAGGCGTTGTTTTTGCCCTCCATCCCGAAGCGTTCACTAGGCGCCCGTCATCTCCCACCCCTGGAACAGCCTTTTCTCTTCCAGTTGCTTACGCGTGCCCAGGGAACGCTGGGCCTCTAGTTAACGAAGCGAAGCTGTCACTTCGGCATTTCCATGGCTGATGGACTCACTGCCGGGTTGGCCGCAGCCTGGGCTCCGCTGGCCTCGCTTGTCTGGCCTGTAAATTGCACTGCGCATAAAAACCATGACGTACAATGTTAAGAATTAGAACTTGCCTTTTAGGGCAAATTGTGGCTGTCTCTTTTACTTGCCAAAGAGCTGACATGAGGAGCTTACACTTGCGCCTATTTCCCCCAAATTGCACCACCATGACTGAAGGGAGGAGCCAGGGCTCCCTGTTAGCGTCAGATGTAGCAGACTGAGCCAAACGTGTGGGACAAGATGATGTTAAGAGATACCTGGAGATGCAAGACTCCTGCCTGGGAGCCCCCCTTCTCTCCTTTCTTGGGGTGTGCCCGCCAAGGTCACTGAGGGGTTGTTTAGATGTTTCTTGATGCATCACAACCTTCCCAAGGCAGGGCACTGTCTGGCAGTCACAGTCCAGCCATGGCCTGCCCTGCCAGAATGGCAAAGAGTTAACAAACTCACCCATCCCCTTCCCTTTTGGGGCTCTGTCCACATGAGGCAGACCAGGGAGCTCCCGTTGTTCTTCGATTCAAGGGCTTGGCACCTATGTGACCCCCCTTAAGGAGACCTGCTCTGGGCTGGGTGGGATGTTGAAGGAAAAGCCCATCTCAGTTTTTTTTCCCCTGTTTCCAGCCCACGTGCTTCCATCGCAGTGTAACACTGACCTCTTTCTGAGGTCATGGAGGCCATCAGAAAACTCAACTTCTCCCAACTGTGTTCTTCTTCTACCTGCCTTCTCCCCTGGTGGCTGGGCACTGTTATTCCAGGAGCTGCAGGTACTTTGACTGATATGAGGCCCAGTGGTTTCCAAGAAAGACAAGACACAAAACAGATGGAGCCACCTTCAGATCAACAGTTGTGGTCAGCAGCAAAAGTGGAAGGAGCATGGCTCCCCATGCAGTTGCCTGAGGTTTCCACAAAAGACGTTCGAGTGTGGACCTGGAGCTGCGTAGGCAGAACTGCTGCTGAAGGTGCTGCTCTGATGCAGAGCATAAGCCAACAGAGCTGGGTGTAAAAGCTCTCTTTCCCAGAAACGCTCCCAAGAAAATATTTGCCCTTGCTGCCCATCTGCAGTGCTGGGGATGCATGAGGTCTGGAGTGGTGGTGGTGCTGGCACGTGGGGAAGGGCCTCCGACCAAGAGCAGAGGAGGGCCCTGGCAGCAGGAGGGGCAGGAGGGAGCAACTTCAGGAAATCCAGCATCCTGGATGAGTGGGCAGCTGGGCTGGATGACTGTAATGATCTTTTCAGGCCTTAAAATTTATTACTGTAGCTTTTAGCTCTGAGTAGCCAAAGGCAGTTGCTCCTCAAGGAAGAGGGTTGATTCACCACTGCTTATTCTCTCCTGCCTGTCACGTCTCCTTCAGCCGTAACTCACTTCTCGGCCTCTCAGATAGGAGCAGGGTCGCTGCCTCTCTGCGGGACTTCAGATGTAAGATAAATCCCTTTGCATCCCAGTGCCGCAGGAAAAAAAAAATGACATCCCTGTTAAAAGATGACCAGTCAAAGAATTTGAGGCGTAGCTCTTCAGGTCCTTTGGTGTGTTTTCAGCAGAGCAGGGCAGGGCAGGGCTGCTCGTGGAGGGGCTTGGGGAAGCCTGCCTGTGGGGGCCCTCGTGCGATGTGGATTTTCCCCTACAAACCTCGGGTATTAAGATTGCAATTTTCCCATTGCTCATTTAATAATGATCTAATATGTTGTTATCCTACAGAGGTCAGACAAACTTTTACAATTTAGGCCTTGAAGGTTTTGTGGATGATGGCAGTGTGAGGACAAGCTCACCAAAACTCCTGCTCAGCTAACGCTAAGTTTAGTGCGAGGTTAGCATGCTTGTACAATCGGCTCGAATAAGGCAACGTTGAACCATACAAACTGATGCAGAAACGAAACACGGCAATTGGGCTGCTCAAGCAGTGAACACGAGAAGTGACGTTCAACAGGGGCTGGGACACCTTGCAGGTTAAAGATCAAAATAGCAAAAGCACTTCTCTTGTCATATCGTTCTGTCCTTATTGCTTGTGTTACACGGTCTGTCTGGCCTCACCTATTAAGTTTTATCAATATGTACTCACCAACAGTATATACGCTAGCTAACAGTAGGTAATATCTATAAAATGACCTAATAATTTGTATCTGTCATAAAACCCACTTCATGTTCTGTCCCTCAGTTAGAGCTTACACTTATTATTATTACTTTTTTAAAACAAATATATGCCAGACTCTCCCCGTGACTGCAATTCCAGGGCTATATTACTTTATTTCATCTTCTGCCTTAGCTTTTATGCCCTTCACTAAAATGTATGCTGTCATAATCCAACTCGGTCTCCTAAAAGTTTCCTATGCAGCACAGGGGAGCCTTCCCCTCGTTCGTCTTTCGCAATCCAGCCTGCAGCTGCGAGCAGCCCTGCAGGGAAGCTGGATGTCACTGGCTGCGTTGTCAGTGCTGTCTCGCTCTTCAAGGGGCTCTGTAAGGTCACCGTCATATTCATAAGCGTAGAGGAAAAGACTTTTCTTCTTTTTCTGGTCTCCATGTTTGAATTACATCTTTGTCCTTGAAAGAGGCCCTGCTGCAAGAAGCATCAAGATGCTCTGCTTTAAGATTCATTTTACATTCCTGTGAAGATCTTCATTTATTGGAAAAATGGAGGTTATTTTCTTCTTCAGCTCAGATTTCTTCATCACGATGTTCTCTAGTCAGTGACTGAAAAATAGCTCTTGGGGCTGTATCATTTGTGCTTCTGCGAGCCTGCTAGTTCTTTTATTATTAGGAAAATGACGTGGTTTGGGAATGAGAAATAAGGCGTTTTTCTTAAGTGACTTTGAGGCACGCACGCATTTTGAGGTGAAGTACCACCTGGGTGAATACCTACAGACGGAAAAGAATTTTCATTAAAGATAGTTAGCTGAAAAAAGTTTGGATTAGAAATAAGACATGCTTTATCTTTTTTCCTCTCTTCTTCTTTCAAAAAGGGTAAATTAACCTTTGGAAAAAACCCCAAGGGGTTATAGTGGTTTCTGCATGACTTGTACTTTTTCTTGAAGATGCCTCCCTTTCCAAGCGAGATCTATGGATCAAGCAGAGGATGAACAAATGATGCAGCCATGACCAAATTAGGTTGTATGGCTTGTGCTGCGCAGGACATCAGAGCAAATGGTTGCTGTGGTCCCTTCTGGCCTTCAAATCTGTGTATTTTCAGTAATCTTCTTGTCAGTTCCATAAAAAATTCCACTTTTTTCTCATGTGCTGCCAAATAAAGTCCTTGTGGTTAATGTGCCTGATTTCAGAATCGCTCTTTGTTAGAAATGGTGGGTGCATGCCGATGCCTGGATTTGGGCTTGGGGCTTTTCATCACTTGGAGTTAACCCTGGAGCTCTTTACAACAAGGTGTGCATGGCTGCCTCTTCCTTTTCCCTGGTCTCCATGGGAAACCCACTTGATACAAACGACCAACACGATCCAGGTCCTGCTAAAACCAATAGAAAGGGTCCCCATTGGCCTCAGTGGGGGTAGATGGAAGTTTTGTGTGCCCACGTTCCCTCTCCTGCTTCAATACCTGGAACTACAGAGCTGTAGCTTCTGCCTCAGCCTACCCATTTCAGTACCCACCCTTTAGAGGCTCTCACCTGCCCTCTTCTCCATCCCTGTTTGTTGGAGGATTCTGCTGTGATGAGTTGGACATGAAATCTTTTCTTCCTCTGGCACTTGTTACTGATTTTAGGCAGAGCAGAAATCCTCATCATGCTTGCTCTTGCTCTTTGCCTCAACATACTTGCAGTCTGGGCAAGGTACGGGTGGACTGGAGAGCAGAGAAAGCCATCGCCCCGAAACCTGTCCTCGGCCTTTTTGCTGTGTTATACAAGAGATGACAATTATCCTCTCTGGCTTTGGAAAAGCAGCTAGATAAAATGCAGAGATTATGAAGGGAGGCAGTCATATTACAACAATTCCGGGCAGCGAAATAATAGTTGTGGATGGAGTGAAAGGATGGTACAGTGTGATCCAAAGGCGCCCTGGTGCCAGTGCAAGTCTTTCCAGCCGCAGTCAAAAGAACTTTATGCAGCCCTTTGTGTGCTTACACATCGTGATATAAAAGACAAAATCTTCCGTAGACCGAAGTGGCCAGGATGTCGTTAGTGTTATCTTACACAGGATTTCAGGGGAGGTGGCTTCGGGTGTTTGCGGGCAGGGTCTGTACTGAGGATCTCTATCAAATTCTGGTTCTTCTTTTAGTGAAATAATAGGAGCAGAATGGAGCAAAGCTCCTTGCTGAGGGCTTCACATGTAATCTTTTCCCAATAGGACTTCAGAGAGTAATAGAGTGTTAAAAAAAAGTGACAATGACATATTTCTGCACATTTTGTTTTTATAATTGTAATATTATAATGCTGTTTACTCAATCAATATAAGCCCGGTGCTCTCGGCAAATACTTACAATGTGTGTGCTCCGAATTTATTCTTTGCAAAGCAGACTTTACACACCACAGATGAAAACGCTTCAGCCTCATTTAAATAGGAAATAAAAGGGATTACATTACTCTATTTCTCTGCAAGCTGGGGAAAAAAAAAAAGGCATTGTCCCCTGTCAGAGTTCAGATTTCATTTTCTTCAAATGAAGTTGTGGTGGCTAGATTTACAAAACCTCTATTCTTTTTTTTTTTTTGCACACATCTGCAAATTTCCTATCTTTAAAGTGTTTGCACAGAGTCAAAAAGAAAACAATAGAAACACAAATCTTCAAGCCAGAAGTTCCAAGCCGGCATGAAAAATGGCAAGAACAAGATTTGAACACTTCTTAATACCAGTGTAACCACGAGATTACTTTTAAATTCCTTTTCTCTGAAATTCTGTACTTTATTTATCAGGGCAAAATGGAGCACAACCCAGAAAAGACATTTCTGAAGATTTTCTTGAGCTGTTTAAAGCTATATCTGGAGACATATAGACTATAATAGAAACACATCGACCAAATTATTATTGTGTTTTACATTTTGGCATTTTTGCAAACTTCCATAATTATGTCATTTTAGTACATTAAAACAAACAGCAAGGAAATAGAAAATACTTCTTCCACAGCTGTGTTTACTACCTTTAAATGTGTTTTTTTCTCAACCAGGCAACCAGTCTGAGATAAGAGGTTTCCCTGCTGTGTAACACAGCATAATCAGAAGCACACGCAGCACCCACCTGGAGTATTCCAACGTACAAGAGTAGTGGAAAATTAAAGCAATAGAATGGAAAAGTCAATAGCTTTTTCCAGTGAGACACGTTTGACATAGTAATAGACTTACTTTTTAAATATATGAATGTACAGAAGATCTTGGAGAGTTCCTTTGAGTGAAAATCCTGTTTATACAGGGGAAAAAAAGAATATTCAGCCTTCCTTCAAGAAATCCAAGTTTTAATTGAAAGGCTTTAAAACATATCCCCATTTTACCATAATGTGAAACATGATTTTCCACTTTTTTTTACTACTTTGGGGAGCATATTTTACACAGATGAAAGCCTAATGAGCTATTCCTAGTCAAATGGAAATATTTTGCCAAAATTGCAAATATCTGAAGAATGCTATTTAGTTGAAATCAGCAGCACTTTCAGAGATTTCCTGAAGACTTTTAATCTGCTTGAATATCTGTTTAGAAATGAAATTGAAAATTTTCTTACCGCCATTTCTATAGCAGAAGTAAATTCTTGAAATTAGCAATATTGCTTTCCAATTTTCAGCCATTGCTGGTATGAGGCAACCACTTTTCAAAAAGTCCAGGCATTTTAGGTAGGATTTTATTTCACTAGCAAGTCTGATGGATCTTTTAAAAACATATTTTGAATGATCACTTGATAGTTATTCTGAATGTTGTAGAAATCAGAGATTCTGACAAATTTTTCAGGTCTTATAAAACATACATTTTCCTTGACCTGAAATTAAATATTTTACTTCAGCTTCGAGTGTTTCTTTAAGGTCTTTGTTTCTGTACAAAGGAAATGAAGGAAATTTTGTAATCACAGAATGAAAATGTGTTATAAAACATCAGCATGGACTTTTTAAACTTCCTTACCATTTTCTCTTTTTTTTCCAGTATGGACAGCTGAAGATAAAAACGTCTCAAATCAAGTAATGGAATATTTTTGAGTAACCGAATTTACAGTTTTTGTTAAAAGACAACTTTGGCTGGAAAAAAGTAATCAGAACGTACTTTGTTGTTTAAATTGAGCACTGGCAAATGTAGTGTAAGCCCCTACAACAGATAAGCACTTGGAAAAATTATTCTCATCAGCTGAAATTTTAGGCAACCTCTTTTGTTTTGTTTGAAGGTTCTAGCCATGAACATGGGACACAGTCTGGTTGGCAAGCTTCATTAACGAGGTCTTTGCAGCTTGCCTTATTTTAGCCATCTAAAATCTGGGTCTCAAGTCTAGGCCAGCACCCTCAGCTTCCATTGCTGAGGTGGAGAACGATGAATGTGTCTCAAGGAGGGGTCACGCTCTCCTAGGAGAGGCATCATGAGACAGCTGTGTTGCTACATACCTGATCTACTGCTTCTACCAAGAATACTGTTGATCTGAAGTAGTTAGGATACTCGTGGATGCTAATGTAAGCACTGCAAGCTCTAATAATTTGACTTGTCAGGAGTACTTTCCAGACCGTCTATAATACAGTCTGAGTATTTAGCACTGTAACTGCCTATAATGATCCAGGAGATCCACTGAGAACCAGCAGAGAAAGGCGGTTTTGCTCTGTGTGTGCATACGCCATGAGTTTAATGTTTGACTCTTCAAACTGCTGGGTAACCAGCGCATCCCCTGGCACGCCTGCTGCTCCAAGCACGGGTGTTCAAAGACAGGAACCAACGGAGCGCGGTCCCAGATTTTAGCCAGGAGAAGCTGAAGTAAGAGTGCTCCAAACAGAAATGATACTGCTCCTTTTTAATTATGAAGGTAATTAAGCCTCAGATGCCGTAGTAAAAGTCACGGCAAATTCATTACCATCAGCAAACCAAGGGAAAAGTATTTTGGAGTCAGGCTGCTCCCACTGATGCCAGAGGAGGTTTACCACGGGCTTCCCCAGAAGCAAAGTCAGGTCAGCGCTGAGCCTTTGCAAATTCTCAGCTTACCGTGATGTGCTCTAGCTTAGTTGTTGGACGGGGCAGGGATAGGAGCCGCCAGCTGAAGTTTTGTGTCTGTGCTGCAGCAGATGAGGCTGGCTCCTTGCCCTTGCAGCATGCTATTTCACCCTTTACTATGTCCCCTTACTTTTAAGGAGGACTTTGTAAGCATTTGGAAGTAGTTTTGGTTATGAGATAGCTTAGCAAAGCCTATGACGCAGAGTTAATCAGGTAAATGCAAAGTTCTACTGAAGCTTGGGAGGTCTGCGTTCTACTCCGCAGTGCTAGCCAGTTCACCTCCTTGGTGGCTTGGCCCTGGCCAGCAGCTAAGCACCCACGCTGCCGCTCGCTCACTCCCCCCACCCAGCGGGATGGTGGGAGAAATAGGAAGACCAAAAGCAAGAAAACTCATGGCTCAAGATAAAGGCAGTTTACTAGGTGAAGGAAACAGAAAAAAAACCCCAGCAAGCAAAGCAAAGGCAACCACTCACCACTTCCCACAGGCAGATCCATGCCCAGCCAGTTGCTGAACATAGGCCACCTTGGAAACCAGCTCCCCAGCCCCATCCTTCTTCTTCTTCTGCCTTAGTTTTTGTTGCCAAGCATGATGTTACATGGTAGGGAGGTGGACAGCTGCAAAGTACAGTTCCTTCCTCAATGGGTGTGGAAATTTCTAGGCACTTACAAAGTAGAAAAAATAGATGCAAGGATAGATTTGTCCTACCTGTGATGCTTGGGCAGCCCTTTCTTTAGGACGGTGTGACAGACATGGGGATGTGGGTTTCCTCAAGGAGGATAACTGGATGAGAGGTGTTTTCCTTCTCTCAAAAGAGAAATGACCATTTATTGAAGCGAACAATGCAACGAACCTTCCCATTCAGTTTCAGAAGAAACCCCGAGTTGTGACTACTTAAAAACCACTTCCTCCAACACAACGCACCATTCCACTCACAGAGATATTTATAGAGGAAATTAGCACAACTTCTTGATAAATCTGTTGGATTAAAAAGTGATGTGGCTGGCAAACGCAGTTTCCCTTTTAAACTGTTTGAGCATTTCTGTCATAACAAACATTGTCCCCAAATTGTGGCACCCTTTCCTCTCACAAATTTTTGAGTGGTGCTGGAACACACTCTGATATGATTCCCTTTCATTTCTGACACCGTTATGTCATTTTCTGGATTTGCGCTGACAGCATTTCATTTCGACATCATTATAGCATCTCAACTGACTTTCCGCACTGAGCACACCAAGAGAATTTTGTGATGACACTATACTAAGAACAGTCAGAATGCAAAATAACCCTGCTGAAGAGTAATTATTATGCATGAACATGATCAGGTTTTCTTGCTTAAATTTTCAGCTGTGGCAAAGTTCGACACTTTCTTTCTTTTAAAAATGGCCGAGAGATTCAAGATGCAGGTAAAGCTATATTGAGGCTGGAGGATGCAGAGCCTGGTGGGTGCACAGCCAGCTGTTATGGCTAGCAAAGGTGGGCAAAGTGCTCACCAGGAGTCAGTCCGTCATCTTCAGCTCCTCAGAAGTCAAGTGCCTGAGCTGGGCAGCGAGGTGCCCGGGTGCCTCAATTCCCATTGCAGGCAGCAGAAGGAACCAAAGGGTGTTTGTCCCATCAGTGTTAGACCCATCTCTTAAGATGTGATGAGATTTTGTTGGGACATGGAAGTCCCAGCTGCAGAGGCAGCTTGGAGAAGTGAATGAGCCTCACTGCCCAACTTTTAAACAGTGAAAATTAGGAGAGTCTAGTTCCACCCAAAGGGGTAAAAAAAGGCAACTGGAGAAAAATAGCA
>NW_009258383.1:5129013-5145458 GCF_000687185.1 Egretta garzetta
GTCTTATAGACTCATGGCTGCACAAATGGAGGTGTGCAGAGGAACCCCAGGTGACAAGTCTAAGCCAGGTGCCTCTCTGAAGCCTCTGTGATGAGAGGGAACCGATCCCACTGGAGATGCTCTTGCAGTGACATCCATGCAGGCCAGCAGTGTGGCCACCCCAGGATCACACACATCTCTCTGGCCGCCACGGAGGGCGACTCTGGTTCCCCGAACCATGCTGCAAAACCCCCACCTACTACTGACGGTTCCCATGCTTGGATCTGCTCTAAGCAAGGAAAGATATGCAAGCTCATACACAATTACATTAAAAATTAAAGAATATTAAGGTAGTGGCAGCTCTAAATACAGCAAGCCTTAGATTTATCAAAATGTACGATATTCAGAAAGTCTTCATTCACCTCCCTTCTGGAAGTGTGTTCTAACATAGGCTCTAACTGCATCATCATATGTGTCTTTTCTTTTTTAATTAGAACATTTGTGTTGGTGAGGGTATCCAAGGCATGCTTAGGAAGTGAGATAGGTCAGTATTTTTACTATCATTTTTAAATTAGTGATCCCCTCCCTTAGCTACTATGTTTGGTACAAGTAGAGTCAGTCGTTTCTTCCTGATCTTTTCGCAGGAGTGGGAATTTTCTAGTCTCTGTAGTATGTAAGTGTATGTAAGTATGTAAGTTACTAACCTTGATAACATTTTTCCTCAGGTGGAATGAGATAATGAATGGCATTACCTCCCCTGTTTGAGGTGGAAAAATGAGGCAGAGGAGACTTGCTGGATTCCAGATTAAAGTCAGCTCTTTGGGCTCCCACATCCATCCCACCAGCATACACGCCACTCTCGCCACATGTGCATGGATATCCTCAGGCAGGTAGAAAAACAGGGCTTGATTTTCTCCTCCTTTACATTTTGTGTATGTTTGACAGCATCACAGTGCAATGATGTAGTAGGTTGCCTGGAAATAGTGTGCACCTGAAAGTAGAAAAGTTCCTGGTGTGCTTTTAGCCAGCTAAATCCTCAGTTAAATGCGCCAGCA
The DNA here is from genome assembly GCF_000687185.1 of Egretta garzetta. Classification (NCBI taxonomy): domain Eukaryota; kingdom Metazoa; phylum Chordata; class Aves; order Pelecaniformes; family Ardeidae; genus Egretta; species Egretta garzetta. The sequence goes on from NW_009258383.1 coordinate 5,130,048, forward strand.
AGCCCTGCCTGTGTGGGACAGGGAGTGGGAGTGAGAGGAATCGGGTGGGGAAGTAGGGAGCTGGGAATACAGCTTTTCGAGACAGTGCTGTATGTTTCTTACTTTAGATTTATGGCTCAGCTGACGCGGATCAAAAAGTTTCCTGGGGGCAATTCTAAATTATACGATTCCAATGAGAAACCCCAGGTAAATGTGAAAGTCTGGAGGTATGGCGCTGGGAGCTCAGCAGCCTGAGCCCAGTCTCAGTTGAGTAGTGCGGGGTTTCCTCCACAGGCTTCGGAGAGCGAGCAGCAGTAGGATTTATGATGTGGGTGTGGAGTCATGTGTGGGAAATGGGTATGTCAGACCCATGAATAGCCTCAGGCTTATCTTTTGCCACGCAATTATTTTTTTGTAAGGGATGACATTGGAATATTATTAGAGACAATTTCTGCACTGTGGATGGCTCCTGTATTTGCAGGTGAGTTTATCTGTGAAACAGCAGGTGATGCTACTGTGATCCTTAAATGTGCCGCATGCATCTTACACCCCCGAGGAAACTGCTGTAGTACCTATGGGCCACCACCGGGCATCCTTCTGCTCATCCAGGTGGAAGGGTTTGGTGGTCTAGGCAGGTAAAGAGGTCCTCAGTTACAGGATCTCTGTATACACAGCATATCCGAACTCAAACCCAGCCACAGTTCCTATCCACAGTTGTGGATGTCCCATCATTGGAAGTGGTCAAGGTCGGGTTGGACGGGTCTTTGAGCAACCTGCTCTAGTGAAAGATGCCCTTGCCCATGGCAGGTGGTTGGACTAGATGATCTTTAGAGGTCCCTTCCAAGCCAAACCATTCTGTGATTCCTCCCTTTGCAAAAGTCTCCCAGGCCCAGAAGGGGTTTCGATGTTTCCATGAGCAAGTAAGAGGATGAGCCACTCTCCTCATCGCTCCTGTAGGCGTTGCAAGGGAAGAACATCATTTACCACAGTGTGACCTCAGGTTATTCCTGAGCTAGTAAAGCTTGAGCAGAGAGACTCATGCGATGGAGCTCACCCTTTCAAATCCAAGCCCGTGCCTTTCAGCTGCCTCACCCCAAGACAGATGTGCTGCGCCCAGCCTCCAGAAAACCTGATTCATGGCTTCATCCACAGCCCATTGCCAGCAAGCAAAAGATTTCCATTGACTTCACTCAGTTTTGTGGCCGGCCCCTGGGACTCAAAACACATTGCAAAAGGCCAGTTCTCTGCTGAATCTGTCAAGGGTCTCCTGTGTTGTTAGAGCCAGCGGAGCCTCGCTGGTTGTTGCCAGCGGGGAATTTGGCCCTCCGTGCCATTTCCAGCACGGATGTCGCAAGCTGACTTCACCATCCGTTCATCTTGTGCTGCTTTAGCTTGGGAAATGAGCTGTAATTGAGAATGTAGCTTTTTAGATATCAAAGCCCGTTTACATTTGTTGAGTTTATGAAACGATGGTTAAAAATAAAACCTAAAATGATGTCTCTTGAGTTTTTGCTGATAAAAAATATGTCAGACTTGCTGGAAAACCCTACTGCTGGGATTACTGCCAAGTGTTTGCTTCTTTCTCTATTGCTACCATATTTTGACCTCAAATGGAACTTTCTAATTGCATCACAAATATTATTATGTCATGCAAATTAGGAAGCTGTTAACATAGTCCAGGATAAAACAGCTGAAAAATAACAGGCTACAGCCACTTTTCATTACACTCTGAAGGTCTAAAAAATTCTGAAGTATAAATCCTCAATCCCGTCTCCCTGAGTACTGACGAGCAGATTACCTCACAGCAAAGCAAGCTGGTTCCTTAAAGAAGCTGGCTAACCCCTGAGACATTATTTCTGTCCTCTTCTGTTGGCATCTTTTGTAAGAGTTTATTAACAATGATTTGTGTCCTGTTGAGTAAGCTGTGTTTGTATAACACCATTGGCACTATATTAGCTGAGACCAAGGGTATTCTGGCTAGTTAGTCACAGCTATCAAATGCTTGGAACTTAATTTTCACTCTTTTCTGGCTAGGCATCTTTAAGAAATATTTTGCTGCAGGGTAGAAAAAGTCCTAAATAGTCAACAGCATTGTTTGCAGGACTGGACACGCATTTGCAGCCAGATGAATATGTCTGATGTGCTCTTGCGGTGGAAACACAATGACATCTACTGGCCAATGCAGCTGGCTGTAGGAGTGTTGGCAGGGGGATTATATGCAGCAAGCAGTGCAGGTTGGACTCGGAGAGGAGAGAGGATGTCATCCTTCTGAGAGGTGGGACGATAAATCAGAAGAACATCTGCAGATATCTCAAGTAATACAATGGGAATTGCGAAACAGAAAATAGAAGGTATTTTACTGATGTACCACTTGTTTATTGTTAGTTGAAAACCAACCAAACAAGCAAAACACTGGCCAAATCCTCTGACGGTGCAAAGCTTCCCTATGGTCTTCAGTAGAGGCTGTCAGATGAAAAAAGGAATTAAAGCAACTTACGCTGAGCGTAGCCTGTTGAAATCCACAAACAAGATCCAAAATGCACAAACGTGCCTCCTCTGCTCTTGAAAAAAAAGATACATCTAAGCAGGGGTTTCTGATAACCTAAAATGACACAGTCCTGATTTCTGCACGGCACTGCTATTAGTGCATTTTTTGCTTAACGTGATGCAATCTCTATAAGCCTTGTGCAGAAAATTATACCTAATCAACCCCAAACGCACGGTGCTCCAGCAGTAAGGTATTTCTCTTGCAAATAGTGTTATTAAAAATAAATAAAGGAAGCAATCAAAACATGTCTGTTTCTGAAAATGTGAATGCTAACGATAGCAAAGAAAATAAATTTCCTACCAGCTCACACTTCTTATGCTCAAAGTGTATCATTCTGAAGTCCCTTGTCTTCCATCAGCTCTGCTCCTACAGTTTTTAGTTCTGTTGCCTCAACAAGATGATGCAGTGCAGCAGAACCAGCACCTCCAAAAATCATCATACGTGCTTTCTAAAACAGGCAGGCTGTGCCAATTTACTCAGTGAGTGGCACTGGGTTGGAAACGTTACACAGCTACGATACCAGCATAGCATCCAGAAGAGGAATATGCTGTGCCGAAAGGAAGACTTTGGCTCCAGTTCATGGAAGCAAATCAATCCGGAGCTGAGGGATACAGCATGGACTAGATCCAGTCCGGGGTTGTCCAGGCTTGTAGGTGGTGAGAAGAAAATCTAGGCTGTGCAAAAAGGGCCAAAATTGTGCACGGAAGTAAGAGCAGCAAATGTGAACAATGTGTCGATATAAAGCTCTGCATTAAAGGTGGTCACCCTCATCCATGGAGACTTGGGTACCATTGTGTGTTGATTTTAGCGGGAGTCAAGAATGTGCTCAAAGTGAAGCATCATCTTCTAGGCTCTGTTTATGACATTAAGCGAGCAGTCCAAAGCTCTGTATAATTTTGTGTGTTGTTCCCTCACTTAGATATTTCACCCCTTAGAGAGCAGAAGAGGCAATGTGAGCAAAGCGGTAGGGAATTGACCCTGAAGTCACAGCCCCACCGCTCAACAAAGGGCTTTTCACAGTGCTGCTTGCAAGGAAGAAATGGGGAGAGGGGGAGAGGGAGGAGACAGAAGGAGAAAAGGCAAAACACAGAAAAGGAAAAAATGGTAAGGTGTTACTGGTTCAGTCTGTGATTATAAAGACCTAAAAATGGTCTTCCTCATAGCAAGAAAAGAGAAATCTGTGATAAAAGTCATCTGACAGTCAAAATATTACAGAAAGTCCTTACCAGACCTTATGCAGCAGATGTATCCTTCTGTACATCAGACTTAGACATCCCCAGCACAGGATGCAGGGATGCTAGCAATGGGACAACTGTGGGCTGGATTTCCCTCCTCAAATAATTTTAGAGCGTCAGAATTGGCATTTGATTCCTGACTGGCAGCATTCAGGATGCGGGACAAAACAGGAATGTGTGTATCTGCGAAGCTGCTTGTTTGGATATGACATCCCAGGGTTTGGTTCTGAATGGCTATATTGTACTGGGGAAAAAAAAAATCAAGAGCAAGAAAATGTCTTCCATATTTTCTGATATGTGTAACTTCTTTAAAGAGAGCTATTTTGGGATGTGAATGTTCATGTTAAACACATTGACACCTAATCATGAATAAAAACCAAACCAGATGCAGCTTTCTGGGCTGCTGTCCTATGCTACCATGCCATCCATGACTTCTGCCGGTGGTCCTGTATGTTCGTGGCTTCCTTACTGCAGTAACCAACTGAGATGAGGCCTGAAAACTCTAAGTGTGACACTCATGTCCCTGTTTAGCGCTAATATAAACCTTCTGCCTTTTACACTGGCAGGTGGGTGCTCATGTGCATGTGTCCACGGGTGCGTTCCACAATAATTCTGGGTAATAACCAAATGCTCTCCGGAGTACACCCAGTTATTGTCTTCCCTCATTTGACTTTTACTTATATTTCACATGAACTTGGTTACATAGGAACTGTTAAGAAAAAATATTTGTTCAGATAATAAAGGGTGGGTTTTTTTCATCCAAACCCCAAAAATTTGCTGAATCCCTCGACCAGCAAGAAGACAGTCAGTGGTAACCTTCGCTCCCTCTCCGAAAAGCATTGCATTGCCTGGGTTATTTGTTTAAAGGGACACTGTGACGTCAAACTGGGACCTAAAGATAGTAATTGTAAACACAAGTTTCTTTTAACAAACTGAAGACTTGTGGAGATATTTCTATGTTTATCATTTCCAGTGGATACAGGACATTTTGGTATATCTTTACTACAAATAAACATCTTCCACTCAGCCAATGCATCCCAGACAATGCAGCCTTGTACTTGTGCATGGGAGTCAGGGAGAAAAAGTGATGAGAAATCCATTACTTAAACCTGAAACAAATCGACCCATTTTGTTTGTCCAAATTCGGAGAATGAGGAAATACAGAGAGAGGCAGTTAAATACTTGAAAAATATTTATAAAGTCTCAGAAAATAAAAGCGGGAGGGTTAAGCACCCTAGTTAAAAACACAGATAGAAGAACATTTATCCTCAGGTGTCCCAGATCTCTGCTATTTCCAGTTAAACAGAGTGGGGAAGGGTCTTTTACATCAATTTTTGTTTCCTTGTTTTCAATACAGAGGTCTGCTTGCATATGTGGATGCATAAAGATGTGTCTTCTTCACATACGTGTGTAGAGATGAACCGGAGAGCTTTACACACAGAGATGCAGTCCCCATCCGGGCACATTTCATGGCAAGCTGGCGTAATTCACCTTTGGGTGCTCACTTTGAGACATCCTGGAAGAATCTGCTTTTCAGGAGCACACAGCCGGTGCCGTCTTTAGGTCACTTAATTCAGACACCAGAAGCGATGAAAGCTTTGTTCCCAGCCTTAACAGCAACTTCGTCAAGCCCAAAGTCAGAACTCCCCTGGGACATGCAAAACTGCACATGGGACCTCCCTGGGTGAGGGGGGGAAACCAGGGGAAGGAGGTGAGGATGCTGAGGCTGCTCTGCTCTTGCTTTGACCTCTTGTTGGTCCTGGCTAAATCTCTTCATTTTCTATAGCAAGCAGGCAAAAAGGAGACACCCACTGCGGAAAGGATGATTACTAGGTAGTGAATGAGCAAACTGTGGAATGGGTAAACAGCATAGCCATGCTAATTATTCTTAGCAGCTTTTAGTCCTCATCTCCTTTTAAACGCACTTCTTCGTCCTGTGGCAATGCTCAGCTGCCTTCCTCCAGTCCTGCAGTGTTGGGCAGTGCTGAGATTTGACTTACCACCATCTGGAGGTGGGATGGATGGAATACAGAACTTCTATTTTGCTAAATGAGCAAACACAAACAGTCGTCTTTAGCCCTTTCCCATCCCTCTCCACCCTGAAAAGACCAACCAGAGAATGGAATAGGATGCATATAAAACATCCCTAAACCTGTGAGCATCTCCCGGTAGGTGGTGTTCAAATGACTTTTGAATGTTTCAGCATATCTTTAGTTCTCTTTGATTCTTCTGAGGTTATATGGGTGGTTACTGGCAGAATTATACAAATACAGTCTTCACAGCTCAGCAATCCTTGGATCCAGATTTGGAGTTCAATGTGGGTGGCATAGGAGTAAATGCCAATAAGAAGGCTAGGACAGGGTTGTTACTTACAGAAACTAAATGACTCAGTATAGAGCCTTTGCAAGCTGCAATTAAAGAGCCAAAAGAATATTTTGTAACTACTAAAGTGTAAGGGGGAAACCTCATTTTTTTGTAGTGCTGTTTTATTTCCCCTCTTTAATGAATGTTTTAACCTTGCCTTAAGACATATTTCTGTTACTCAACGTCAATCGGAGACAATCAGGATCTTTCAAGTCTTTTGCTGCTAGGGGCATTTGCAACTCTGCTGCGGGAACATCTTTCAGTTCATTTTAGGGTTAAGACTTCAAATTTCAATAACTGCACATGCCCTTTGTCGAGAGAGCCTCTACAGTGCATAGAGAAAGATTTTACTAAACTTCCCATAGACTTTACAGTGCTTTTGTACAGATAACTTATCCCACAATGACGAGATACCATCCAAAAAGTTTTTAATAAAAGCCATTGCATTGACACAGCACGGATTAATACAAAGTTGTGCAAACCTCAAAGGCAGTATGAGCTATTGGCTAAAGCACTGAACTGAGACCCAGGGAAGTCTTAAGGTATTGTACCGTCTCTGCCACTGTCTTACTGAACGCTGGGTTTGCAGGATGCCTCAGTTTCTCAAGTCTCCCATCTGCTGAATGGGGATGTAGCGCTCACAGGTGATCTTCACATAGCTGAAGGCACATCTTGAAATACAAGCATGCAAAGCAATTGGTGAGTGCCAAGTCCACATGTGCAGGGTACAGTTTATATTGTGGGAAGTACTGGGATGAGTTACCAGAAAGGAAAAAAAAAAAAGTCACCGTATTAAAAACCTTAAAAAGTCTGATTACAAAGTAAAACAGAGAAATATGGTTTTGGTACATTACTTCAGACCGCTACAATAACAAAACAGTTTTGTGTGCACTCCTGCATGTGTGTGTATATGGGCATACGTATGTGTGCTTGGAGGGGCATGTGGGTGTATGTATATATATTTATATAAAAATAGGTATAGGCATATATACGCACACACTATTGGTGTGGTATATCTGTGGCATATGTCTTCTTTTGCTTGTACAACAGCACATGTATCATACAGACAATAATTGAGCAGAAATCAAAAGCATTTACTGACAGCAAGAAAACCAATTTGTGTTCTAGAATCAGAAAAGCAATTTTCGACTTTGTTTTACTCATTTTCTAATCAATCAGTGGTCTTAAATATTTCTAAACTGTTTGTTTACCAAATTTCAGTAACATGAGTTTGGTGAGAGGAAGAGCTGAGCTCAGGATCAGACTGTAATATATACATATTTCATGGGATTCATACCTCCAGATTTCTCTGAGCTGTTCATGAAAAAACAAGAATCAAAAATTGCTATAAGCAGATCCACAGGGAGGGAGGAATGATCCCAAATTTGCACTGTGAACTGTCCTGCAATCATTGTCATAATTAAGGTTTCAAGACTATCATCATATCCCAGTGGATTTCAGAGCATATTAAATCCAGTCCTCCTGGGGAGGTTGCAAAGAAGGGGTTTTATCTGAAGACCTGCTAGACCAACTGACTTCAGACCTGCATGGATAATGTTGCCCCTGGCTCTGGTGAGGTATAGCAATTTTCAAAACATGTTGGAGATGCCTGTGGATTTTAGAGCACTTTGAAATCCAGGTCTTAAATGAGAAGTTTTGCTCCCAGGGCATAACTTTGAAAACGGAGTGCAGGAAGACAGTAAATGAGTCACAGCAAAGCCCTCTGGAAGCTGTGAAGAGCACAATTTTGATATATGAAGCTGAACAACAGAAGGGCTACAATTCGTGTCCTTTTGAAGAATTTCTGAAGTACTGATCCCCTCCAGTCCAGCTCATGGTATGCTTGTGCTCCTCCATGCATAAAAAGTCAAAAATGATTCCTCGAATGCAGTAAGACTTGCCAGATAATGATGCTGGGATATTTCTTAAAGGTGGGCTTCATTTTGGGTATTCATTTCTTGAACAACCTGACATTTGAAATACAGACTGTACACTACACCTGGACAGACTCTCCAATTTCTCAACATGATGCAGCAAGCATTTGAATTTTAGAGCTCACAGGAAAATCAGCTGCCCTACAGGATGCTGCTTTCACCATAATCCCCAGAGGTAGAGCATTGCACCATTAAACACTTAGCTTTCAGGGCTCATTGTCAAGGATTTTAAAATACACATTATATTTTCTACCCTGTTAATTAATAATAAAATGTTACAATTTATATATGGTGAAAAAAAAACAAAATAGGAGAACAAACGATGCTATGGAACTTTGTAGTTGATACCTCCCATCAGTGGAAAGTCTCCAACTTTTTTCTTTTGAAGAGATTGTGACCATCCTACAACATGTTAGACTGAAACCATTGATAATTTTTTTTCCTAGAGCTTGCATTTGTGATTGAAGGGCTTTGTGCTTTCTATAGCACCTGGAGCTGCTCCTGGTCCATAGCATACAAGAACAAATTATCATTTGACATGTCAGTGTAAAATCAAATCTCAAAGAAACAAAAGACCAAATGCCCCTTTGACAGATCAGCGAGGAGCTTATGATTGCTAACTTACTTGTTTTTCAGTCTTAAAATTATTCCTGTGGCACCTTGTAAATAACTTTTGTTTTGGCTTAGGAGAAGTGCAAAGCCATAATTCATAAAGCAAACAGCAATAAGCTCATTATTAAAACCCATATTTCACAGATGTGATCGTTTCAATACTAAGAAATGCAGCACGTCTTTTGATCACTACCGATCCTGCCTTCAGGTGGTTTGGGAAGGGGGCGGAGGGAGGAATTGATGAACAGTGATAGCACTCTTGGATGAAACGGGTTCAAGGAACCTCGAGTATTTATGTTAAAGCTACCTTTTTTTCATGTGGTATCCTATAGTTCCATCCTGAATCTCAACCATTAATACGTGATGTTATATCAAGAAACCACAAAGGAAAATCCTGCCTACCAAGAAATAGAACCCCCAATATTACCAGATCCAGTGACTAATAAACCCAGGATGAGTAACCATCCAGATACCCCCCAGCCTGCAGTGTGGTGCGGAATTTCAGGGTAGGGAATACAACAAACACCAACAGTTACAGAGCTACACAGTTTCATGTCGGATTTGTTTTCCTGCTTGATTACAACATCAGAAACCGGATAGAGACAAGAGATGCCTATTCAGCACTTCACATCAAAGGTGATGCCAAGTGTTTTAATGCAAGGCTGGTTAAATATTCCAGGTCTTGGCCAGAACGTTAAATTGTCCTGGACAGACTGGAGGCATTCAGAGGGCTATCAAAGGGCTAGGAAGAGCCTGAGATGGGAAATGTGCTTTGCTGATAGCATATTGTTTATGCCAAAATGATGAACGATGCTGGATTATGCGTGCTTCATTTTAAACAGCAGAGAGTGATCTGGATTTGTTAAACCCTAACAGCTTTATAGCAAAGCCTTGATCCTGAAAACCCGTAGCCTCTGAGGAAGGTAAAAGGAGGAATCCAAACACCCTCAACGGGTGACAAAATTCATGTTTGGCTTCAAATTTTGCATCTCAGCTCTGACCTCTGCTCTGAAGCGTGCAGGACGGTCTGGGCGCTCGCGGCTGAGCCTCCATCATCAGTGCAGGCAACCGCTTTGTTTCTCTCCCAGTGGGAGGGTATGGGCTCTCACGCTGGTATGACCCACGGGGCTCATGCTTCACTCATGGCACGTGGTCTGTCCTCTATATGTCTTAAAAAAAGAGACGGGATTTCCAGCTGATCTGAGATTGGCTTACTCGGTGGAGGGAGGGAGAAAGAGAAAGTGTGTTCTTCTTCCCAGTCCCCTTTGCCACAGTACTGCTGCCAAAACTGAAGCAGCCACACAGAGAGCTGAGGAAACTTTTAAAACTTAATTAGGGAAGAAAGCAAACAAAATAATACTATAGTGTGTTTACTCAGAGCTGCAACGCTGCCAGAGAAACCGCATAGCTTGCATTTGTAAGCTAGGCTTTTCATATAAAACATATTTAATTAAAACAGGAGACAGGACAACAAGCTTTCTTCTAACTTTGTTTAAACACATGTTTATGTTGTGTTTTAAATTCCCCTTGGGTTAATGTGAAGCTGGGCTAAAAGCTTAAAAGGGATGTAGCCCAGCTAGTTTTATTCCCAGAGTTTAGACTTTGGGGCCCGATGGCATGTCATCTGGAGCTCCTGGGACCCCTGGACACCCTTGTCCAGAAGGATCTCACTTGTGCTCCCCTCCTGACACTCTGAGGCTGAGCTATTCTTTTGTGTTCACACACACATAAGGTCTTTTCTGCAGCTTTTCAAGTTTTAATTTATTTAGTTTGTCCATCTTCTCCCTTGTTCTGTTTCCCCCCTCTGTTACAACCATCAGTATAACAATTTCTGTGCTCTTTTTGTGATCTTTGGGAAGGAATTTTAATGGATTTGTGGAAGCATCTTTGCATGGCTTTGAGTTTTCCAATGACTTTCTAAGAAGACCAGGACAACAACGCTTTACCCATGAACGGTGCACAATTTATACTACACTTGAAACAACAAAACATGCTCTTTCAAACTGTACTTATGTGAATTAACAGGAGAATATTGCATCTTTTATAGAATTTCAATGCAGCTGAACAGAATGGCAGATGTGGCAGGGTAACCAAGCAGATTAGTGGTATATTTACCAAAGAGATTGTTCATGAAGGAAGACTCACAGTGATTCTAAAGATGGACATTTTCAATTTCTTTTTGAATTTTCAAAAGTAGAAAAACTGTTTTGCAATCTAGGCAATATTTTGGGTGTTTACTTTGAATGTCAAAAACAATAATAGCTTAAGGACAAAAAAGATTTCCAGCTCACAGTCTGATTTGGCACCACTGCCTATAAATGAAGGTGTAGGACTTTTCCCCTAAAAATATCTTGCCTGTCATTACATTGAGTTTTGATGCTCTTTAATCATTCTACCCCAAATTTTAATTTTGGATCCGTTCACTGAGTTGAATTATTTTCGAAAATTTCAGCTGAATAGTAGATATTTATGAAAATGAGATTAGGGAAAACCCTCACGGGTTCTTTGCAGCCCTTCTCTCTTTCTTTCACAACTGCTTACCTGAGAAGTGGTGGTGCCTCTGTGCTTCAAAACCTGGCACTGGTCTAGGGAGAGGAGAGTAACAGAGTGGAGGGTGGGGAGATGGTGAGCAGGAGGGTCCGCGTAGGAGCCTGGCACTCCTGCGGCATGAAGCTGCCTACATTCAGCTCGCTCCAAAGCTCTGCTCACACATGTTCAAGTAGAAACTTGATAGAGTTTGGCAGCTAAATTCTCTGAAGATCTCCAATACTCTTGGCATCTTTCAAGTCTGCAGGAGGCAAGCAGAGCTTCCTCAGGAATTGCTCCTTTTGACTGTCAAAAAAATGTGTTTTGGATGATATAGATTATATGCTTGAGATGAAAGAACAAGAAATCCTGCAATGAATGAGCAGCTCAAGCATAAGCTGAACCAAAGCAGAACTTCCTTTTAACATCCCAAAGCTATCAACACGCCAAGCATGCAATTGACTGAAGTCCAGAAACAGCTGGCTGTCTCTCCCTTCCAAAAATCGTCATGTACTTTATATATTCCATAAGAAATACTTCCTATTATTTGGTTTCATCCTACTAGGAGATGCACACCTGAGTACCTGAAGCCATCCTGATGAGTTACACTGAACAGTTTTATTATGGCATCTTTTTTCCTCACTGAAATGGAACTTTTGAATTAAAACCGTCGGGCCTGCTCTCACTGCCATGCCCTGCTGACCAGCCTGGGGCACGTCAAGCACAGCCTTTGCAACGAACGCTGCTTTCACCTGGGCCAGACGTGGACAGGCAGTTGTCTCTGCAGCCAACAGGGCTGGTATCTTCATCAGCCTGTATTTCTGCAAGCCCTGGGGAAAGAAAAAGCCATTTTTAACAGCAGCCGTATATAGCAGTTTGCATGTCCAACTTTTTGCTGGGTTTTGAAGCAGACCATCTCATGCTAGGACTGATTTTGCTCCTGTTGAATCAAGGACAAAGCTCTACTCCACTTTGACAGAGGCAGAAGCATCCTGTCAATCTCCAATTACCCCTAGCTTTTTCTAAGTCATTTATGACACTATTAATTTTGCAGTTGTTTCCCACAAAGAAGGATAATTCTGCATCTTTTTTACTTTACGAGGCACACTGGAAGATGCTGTAGAATATTTAGCAGACAATTTGTGCTGTCGTAACAGATCTTTGGCTTGGCTTCTGAATCAGAAAAGTCTGCCTTGGTCTGGAATAGTATGCAAAAAGGAACTGTCTTGAATCTATTTGAATATTTGGAGAGTTTATTAAAAATATCACAATTCTGAAGTAAGAGGTGCAGTTTTGTTGTGATCTGCACAAGGCAAAACCAGGAAACATGTGACAGGACTATATGCTTTTTTCTTTTTATGGCAGGAAATTAGACTGTACTTTAACATTTACCTACAGTTTAGAGAAGAAGATTGCATTTTTTCCTGTTTTTTTTAACAGATGACAATACAATTTAGCTTTGTCACAGGACTACCAAGGGTTCTGGAAAGGAATATCGCGTCATTGTAGTCTATATTTAGTCATTTATTTTGATTCATAAAAAGAACTCCTCTCAGGATGCTCTTGATAATTTTAAAAATTACAGCAATTATAACAGCTCAATAAATACTTCAGCTTCATCTTCTTTAGTCAACACATTACCGATAAAGGAAGAAAATAAACATGGAAGTGCTCCACCAGTCTTTCTACATTTGGAGTTAGGACTGTAGCAAAGAACATAGACACTCTGGCAGATTCGCAGGCTCAAAATATGTCTTCTACTTTTTATTGATGTGCTGCTAGCTCAGAAGGATGGCTGAGCAACTAGAGCACTTGCCATCTACGGTTTACCACAGATTTCTTGTGTATACTTGGGAAAAGACTGAGCTGCTACTCATGGGGTCCTAGCCACGGAAATAAAGATTTAGTATAATGGTTAAGCCACTCTGCCTGGCTTTGTGCTGCCCTATGGCAAAGCTGATACTGCCTCCCAAAATCCAAGGGCCCTATGGGGTATGGCACAGAGATACTCTGGTACCTTTGTAGGTTCTACTCCAATTTCAGTATAACTAACACTGAGCCGGTGCTCATAAGCCTGGCTGGATACAGAAGAATCCTTTATGGGGTATCTAAATCACATGTACCCCCGTACATCCTTCTATGAGCTAAAAAGAAGTCGGGATATATTGCCTCCACATACCCAACAGGGGTGGAATGAATCCCTTTCCTTGGTGCAAGCTAAGAAGCACTGCGGTGCTGCCTGGAAGCACGGGCAGGTGTCCGCGAGAGGCTAGCAGAGGAGTTGCACTCATGCACGTTAGCTAAAATTGTGTCTGGACTCAAGCTGTGGCATAGGTATTTTGAGTACCGAAGATGGATAGGGAACTATATACCTCTAAAGTCTTATTATATCTTAACGAGTTCTGATGGGGAGACCTTTTGTGCCCATACACAAGGGATACAGCCTTCAACTGCCTCTGCAGCCTCTCCACATTCCCTAATAGTGCAGAGCTCTTCGAGGACTTTGGGATATAAAAATTGTTAATGGGCAAAGGCTGACAACATAGCCTGTTATCAAACAGCTTGCTGAGCTTACAGATCTATCTTCTGCTCCAGGGGGAATTTACTGGCAAATTCCTCGCTCCTTGGGCAGTGCCTAGGGAAGGCGCAAGGAGGAGGCTCAAGAGCCGTAGCTGAAGCAGCCCAGTGGTGCACAGATGCTGCGGAAATCCTCCCCTTCTGCCAGGCAGGGACCACCCGCCCCAGAGGATGCGCAAAATGGCTTTTGGTCTCTGTGGACAGAAAGACAAGATGTAAAAAAAGTTGAAGGTCACAGATCTGACCGATGCATGCTGGTTAGTATTTGAGACACAAAAGCAAGCGCCCAGCAGAGGGCTTAAACAGGCCACTAAAGGAAAAGGACTCCTAAAAACCACACAGGAAGAAAGCTGTCTGCACCGGTGCAACAGAAGTACAGTGGCCATTATGTAAAAAAAGATTTAAATAAGTGCTGTAAATGAATGCACCCTGAGATGATTCGGTGGAATTGCATCACCACAAATAAAACTGACATGGCAAATCATTTTTTTAACCTCAATCTTTTAAAAATTTGGACATATTGGAGGACACAGGGGTCGACAAAATGCATTAAGTCCAGAAATCTTTCCTCAAAGAAATGTCTGCAGAAAAATACAGTTTGAAAATATAGCAAGACCAACCAATTTGAGGATCAGGCCTACCCTGCCAGGGCCTGTCCGCCCACGCTGAGAGCATCACAGGCATGAAGAGAACTGTAACCATTTTTTTTTTATTATTTTGGTAACTTTTGTTTTACTGGGAACTTCAGTTTTCTGTCACCAAAGTTCTTGGGAGAATAAATAAACATCAAGAAATGGAAGTGAGTGAAATAGTCTGCAGTCTGCTCTTTCCTCTGTTGCTCGCGCATAATGACTCGGGCTTTTGATGAGGCAGTACATTTTTATGACATTTCTGAGTATCCTGGGAAAGCTTAACGCTCCCAGGGCCTATGGAAATGTTTTGTTTTTGTTTTGAAGCATCAATGATTTGACTGGCTGAAAGGAGCTTAACAGGCAGGACTTTTGCCACTGCCGCCACCGCCTGATTTTCAGACTCTTTGCTTTTTTCAAAACATCCACAACTGTTGACGTTTAAAGATTTTTCCACGTGGGTGGGTTGGATGTGACGCTGAACAGCTGAAAAAAACTTTATGGAGAGCTGGGGGGTTGCAGCTCAGGCTGTACGTGGGAGGTAAGAGAAAGCAGGAGCTCGGCGACAACGATGCGGTGGCATGAAGTCCCAAGCGAGGCAGTAAGATTTCTTATCATGGCTCCTCTTGTCCCTCACCCATGCTTAAAAATGTGGATAAATCAAATTTAAGCTTATGAAGCCTGGGTTTAATGGACGAATTCATTTGCACCGAATCCTACCCAGCTATGAAGTGCACAGCTCTTTCTTCTGGTGGTGAAGACAGAACTGAAAATCAACTGATTTTTGATTTTTATCGTGATCCCTGCCACCCGCACACGTCTTTTTGAAACAACGCGAACCGCTTATTCATCCCCCAACTCCTTTAAAAGTAGTATTTGCAATTGAATTTCTTTGCAACGTTTTAAACGCTGCGTGCAGGCGCAATTTCTGCGAAAAGCGGGCTCTGAGCTCGTGCTGCACGATTTCTGCCGCACCCAGCGGGGCTCTGGTGTCGAGGAGCCCTCGT
>NW_009258383.1:5146227-5165420 GCF_000687185.1 Egretta garzetta
GCCCGGGGGCTTGGGGCCGCCTGCCGCTGGCGCCCTGCCGCCGAGGGCCGGCTCGTTACGGAGGGGCAAAACTCCTTGTAATGCTACATCCCGGGCAGGTTATCTTAGACTCATAGGATCCTTTAGGTTGGAAAAGACCTTTAAGACCATCAAGTCCAACCCATCTTCTGGGGTTCTTACTTCTCGCTCCATCCGTGTGTGATTATAACTACATGCACACAAGGCTGTAGGACAGAATGGTGACAATTATGTAATTAGCTATATATACATATATAAAAATATAGACAAAATTATCGGTATAACTTATAATAATGCATTATATAAACGTGTATGTATATTTATAACTACATACACAGCTAATTGTATAATTACAATTAACTAAATACATAGGTGTAAATAGCTTCCCCCTGAACTCGTATTTAATTTCTGAGTGACATTTTTTCCGAGTGTTTCCTAAGGAAGCAAGTCTTGTGTGAACTTAACTTGCTTCTCTGCTTGCCTCTCCCCCTGAACTTAGTGGCTGGTTTCACCAACGACGGAAGAGCAGATCGCTCGCAAGTGATGAGGGTGTAACAGTTTTCATGGGCAGCAGAGGAGGGAGACTCTTGAGGTGCTTTCCCCGCATGCCCAAACTCCAGCAGATGGTAGCATATTAACAGACCCTAAAAAATCCGCACAACAGGCAAATGCCTGTAACACTTCACAGAGGAAGAACTTTTATTAAAGCATGAAAACAGCTGCTTCATGTTACAGACAAGCTTCCCGTTAATTTTCATGTTCATCGAACTACTGGTTGGGTAGTATTTTTGAATCTCAAAGCTATTTTCCTTTCCGTGGAAGAGAATTGTATTCTGCTCTGGCCTGGAAGCTGGTTAACATAGGTAGTGTCCGGTGCCTCCCGGTTTACCAACAGAAGGGTAATGGGGGGAGCTCTGACCCATCCCTTCCACCCGCTGTAGCTGAAATCTTGGGGGTAAAGCAGCTCCATTACCCTTGCGCCGGGGCATTGGGAACCAGCAGGGAGACTGCCTGGTGTTCTCTTCAGAGGAAAGGAATAAGTGTATTTTAATTGCCTCCTGCCAACTGATAGATCCTGAAATTGGGAAAATTTGTATCTACCTCTCAAATGCCTGATGCTATTGTCATTCTCAATTGCCATCTACTTGATATTGCCAAAATGTTTCTGCATCGCTGCTTCCGATTTTAGCATGAGCTAAAAAGACAAGTTACATGTTACTATTTTCAGACCTAAGTTCTTCCTTAAAATAGTTTTAGAAAAGGAAGAAGATGTTTACAATGAAATATCTTTAGCCGTTTCTGTGAAGTAAACAAATAGTGAAAATGTTTCTCAGGTTTAAAGTATTTTAAAAGTAGATTATGGGGAAAATTGGGAAAAAAAATTAGACAACAAGGAACAGAAGTCGAATTTTGAAACCTGACATTTAGTGCTGTTAGCTATGATATATTCAAGGAAAGGAAACTAATTTAATAACTGTTTTGCTTGTGTGCTTGTGAAGAACTTTGCAAATATGTCTGTCTTCTAACAAGATGCTGGGAGATACTAGCACATAGTTAATGTGGCTCTTCTAATCTGTAATTTTTGTTTTGTTCTGGGATTTTTTTCTCCCCCAAATAATAATCTGTTTCAAGGGTGGAATTTAATTTTGAATTTGACATTTTTGGCGTGTGGGACTCACTCTGCATCTTACGCTGTGCTGTGGTTCCCAGCCCCTTGAAGGCTTCAACTAGATAACTGAGGAGGGTGGACTGTAGACGACTTGAATTAGGTAACGGAGAAGGATGCTCTGCTTCATGTTGGGGGTCCTCTTTGCACCCTTCCTGGGCAGCAGGGCACCCTTTTAATCAGAAGTAGGCTGGAGGCTCTAGAATGGTTCTTGCAGAACACACCAGCGTTCCTGTGAAGCACCCAGTTCTCAAAGGGCGTGTGAATCACACAGTTAGCAGTGTGCAAAGCTGTGGTATGCCACTTCATGTACATATGAACCATAACTGTACTCCTTGCCTCCATACATATTTTTATTAAAAAAACCCAACCAAACAAAACCAAACCAAACACCCCCCCCCAAAAAAATCACTGCAACATTAATACCAAATGATGTTTATATTCCCTGTTAAGTTTTAGCCTTTTTTGGGGGGGAGAATACAAAGTTACAGCTCTGTTAACCGTGTTT
Organism: Egretta garzetta; assembly: GCF_000687185.1. Taxonomy (NCBI): domain Eukaryota; kingdom Metazoa; phylum Chordata; class Aves; order Pelecaniformes; family Ardeidae; genus Egretta; species Egretta garzetta. The sequence goes on from NW_009258383.1 coordinate 5,148,420, forward strand.
TGGTATGTTGCACATGTCAAGCACTTTTCTTCCCAATTTGCTAGTTCATTAAGGTATACGTATACTTTACTGTATGCACTTCAGTGTTGTCAGTATTCAGCTTCCATCTGGAAAAGTTCTTTCCTTGTGTCTTCTGTTGCAATCAGTGTGTCTGGTACGGAGTGGCATGTTGTCTCATATTACAGAAAAACAGTATTCATAATTTTATATTAAAGTAGTATATCTTAATAAGCTACCCCATATGCTTTTTGAATGAAGATTTCCAAGGACAACTTATTCTAACATGAAACTACTTGACTTTTATTAAAACTCTGCAGGATTTTGTTGGATAGTCAGACCTTCTGTGGGTGCTTGAATATACTCGTTCATAGTCTGTGTTTGTGGTATGCTTCCTTGTCCTTGATTTGATTCATATTTGCTAATTGTTTGGTTAACAGGCCTGGCATTTTAATTGCATTATTGTTGCGCCAAATGATTTTTTTTTTCCCTTGGTATTTAAACCATGTTGATTCAAGGGAGCTGGGCACATCGATTGTTTATCAAAGAAAACAAGTCAAGCAAATTCCCTTTATTTCTTGTGAAACATGGTGAAAAACCTGTAGGAATTTACTGTTAAAAGCTTCAAAAGGACTGTTAAAGGCATCTTAATTTTACAGGGCATTCAAGCAACCGTAACTTCCAACATTGCCGTAGTTCTTTAATATTCAGTTCTGTTCATTGGCTTCTGGGAAGAACCCCAATCTCAGTGCAGGAGCTGAATACTCAGGCTAACTCTCAAACAGGCGTACAGGCATTTTGAATATCCTTACAGTCCACACAAGCACAGGTGGAACATTAAAGGAAGATTACTAAGATTAACTTTAAAAGGAAGTGGGGGAAAAAAAAGAGGTAAAAAGGCTCCCAAATGATACTGTCTTACTGCGTGAATGATTCGTATTGTTTTCATGTAAAGGAGGTGAGAAGGGGTCCCCTTGTTTGCCATGCACAGGAATTGAGGGGTTTAGTGTTAGAACCCAACCGTGCAGATGGCTAACGTCGTTTTATGGGAAACCTAAACTGACTTGTTTGCATTTACACAATAGGCAAACTATCCTTTGGATATTCTTGGAAGAGTTCTTAAGTGAATAAGACTGATAGAAATAGTCTGCAAGTACGTATACATTTATATAAAAGTAGAACAATGTAAATTTTACATTTTTCCTGTCATTGGTGTTGGATTGACGGTTCATGTCTTGAAACCCGCTGGAAGGTATTAAAGGGGGATACAGAGAAAGCAAGCTTTGTTGGTCAGGACTTATGGTTGTTCAGGTAGATTCAAATTAAGTGTATACATTATTAATATATGTTCCTTTCTATTTTCTAAATATTTAATATTTTAATTAAAATAATTGGTACTCATTTACAGGAGACGGCTGATATAATTAGATTGATAGTGATTATTACCTTGGAATGCTATTGAATTAATGTTGACAGATATGATAAGTGAATTAGTTCAACAGTCTTCTAAATCATATGGTAGCTGATGAGAATGCTTGCTTAAGAATAGGTAATATTAGGATAGTATTGATTACGTTATTCCAGGTTACAAATGATATAATGTAGAATATTCAGCTAAGTTATTTCAGTAATCATTTGGTTTACATCATTTAAGTTAATTCTTCTTTTAATTTCGAAAATGACCATTTCGTACGTAGCTTGTTTAAAAAGCATGACCCAGTAGATGGGAAGGTCTGGACTATCTTGAGATGAGCAGAATCATTCTGCAGAATTACATGACATTTTCTCACATCTAATAGATTGAATAAATTGCCTTTGAAATGCTTTGGCCACTCTTGACTCTGAAAGCCTTTCTATAAGCTTTCAAATGAACTGAGACCGATTTGGGAGCTGGCATCTGCTGTTGTACACTCAGAAGAAAGGTGGCATTTTTTTCATTCCTGATAACAAATCTAGGCATTATGTTGGTAAAATTAAGGCGGAACTGTATCTCTCTGTCAGGGGAACCTGGTCATGTAGCCTCTCAAGAATGGCTAATTTTTTGAATCAGTATGGTATTTGATATGATACAAATAATTGTCATTCATCAAATTTGTTTTCAATTGCCTATGTCACTTGCAGTGTTTAGTTTGCTGCGATGATTGTGGGATGGTCTCATGATACTTCCTGGGACACAGTTGTCCTGATACATCTTTTTCTGCTCGTGAGTGGATACACTTAGAGAATTTTTTTGCTTCTTAATTCTTTGGTCTAGTATGATCTCTCCCCTTCTTGATTTTTTCTTTTTAAGCTTCTGGCACTCAAAAATGATGAGATGTTGAAAGCAGAATTTGAAGAGCAAATAGCCAAAGAACGTTGGATGGGTGGAAGAGGAAGCTGTGGCCAGTACCGGAGACAGACTGGGATGGGAATGGGATGTATGGGTTGCCCTTCGTACTGTCTTTCAGCAAATATATGGGTTGCATAAGTCTAAAACATCTGCTGACTTTCTGTATTCTGCTCTCAGTTTCAGTGAAGTACATTATATAAGTGATCTTTTCTTTGCCTGACAAAGAAATAGTTTTTTTTTGGAAGTGAAATATGACTTTAAGGTTTTTGCCATTTTACGACTTTAATAAAAGTTGTGAAATAGGATTTAAGAGTAGTATTTCATTGTAACATTACTGGATACATTGGAATTTGCTTTTAGTGATTTTTATGGCTATCTGGATGAAAACCTTCTTATTAAGAGTAAATTCCTACTGAGACTTATGTATTTAGCCCCCACTTAGGGTGTTCACTGGGTATTAATTTGTAAGAACTAAATTGGAGACAATTTCCTCTATTTTCTCTGATACTTCTCAAAAGGCAGGAAAGAATTTCTCACTTTTCTGAGAGCTGCGGAGTTGTGGCTGGTAAATTGAAGAGCATGTGGGATTCGGGTATGACCGGCTGCAGGAAATCAGCCTGCTGCTCTGACCTGGCGTTCCTGGTGGCCTGCTTTGCTGTAAGTTTTGAAGTCTACCTGTGTGAGATGGCAATTTTGCCTTGGTGCACCCATGATTTGGTGAGTTTCCTGAACCAGCATTCATGTGCAATTGTCCCTTTGACCAAAAAAGTAAAGGCAAAGGTTGACCACATGGATCCCTATAGCAAAGTTTCATGGTAATAACATCCTTCTCGTATTATGGCATCACCTCCATCCTTTCAGAGCTCCTTCAAATTCGGGTTTAGAAGCTGAAGTTTAGAAGTCTCTTCCACGGAGAATCCAGGCGGTCTAGGAGCTTTCTCATGCAGAGAGACTTGGGGTGACCTGGTGGCTACCTGCTAGCTTGTGTGTGTTGTGCGCCTGTCATGGGAAGGGGCATTCGGTGCTTCTCATCTGGAGAGTGGCATCGTTCTCTTTCAGATTCATCTGCCCACTTCTGAAGCCAGTGATTTCTTGTTTTTGTTTTTTTTTTTCCCATGTACATATTGGTGTGGGATAGCATTTGATTAACTCCTTTTGTTTAACTTTGTTATGTGCAAATACACTGCACTTTTTTTTCCTATTTCAAAAACGGTGTCGTCTGGGTTCATGGAAAATAAGACTTAAAGGCAAATGTGAGATTTGATTTTAGACCTTTACTGTATTTTCCAAATTAAAAATTTCATAAGCTGTGGCATCAGTACTTTCAATGCCTCTGTCATGTTACTATGCCAATTGTCTCTACGTTACCAAATCTACGATTGTACATAGGTAGTCAGATGGCTGTCCTGATAACTGTGCCTGGCTGCTAGTTGCAGTTTTTATTTACAACTGTTTTGACACAGAAGGAAATAATATCTGAGTCATTGGGGTCACATCAGATGGTAACGTCAGTCACTTGCGTGTGCCAGTCACCTCAGGTTATAATACGTTGCAGGATAAATTGCATTGAAGTGATGGAACTTCGTGTAAATGCATGGTGTACAAATAGGTTTATACATTTCAGATGATTTGATCATTGTGTGTATTTGTAAAGTATATAACATGCCTTTGATACTTAAAGTATGGCATGAATTAAATCCCATCTCAAATTTGTTGGCAGAGTACAGCAATTTTTGTGAGTAATTTGTGTGTAGAAGAGGGGTAAATCTTTAATACGCGTCACAGTTTGTTTCTTGCATTGAGCAGCACTGGCTTGGGAAACGAGCAGGGCATGTTTATGTTAATGCTCTCAGATTCAAAGACATTGTAGAAGTTTTGTGTATGCCTGCTCACGGATACTTTCCTATTGAGCACAGGTTTGTGACAGCCAGTGTGTGATTAGATCTCTAAATAAGAAAATAGGAATGGTCAGACACAGTAGAAGCAAAACCAGCAATGGAGCATTTACAGAATTGTCAGTTTAAAAGGTAATTCAGGTTTCCATCTAGTGGTGGTATAAAATTCTGTCCAAGCCATATGAGACACAACATATGCATAACCACGCTAGCTAACATACTGTAGTACTTGTGTATGTGTTTGAAACTCAGGAAATCAAAAGCCTTTGTTATGTATAAATTATATACATCATGGCACATAATTCTCAGGGCCTCCAGATTTTTTTAAGTTGGAGCCGTAATGATCAGGAATCCGTTATTTTGGCGGTGTGCTTTCAGATCCCTGAGTTCTGTATGAATCTAGCAGTTTATCTTATTTGCTGCAAATTAGCCCGATTCTGCTTTTTCAGTGTTCCTTGACAGCCATTTAAAAAAGTTTAACTCTGTACAGATTACAGAAAGAAAATCTTAAAAAGTTGTCTTCCAGTCGTATGTGTGCAAGTATGAGTCTTGTTAGAGTTCTTGTTTCCTCTTAGACTTAAAAACCCCAAACAAACCAGGAAAGAGGAGGAGATGGGTATTCTGATTGCTTTGCCCCCATCTTAATGTTCCAGCACTGTCTATTTTTATTATTTAAAGTATTTTACAGTAGAATTTAGAGAACCTTACCAGGTTGGGTTTTCAGATGAAGATAATATCGAGGTAACTAATCCACAAATCTTTTGAACTTTGTTGTATTTAAAGACAATGTAGTGGGTCAAACAGACAAACTGAGTGTGAATTGGCATTGCAAATTTATAAGGATTTCTGCTTGTTTGGATTTTATTGACACATTCCTTCTAGCGTTTGTTTGGTACTTGGGTGAATATTGTCAGCTTGTAGTGTTTTGTAAGCATGGTAGGTCTTACTATGTTTTCAGTGCATTTCCACTATCAACACTATAAACACTGCCAACTTTCCACAAGTGCTGTCAAGTGCCATATTTTGTAATTACTGCAATAATATTATGAGTGGTGTAATTGCGCATACTGTATAGATGTGCTTTTCTGTCCTGCGTAGACACAAAATTGATATTTTCTGTGAGTTAAAATAGAATCTGGAGCACATCTGAATAATTGTTTTGGAATTTTTTTTTTTTCTTCTTTCAATGTGGTGTTAGGTGTCTGTAGCACTATACAAATTGGAGGATTTTTAAAACCTCGGAAGTGTGTATCACATCTGAATATACAGCTGTACTTAGGACATACTGATGTGTTCAGACTCATTAAGGGAGGAAAGCTTTTTTATACAGTTCACTAATATTAAAGCCAGTTAATCAAATATGGTTTTTGCAAGAAGCTGAACCTCAGATTTTGACTTCATAATCTTGCATTTAGTAGCATCTTTATCAGTCTTCATGTTGTTGTAGCTGTCTTTCATAACGCCAAGAGCTTTAGCTGTTCTAACGCTGAAGCTGACTGTGTCTACAACCATACATCTTCTAATTGATAGCCTGCTGTTTATGCAGCTCCTGGGAATACACCGAGCAGAAAATTTCCGCTGAAATACTTTTATTTCTGTGTTTCAAAGCTGCTAATTTCAAACTGCATTTTTTGAAGGATATGGTTTGGAAAATCATAGTGTCTGATAAAATGTTTGAATTTGTAGGTTTTTAAAGGTCATTTCTAGAAGTAATGTTAATGAGGTATTTCTAATGAAATGTTCATTATACTAAAAGTAAGTTAGAAGTGATACTAAAAGTAGAGTTACTGAGTGTTGGTTTTTAGGCTTCGTGATATATGGGGAGCTTGAGTCCTGTTAAGGTGCTCCTTTTTTGTGATTTCAGGGATATTAGTGAAAGACAGAGCAGACTGAGGCGAAAGAGAGCATGATGCACCTTCCCCCTGCCCCCCCCCCCCCCCTTGCACCCATCTTTCAAGACTGGCTAGCAACTGATCCTTAAAATCTCGATGGATTATTCCCTTGCTCCATGGGAATTCCTGAATGATAGAAAATTGAGACACTAATTTTATGCTATTTTATACTACCTTTTTCTTCTTCCTGAACTACTCTGTTCCATAATTTAGAGGAAATGAACAGATGTTCAGGTCACTGGAACATTCTTTTTTTTTTTTTTTTTTCTTTTCTTTTTTTTCTTTTTCTGAATCTGAGCCAGAAGCAGCCTGGTGGAAGGGTTTGAACTTAAGTCCTCGTCACCATTGCTTCTTTGGAGATGTCATGACTGAAGGTCTTGCGTTGGTAGTATTGGTATCTGCATGGAATGAACCGTAGCAATTGGTTTATTTTTAAATACCATTTAGCTCATAATCAGTTTTGGGCTTTTTACAACTGCATAGTGGAAGCCTGTGGTCTTAGTAATTGAATTGAGTTTGTATGCTGTTTGAGGTATATGCTATATGTATTGAAGGAGGAATTCATATTATATTAGCAATCTTTGAAACTTCACCACCTTCTAGCTGAAGTCTGTAATGCCCTCATGTGTAGTCTGATAGCTGATTTTTGACTTGATAAATGAAAGGTATCCTTCATAAGATTGCAGTTTTTGAAATGTGCACATGATGGCAGCAAACACTTAAACTGAGAAGGCTTGTTCCTATGCTAGATACAAGTAGGCTATTGAATTTTCTAATGTAACCTAGAATTTTCACAGATTCAATTCTTGTTGAATTATTTATTAAAATACGTATTGAGGTTTGTTCTGTGACCGGGTCCCCAGTGGAGTGATGAGGACACCAGGACTGAATCTTTCTGTGAGCATGGCTTGTGTTTACCAGTAGCAGCCTCCCTTAATTTCTAAAAGTCTTAACAACTGGATGATTGTTGATGTTTCAGATCAACATTGGATAAAGGTATTTGGATAAAGAGCTGGTTCTTTAGCCACATATCTGATCTCATATTTCATATATTATGACATATATAACATAAAAGCACACCTTTGCTTGCTACTATGGTATCAGGAAGGGAGATAATTATCACAGTAGCTTTCTGCTCTGCTTTCATCCGACTAACCTGGCAGCTGAGAAGAGTCATTACAAAATTCTGATAAGCCACAGTAGCCCCCAGTAGAGTATGCCCGGAGGACATGGAGCCTCAGTATGTAGACACAAACCTCTCTTTTTTTTAAAACTTGTGGGTTTTTAAATTTATTTTATTTTTTTCATAAGTGTTTTAAAGTGATTGTACTTTTGGAAGCGTATAGTAATAGCCCAATAAGCATATTTTTTTCACCAAAAGAAAAGCTTAGTTGTTAATGCTACATTCTAGGCACTGTTGCAAAGTACATTGGTATTGCTTGGTGCTGTTAAGAGTAGGCAGTTTTCTTTAAAAATTAAAATATAATATGAAAACGTATTTATTCCTACTTTCATTCCTAGACATGGCTGAAACATTTAAACTGGATCTTTTTTCTGTCCCCTCCAAAACGAATATGACGTGTCAGTCATCCACCATGATATTTTAGGCCAAAAAGCTATAGTCTGCCACAGTTACAGGAACCATGGCTCATAAGAGTAGCACCTTGTGGAAGGCGTAGGTCAGCTTTAGGCTGGGGTACAAGCCGATTGCTCAAAAATCAAGGTTATTCTGGTTCATATTGAAATGACTTGTTCTGTGTATGTACTTCATTTACAGTAGTTTAAATTTGATTTAATGCTGAGTATTAATTTTAAGGTGCCAGCAAATCATGATATTTGGTTGTTTTCTGGGCTGCTTAAATTTTTAAATTCAGTTGATTGTTCGCAGCGAAGCACACTAGCGAGCTTTTTAACATCAATTACAGTGAGTCATTGTAAGAATTTTAAGAGATCCATGATGTGAAGAGTTTTAATTAAATAACAAACGTGTATTATGTCCTTAGTGGTTTACAAAGATGAGATCTTGTATAGCTGTGGGTTTTTTTCACTAGTTCTGCTGCTGATTGACTAGTGAAAAGAAATTTCATAGGCAGCGCTAGCAATGTCGTTCTGGTTCACAGGCAATTCAGTACCATCACTAGAACTGAAAGGAGTTATATTGATAAGAAAAACATCATCATCCTATCAGTCAAGAAGCAAGTGAAAGTTGCTTTGTGAATAACGTGAACTCTGATTTTCCTTTTTTTTTTTTTAAATTTTATTGGTGAATCTGATTTTTGCAGAGTGCCTATCTGCCAGCAGATGCCACTCCTCAGCAGCAGACTGGTTTCCCAAACTTGACCAGATAGAGGAAAACAGTTGTGGTAGACCTTTGTTTTTAGAAACATTCATGACAGTTTGCCTGGCATTCTCTTTATTTTTGTTGATAAGAACAGCCCATGCTATAAACAATTAAATATTTATCTTTTACAATGGAGCTGTTTAAAGTTTTGTCTCCTGCTGATGCATTAAACCCCAGGTCTGGAAAAATGGCAGTACATAGAGTAAGATGCCTTTGTTCTTCAAAGTTTTGTGTAGAGCAGTATTTTAGTTGAATAGAGGATGACCCAGAAATCTTATAGGACTCGGGAAGCTTCATGATGGAAGATTTTTGGGTGGTGGAAAGGTGTCTGTATCAGGATTGCTGAAAACGTGTAATGAGGAGGATGGCTTAGACACCCAAGTCTCAATGACTTGCAATAGGACAAGTCCGTATAAAACCTTTAGGCATATTGAAAAACAGCTGGCCAAGTTGTAAGTGCATCTGGCCAAGAAAGAACCAAGAGGCTGTGCAGTGAAAATAGACAGTGGAATCCTGGGCAACAATATTCTGTTGTTTGTCTTTTCTCAGTTTTGGAAAGACATTATCCTGTGTCCTGGGACATGAATAATGGCAAACTGCTATCTCCAAACTTTAAACCACCATCTTTTTAACAGCTGATGTTGTGGATGTGACTGTCTTGGCCTCTGTAGCCATCTGCAGTAGAAGACTATTTTATAATTGGTAAATATGGTTGGGCAGTCAGACCCCGGACTGAGGTGATGGATGCCGTCTTTGCAGCCCCGATGTCTTCCATCTGTACGGATCCAGTCTGCCAGTAGTGGAAGGCTTCCTGATATGGCTAACAAGTTGTTGATTTTTGACACAAATCCACCTGTGTGTGTTGTTCTAAAGGGTTTAGTTTCATGTTCATGATGAGAGAAGATCTGTTAAAAATTATATATATATATATATATATACACATATATGTCTGACTTTTCATTAAAAGCAGTTAAAATCTTTTAATAAAAATAAAACCCAACTTCTGGATAGTGTCAGCCAGTGCCTTGGGCACAGGGTTCCTTTAAATGATAGTTTGGGTTCTATAGTTTGGATTTCGCTAGAAAGGCAGCCCGAGAACCTGCAGGATCAGAGCAGACCATACGTCAGTTTAGATACAGCCCTTCCCCGTTTGCTGCTGTCTGGTCCTTGCTGCTGGTAGCAGCATTGATAGCTCTTGATTTTCTGGAAAGGCTGTAATTATAAGATGAAAATGTTTGGTTTTGCTTTGTTTTTTAAAATTTAGCTTTCTGTGTCTGAGATGTTTCAAAACTAGGATGTTATAATTATTGTAAGTGTATGTTTTTCCAGTGGTAAAGATTAATTTCTGTGGTCATTTATATTCAACTTATTCTGAATGGAAAAATATAAAGGGATGCTTAAAAATGTTCTAGTCCAGTGGAGAATAGCAAAACAATTAAAATGCAAAGATTAAGGTGGAAGCTCAGTACTTGACAACTACAGGTTCTTTTCCTGAGTGTATATTGTCCGATTCCAGACAAATAGATATTAGGCTGTTCTGTAAGAAATGGGGAAACATGGAAATAGTGTTTCTGGACTATTCTGAGTGATGTGTTCATCAAGCAGCAAAGGTTTGCTGTGTAGTGAAACTCATATCCTAAAATAGGATTTAACTAATTAATTGGTCAAAAGAGGAGTGTCACCATTAGCTTTCTGAAGGGGAACAAACTCATGTTCATAGAGTATAGCTTGAAAACATATTTGAGAATTTTTTATCAGCATTTTCTTAATAATTACTTTACCAATAACCTGTTTTTGTAAAGGGAAATATGGAATTGTCCAGGGTTCTGGACCTTGCTTTTATAGTCATCAGCTCTTCCTAGGAAATCTTATATTCTGCATTTTGTTTTATTCACATCATTTTCAGGAAAAAGTTTTTTTGCCTTCATTTGACATTACAACAAACTTGCTTCTCTTAAGGACATTTTCTGTAGCATTGACTAATATAAACTATCCAGTGTTAACAGTTTCTTTTACAAACTGGATTTTCTAGATGTTAACTACTTTCAACCCTTGAGGATTGTTTTTTTTTCTGCATATGTGTATATATAGATACACACTATACATATATGGTGTATTTCAGGGGTTTGGTGCCATCTACTTCATTGCATATTTAATGGTTTTGACCTGCAGCAAAGCGTGTTGAAATCATAACATGATTTCAGTGGATTCTTCTGACATTGCAGACGTGCTGGAGAGTCTTCTCAGGGGATAGTAGCAATGTTGCGCTGCCTTCTGTAGGCATGTGGTTGAGTCATGGCCACCTAATTGGTAGCATCAGTCACAAAAAATTGGAAGATTTTCCCTTTTTTTCCTGAGTTCATGGTAGCAGAATTGTTTATCACTGAAAATGTTGATAAGTCCTTTAAGTTGGAAGGTGGACAGTTCAGTGGGTGATGCCAGTAGAGGGGCAGTGAGTGAAATTTGAAGAAGCAAAATGAAGTGTAACAAGATGTTGGCTGCCCTGATTATGGAATAGTTCCTGAGGGAAACAAGATCTGTCTGAAGAGCTTTTAGGTTAGTAAGAAGGAAAACAATCTTGAAATTGCTGTACTTTTAGTACAAAGTATGTTGGACAAAATAATCAGCATTCCAACACGCCGCAGTTTGTAACACTGTTGGCTGAAACAGCGGGAGTCTGGAGGGGGTCTGTTAAATGCTTCATAGTTTTCTTGCTGTTTCATTTTGACTTTGCTAAATTGACATACATTGAACTTTCAAACTCTGTTATTGAGACTATGCTTGATTTTGAAGTGATTTTTTGAAAACCATTGGGTACTTTTTGCAGCATGCTCTACGGAGAACAACTTGAGGAATTTTGTCATTGATGCTTGGAAGGTATTTCTTCTGTTGATAAAATAAAACACGTATGAGGAATATTTAGTATAGTACTAATTTTTTGGTTTTGGTTTTTTTTTTTTTACTAAGTGGAATTGAAAATTTGCAAATAGAAGACATATCTTGCTTAAGGAAGTAACATACTTTTTTTGTTGTATTCAATACAGCATAGTTGTAGACAGTAAATTTTATCTAAACTACTCATGAGTATTGCTTATGGATGAGACAGGAAACTAGATACAGAAGGAAGGACAGGGAAAATAGAAAAAACAAAGTATAGTGGATTTTTTTAACTGGAAGTAAGTTGAAGCATTGCTGTACAATAGTAAAGAGGAAAATGGTAAGGATTAATGAGCCCAGCAATCTCTTGCTATTGCGTACCTCACTAGGAAGTGTGGAGAACTTGCTGTAGGTGAAGGCGAAGTTCCTTTTTACTGAAGTATGAAGGTAAAGTTGTTCACATATCGAAGTATTTGGTTAAGAGAAGGGAGTATGAATTTTGCAATTGATGAACCTAAGCATTTACCTGTTGGCATTGAAGCAAACCTTTGTATTAATTCTGCTTGATAACATACTGCTAAATCCTGTCCCTTTCAGATGGTGTACTCTGCCACCTGGAGTCTTCACAGCCTGAGTGATAAGGTTTTGGAAAAAAACTATCCCAATACAAAACTGCATATCACAGAGGAGATTCTAAGCTGAAACCAAGCACTGTGTGAAAGAAGCATTTGTCTTGGGAATACACTTCTTGCACAGCCTGGTGGGACCTGTTAGTTTGACTGTTTGGCCCCAGCACTGCCAGGCTAAAGCTGTGTCTGTACTGCTGAATCGGATGTGCCCGGAGCTGCTTTGCAGCTGGCAGTGGAACAGCCCATGTCCACGTGGTTAAACTCTTACCCTCCAAAGCAGGGTGGCCATATCAAAAGTGCCTGCCAGGAGCAGTCCCCGATCTGTGCCAGCTCACCGGATGGGCCTGGAAGTTTGTCAGGAGAAAGCTAGTCATCCTTAATCAAGACCCGTGCCAGGGACTGTGGCACCAAGCTCCCAGGGTGCATGGTTGAGGTCTGGTACCTTCTCAAAGCATTCCCTGGCATTGTTTTAAGTTGTTACTGCAGATAGAGCTCTGACTCCTCTATTGTCAAGTGCTGCTTTTTTTTTTCTTTTTTTTTTTTTTTTTTGGGTTTTTTCTCTCCCAGGGTGCATGGTTGAGGTCTGGTACCTTCTCAAAGCATTCCCTGGCATTGTTTTAAGTTGTTACTGCAGATAGAGCTCTGACTCCTCTATTGTCAAGTGCTGCTTTTTTTTTTCTTTTTTTTTTTTTTTGGGTTCTTTCTCTCTTGCATTATCAGATTCTCATCAACTGTTAGATTTATCTAACTTTCTCCCAAGTTGAGTCGTCATGTCTGGAACCTGTCTACAGATCTGAGCCATTCTAAGAAACAAGTTCTGAACTCTCTAGTAATAATCTGTTGCTGGTCTGGTAAAATAAGGGGAGGCTCTCTAGACCTTTATGAAATTGCCTGTCAAAAGCTGGGTGCTATGGCTGTACAGCAACAATTGTGAATATTCTGCTCTGAATAGGTGGAAAATATATTCCTGGAAGGAAAAGAAAGCAAAAAACCCCCAACCCTTGCTGTCTTTCTAGCCAGGAGGGATTGCCAGACATGTGTCTTGTTACTCTTCATCTTAGATCTGAAAAATGTTATTTGAATACTACTGTTTCTTTAAAATTTCATTTTTGCTTCAGTTCAGTGGGAGCATTCACTGGTGATAACCCTTTCAGTGTCCTCTTGAGAACATGCTTCAGCTGTCGTTTATACTTGCTCTGTGCAGTGATAAGGCAAGTAAGCACACTTTCACATGATTCCCTTTTACTGACCCGCTTCTGAAACATCATGGGCCAAGTTTAAACTCTCCTGGGCCACAGCAGATGAGGCTGTGACATTGCAAAGTTCATTGTATGCAGTACCTGTAAGAGGGTGTCGTATGGGTGAAAAGCAGCCCGAAGAAGCCCGGTTAAACTTGCTTGGGTAATGATGAGTGTAGAGGAACTCCCGAGTTCCCCAGCAAAACTAGAGCTACTGTCATTTTACACAATACCCCAAGGACAAGTAGGCAGAAAATACACTTTGTTTCTCTTCAGGTAATGCCAGTTTGTGGATTTGGGCATTTCTAATTTAATTGTTGTTGTTGAGCCTAATTTGATGAACTGGTATCTTTAAGATGTATTGCTTGTAAATTTTGATCAGGTATTTTTTGGGTGCTGTTGCATAATGTGTTTCAGGTGGAAAGGAGCTTTTGTTCTTCTTTTCACTTGCATATTGTACAAACAAAGCTTCAATGGCTGTTTGATTTAGTGAGGAAAATTATAAATGCAGTCTGTGTTTCTTTTCTGAGAAATAGCTGCCAGTGAAGTTTTATGTTTGTTATGAAAGAATAGGATGGAAACTGGCTTCTGCATGCACTCAGTAAAAGCTCGTGTTCTGATGCAGTTTGAATAAATCAGCTGATTATTGAATGATGATAATATTTTATTACTAATCTCTTAAGTATGTGAACTTGTCTGCCTTAGTGAAATTTGTAGTTGGTTTAGTTGTTTTTAAACATTTGCCTTTGGGGGGAGAAAAGATCTGTTTGTTATAGTAAGATATATTCAGTACTGAAACATTTAAAAAAAAATCTTAAATCTGATAATCTTCAAAACGTAGTATCAGATCTAATTGGTAACCTGAGATTTGTATTTTAAATATCTTTTACTTAGGGATAGTCATTAAAATATAACTTGGACTACTTTTGGCTTTTTAATGAGTAATAAAGCAGAGGTAGCCTGGAAGACCTTGGCTGGAAGGACCCCCTGGAGCCCCATCCTTAGAGCAGGGCCATCTTAGATTGGGTTGCTCGGGGCCTTGTCCAGTCACCAATCCTTGTGATTTTTGCTGTTTAGTGTAAAGGATATGGAGAAAAGATTTGACTTACAGTATCATTTTCAAATGTTAGCTGAGAAAATTCCTGTTCTGTTGTTCAAGAGAAACTAATTACAATTGTAGAAGTCAGAAAGTCATAGTTTAAATCAGCATTCACAACTAAACGTCACTGAAGGATAAGTGCTAACTGAGTACTCTGAAAGCACGCGATCACTGACACACATCGGTATCCTTTGCAGTACATGCAATCACTTGTTTTCAATCCAAGAGTAATAATGTCCTGAAGAATTGAAAATCATACTGTGTTGGGTTTTACCTAATAATTTGTTTAGTTCATATACAAATGTAACTATGTAGGTCTGATGTTGGCTGTGTGTTTCCATTTTGACAATATTTTTAGTACGCTTTAGTTTAGTTTACCTGATTTTATACTGAGACACAAGTCAGCCATATAAATGACATATGTGGCTGAAATGAGGGTTAATATGCTAGATGGTATGAAGTGTAACTGTGATGGAAAGACTTTTATGGCAATTAGCAAGGGCTTGGAAACCAGTATTATACTGGTGTGAATGCTACCAACATAATTATTAATTTTTATTGTACTGTTTTTAATGGATTGTTTGTGCACTTATTTGTGCAAATACACACTTCTAATGCATAGTAAAAAGTATAGGTAGGAATAAATTAAGCAGATGAGTTTGTGCAGATTTTTGTTTTGGAAATCAATTCCATGCTATCCAAAAGACTTAGTTCCAGTCTTTCACGGCATTACAATTTTAGGATGATTAGCTAGATTGATGTCTAACAGTACTTCACTTGAAGTTATTTAGTACTCTAGCAGAAAGCATGCAACAGTGTGTAATGGATTTAATTGCAGTGTGAATGAGCACTTCGAATTTGTTTTATTTGGCTTTGTCTTTTTTTTTTTTCCACCTTCAGATGTTTGATTTTGTTGTGTGTGATGAAGTTCTCATGACCCCTTGCTTGTACTATTTAGCATATCCCATTTGTTGATCAAAGCTTTTGGTACAGTGATGCATCTATCACTGGCAAATCACCAAGTTACTTGCCAAAGGTTTCCTTTTTCCCGAGCAATGGGTCTTTTTCGTTTGTTTTCATTTGTGATTAGATTGCTTGTAGGCAGCGTTTTTGAGGGAAGATAGGATCCTGAAGATACTTCAAATAGGTAAGATAATTTTGGCAGTAATTGTGTCAGAACTTTCCCAGGGAAATTCTCCACCCACCCAATGAAATAAAGCATTACGAAGGTTGGTGCTGCAAAGGAAGACGTTTTGCAAAGCTGTTACTTGTAAAATCACTGCTATAGTGGATATAGCAAGCTGTTCAGTGAAGATGAGATCTGTTGTATTTTTCTCATAGAGTAGAATACAAATGATCCCATTGCTTCCCCCCCCCATTGGTGTACGGTCTTGTTTTCAGTGTTTCCCACTTTAAAGAAATTAAAAATTCATGTTAAAATGTTATGTTTTGACACAGAGAAGAGAAGTTATGTTTTGTTCTGGTTTTCTAGGGCAGCAGTCGATAGTAAGGGCTAGTACTGCACTATAAAAGCAGGTAGACTTTATGGTTGAGTTTACCATAGTGCACGTGCCCACGGGTCAGAGATCCTCAGGGAGCTGGGGTGAGCTGAGAAGCGCGGTGTGGTCAGGACACCAAAGCGATGCCTGGCCATGGCCCTGGGACCAGCCTGCGTAGGTGCCTTCAAGGTGTAGCCCATAGGGCCAGTTCAGCCAGCAGCCCACAGGTAGGTTTTTGTGTAAACAACTGGTTGTTCTGGTCGACCTGTCTTTTCTGTGATAGAAGTGGGGCATATGCTGGGATGGGAGAGGAACCCTCGCAATGCAGCACCTTCCTGTGCAGGGCCAGCGCTCAGAGCTGTGACCTGCTGCATCTGCATGCTGTGCTCACCTGCTGCATCTTCGTCATACTGGTGAGTGGCAGGACTTTCCACTACATCATTAAACAGATGTAGTTTGACTAGTTTAAGCTCTCCCCTGGACTGGTGGCTTCACAAATGCAATGGGATTGATGTTACTTGGAGGATTATTATTATTTTTTTCCCCCATGTAGCAAGCATGATTTTTTTTCAGAGGCACAGGAAACATTCTGCAGGACAGCAATGCGTGCTAATATTCATCCCCCCTTAAGACTGAAATAACCCCCTGCTCATGAAGACCCCATAATTTACTGTCAGTGTGGTTCAATGGGAAACATCGCTGGGTGGTAGGTGATGTAAATGTTATTCAAGATTATTCTGCTCGTGTCTTCAGGCAACTTATTTGAGAGTTTTTTCCTGTTTACTATCTTGGCCTAACTCTATAGTGAATCCTGTGACTAAATTAAAAAGCAGAGTAGCTTAACTGGTAGTTTACCTTAAATAGCTCTAAAAGCCATTCTACAGAGTAGAGAGTGAGACAAGAAGTCATCCTGATTCTCATGTAACTGCTTACTTATGGGCAGATGTACACAAGACTTTCTTTTCCATATTTTTCTTGTCTAGCAATCAAAATTCATTAAGATGTATAAGCAACTCAAAAATAATTCAGGTTCTTATTGTTCATATAGCATTGCATTGCTTTAAACAAGTCCACAATCATTTTAAAGCCATGCAAATGTAAGTTGAGATAATTTCTAACGTTGAATCATAGAATCATAGAATCATAGAATGTTTTGGGTTGGAAGGGACCCCTAGAGGTCATCTAGTCCAACCCCCCCGCAGTGA
>NW_009258383.1:5165540-5211096 GCF_000687185.1 Egretta garzetta
CTTTCCTATAGGCCCCCTTTAGGTATTGAAAGGCCATAATCAGGTCTCCCCACAGCCTTCTCTTCTCCAGGCTGAACAAGCCCAACTCTCTCAGCCTGTCCTCATAGGAGAGGTGCTCTAGCCCTCGGATCATTTTTGTGGCCCTCCTCTGGACCTGCTCCAACAGTTCCATGTCCTTCTTATGCTGAGGGCTCCATTGAAAAAGTCTTGAAACACAAATGAAACCTCTTGAATAGTTTCAGTATTCTCTGACAGGTAGAAACCTCGAGGCAACCTGTTTATTCGCTTCATCAGTGGATGGCAAGCGGAGATTTTTGTAAAACAACTTATATAATCAGTTTGAAAACTCTTCCTGATGATGTATAGTAGAAAAAGGGCTTGTTTCTTAATACAGTATAAACAAACAGTGCAGCAGTTTGACACTGACGCTAATGTTAAAAGTATCATTGTATTAGTGTGGAGAAGGCATCCGAGCAGATGCGTATGTACCATAACAAAATCATTAAATGGTACCACTTAACTCAGAGCAGAGGTAGTTTATCTCCGGGTTTTTTGACATACAAGTAGAACTAATGTGCTATGCTTTCCATTCTTGATATCTTCTCTACAGGCAGGCTGCTTCTGCTCCAAATGTTAATGCATTACCTGTAGCTGAAGACTGTCATACTCGGCTGTGAAAGCACCTGGGAGGCTGGCAGTCAGAACATGGAGCTAAGCCGGCTTGGCCAATCTTAACGTGGCATATTTGCCTTTCTGAAAGGTTGCCTTAATATTTTCCTGGCTTTGGTGTTTTTGCATTCTTTTTAAGATGCTTTCTTTTAAATTATTGAGGTAAATTAACTTCTATTCCAGTTCAACATGTATTTTTGCTTGTGACAGGATGGTCTGTGGTTGCACAGAGAAAAAGGAGAGGTTCTGGATGGGTGAGAATTTTTAGGAATAAGTAGGCAGTCTGGGTTTTTGTTGTGAAAGCTTAAGTTTTTTGTTAACTGAGCGTTCATTTCAAAATGAAGTACGTACAACTCAAAGCTATTTGACTTGCCATACCTTTATTACTCCCCTACCCTGTTTTCCCTGTCATTTGCTAATTCAAAGCAAGCCTCCTTTAACAGCTGGAAAACCTCCTGCAATAGCAGAAACAAAAAAGAAGGAATAGAACAAGATTTAGGTGAGTTAATTTCGAAGTATTTGTTGTATAGAGATTACAGGAGAGCGTGTTCAGTCTTGAATTTGATACGTATTTGATCTCACCAAGAACAGTACAGAATATTTTATGTAGTTTTTAGAAGTGCTTTCAAATTATCTGTCTCTACAGTACTTTATTGAATCTTGAAACTTGTTCAGCAGATCAGTGAATTTTCCTTTTTCCTTTTGTACTTAATCCCCCCAGTCTTCTGTGACAGTGCAGCCCATACTTGCTGTATTGTGACAGATGCTATAAAAATCCTCTTAAATGTCAGAGCCATTGGATAAAGGGATAAATAGATAGTGACTTGCAGATGACTACAGAAGTTTTTGGGTTTTTCAGGTTTGGGGGCTCTGAGGTAATCAGTAGAGATGCATGCTCATTTATAGCAGCTCTTGAACATACTGATGACACATTTGTTTTCTTCAGTTAACTTCTGTGGCTACTTCTGGAGTAGTTCAGAGATTGTATAAAAATTATAAAATGCAGGTGAAAAACCCTTGGTAAGATACATAAATTTGTAGGCTTTAGAGTTTTTTGACCTTAAGAATCTGCTAAAAAACCCCAGCACAATTTTAGAATGGGAACTTCTAATTTCTCAGACCTTTTTTGTCTGCACTGTTTTATCAGAGGACTCTCTGGCTGCATATATGTTATATCACAATATTTTAAGAAAATAAAAGAGAGTAAGGAACATTCTGTTGTAATTTTGAGAGCAATAAAAGTAAAGAAGAAGGAAATGCTGTAATTTGTTCTATTGCTTGGAGGATATGGAAGACTTTTTAAACAATTTATATTATTCATTTTACAGAGGTATGTTTATGTGTATACAAAGTGTATGTCTGGTCTAAAATGGGAATGTCATTTAGCATCTTTTGCGGCAGCAACAAGAACTTTAAAAATTTGTACTGGGTCTAGCACACAGACTAATGAGTTAATCTTTTTTGCCTTTTATTAAGTACTATGAAGTACATGTTAATTGCAGTAATAAGCCTTCTTTCCATAGAGTGAGTTTACAAATATAAACCAGTATGTTGTTAGTGGTCTTAAGGAAAATGCCAGTTACATCAGTATGCATTTGTTTTCGTAGAGATGCCCTATTGCTGCTATTTAAAAGCAAGGAGGACTGAATTATAACTAAATGATTGTGGTCAAATACACTG
Organism: Egretta garzetta; assembly: GCF_000687185.1. NCBI lineage: Eukaryota > Metazoa > Chordata > Aves > Pelecaniformes > Ardeidae > Egretta > Egretta garzetta. Next base: position 5,167,890 of record NW_009258383.1, read on the forward strand.
AGCTATTTCTATAGAGTAGGACTTTCCAAAGTACCAGACTGAACGTCATGCTTATCACTTTAAGTAACACCCTTGTAAGAATTCATCTGGGTTTCCCAGTGACAATGTTTTTTTATTTTTGAAATCATATGAGTCTACCTGTATGTTGGCTTTCTTTTACTGATGACCAGTCTCCTAGGTAATGCTCTGTGAAGAGCACACCTCAAAATGTTTGTGCCATGTTGAAGAAGCAGCAGGTGGATAAACTTTAAGGACTCCTTGGTTGTCTGTTTTAAAAGCCTCCACAAACACTCAGGTAGGGCTTGCCTCTCTCCTATGTTACTAGAGGGACTATGGTAAGACTGGCCAAGAAAATCAGCCTTTGACTCAGTATTTTCTGTTGCCAAGTTTGCTTTTCTAAATTAGTACCCCATGTATTGTATTGGAACAGGGAATGTAGAATATATTCACTTAAAACTACGGAAGTTTCTGTCTGTTTGTCCTAAGGGGTGGATCTGACTTTTACACTAATGACCTTCTGGTCTGTTTATTAAATACTGCCCATGACTTTTTATTTAATTAATTCAAGCACATTATTCTTCTACAGGTCCATTAAAGTAAAAAATTCAGTGCGCCTTCAGCAGAAAGGTTATTTGTGGTGTCAGGGAGATCAATGCAAGATACCTATTAGCAGATTAAATTTTTGTTTATACTTGAGGTTTTCTTCATTACTGTATTTGTTTTAAGGTTTTGGCTCTAATGAGCATATAGTGAGTAATGGAAAAGTAAGAATACCAAGTCTCTTTTGGATATACATGTACATGTGAAATGCTTCATTGGGTATAAATTGAGTAGAAGAACATGCATGGGAAGTCTTTCAAGTGTCATCATCTGGGATACGTAATCTTTTGCATGTTCTTAGTATCTAGCAGTCTGGAAACTAATGTGGTTGTCTTGGAAACAGGCTTTTTTTTTCCTTTTGCGAATATCTAGATGTGAAATCATTGTCTTCCTTGAAAATCTAGAGGTAATACTTCTGAAAGAAATAACTGCAAATTTAAGATGCTTGTCCTCTATTTAAAGAATTGATATGGGAGTCTGTAAGTGATGTTTGCATTGTGTGCTTTAATTACAGTTGTGTGATTATATTGCTAAAACAGTCTTTAGGGTTTTTTTAGGTAAAATGCCTGTACTTAGTGTTGATATTTGTCTGGGAATTATCTGCAGTGAAGCATTTTGACAAGATGTCCTAGCTTAATATTTAAATAGAAATATTATGGTATAACTCTTGCATTGAGGAAGTTAAGTTCTCATACTGATACTATCACTTCCAGTCTTTTCCCTTGCCCTGCTTTAAATTAACAGTGTCTGATAAAACCTTGAATATTCTGTGAGATTGTAACATAATATTTGCCAGACAAAACATCAGCAGTAGACAAAAGCGCACAGGACAGCTTTTTTATTAGCCAAAGAGCTGCCATGCACAGCATAAAATGCCAAAGCAAAATGAAACAGTGAAGAAATAACCATCTTTCAAATTGCTGAGGATTTATTAGGATTTGTATGAAAATATGAAATAATGTTCTTGAAGTTTATAACTTTTCTGGTCTGTAGCTTATTTGACCAGTCACAGCAGTCTTAGAGTTTAGTATTAGTAACAGTGTAATTTCATCATCATTTTTACAGATGAAGGTCCAGACTGAATAATTTTCCATGTTTTCTTCTTAAATTGTTAACTGTATTAAGTTCTAATGGGATTTTTAATATATTTCTATTCCAAGTATTTTTGTCTCCAGTACCAGACTCTTCAAAGAGAGTCTAAAGGACTCTCAAATACTGATATGTACTTCCGAGAAGATTTTTTTTTTCAATTCTTTCATAAAAGAAGTCCTTTTTTCGGTGGAGCTCACACTTTCAATGATACAACCTGTCCAAGGGAAGAGAACCATGACAGGATCTTGTCGAGCCATTGAAACCCATTTGTGTGACCATTTATTTTCGTTCTACCTCCCGTCTCTTCCTCCTGCCCCATTCCTTGTGCTGCATCTACATTTCAGATTGATCTCTCTTTTCAGAACTTATTTTTTCTTAAATGTTGTTTTTTGTTCAAGTGTGTTCCAATTTTTTTTCCTTTCTTCTTCCCTAGAATGAGCTCAAGCTTTCTATTTAAGGCCTGAGATGAAGCTTACTAACGTAAGTGGAGAGGATCTTAAAGACTATGTTTGTTACCAGATCATGCAAAAAGCTTTTAGTGACCTAGATTTTGGCCCTTATGTACAATACTGATGTAAGTATTGTGCATCCAGAAGAAAAATAATTAATCACAGCTTGTTTTTCCACAAATGACAGTGAAGCCACTCTGATGTACTGTAATGCTGTTGTGCTCCATTTTGGACTTAATAGCATTTATATTTATTTACCTTGACAGTCAGGCGACAAACTTCCCACTTTCACCTCAAATTATGATCTCACAAACCTTACATGAAAAAAGGACATTAAAATGACATGTTATTTAAGCTACAAGCAAAGCTGAGTTAGTCCTTGAACTTTTTTCACATTCCTCTAAATAAATGTAATTTCTTCCAGTTTAACAATATTAGTAAACTGTATTCAAAAAAGTAGCCCATTTTATACCTTCCTGATCAAATAATAATTCTCCATGATTATTACTAAGTATTACTTAATTACATTCCCTGGCTCCTTTTTAGCTGAACAATTTTTCATTCTCTCTTTCCAAACTGCAAACCAGCAAGCAACCGAAAAAAGAAATCCCCTTATTTGGTAACAGTTCTGTATAGTTACAGTATGAGCATCATTTACGGTTGGACTTGATGATCTTAAAGGTCTTTTCCAACCAAATGATTCTAAATGGTTCTGTGAAATTTGGTCGATAATCACATATTCTAGCATCCTTCCTGAATCTCCTGGCAAAACATGATATTGTTAAAGTTCTCCTTTCAGATTAACTTCTATAAAACTTTGAAGTTTTCTGGTTGTTCCCATTCTTTATGATCCAGTGGTTTTGTCCTGGAGAAATGTTTTACCTCTGTGTGTTGTAATTAGAAATAGTGACATCGTCTTTCATCCCCAGAAATTAAAATATACATAATTAGAAGTTTTCTAAGGATAAAAAGGAATAGATTTTTTTTTTCCCCATCACGTGTTTCACTTTAGGATGTTGCTGAGTCTGATTTCAGCAGCATTACCCAAAGATAAAACAAACTCCAGGGGAGAGATTACAGATTCATTCAAGGAGAAATGTTTTTTTTTTTACCTTTTTTAATTAAAAAATCACAAAATAAAACAACTAATGAACACTTTACTTTTACCATAAGAAAGGAAAGAAGTTGATTGAAGCCCTTCATCTATAGCTGGCAAGAGACATAGCTACTTTCACAACGATGAGACCCACATCTCTTCCTGGAGGGCAGTGTATCCAGTCATCACATCATGTTTAAGACAGAAGTTTCTCTTTCCAATGCTCAGCACAAAGACAACCTACATCTCTAGCTTCACTTAGACATGCAATGTTTAGATGTAGACAATCCCATCACAAGTGCTAGGCTGTCCCCTTGGCTTGAAATGGCCTCACAAATCTTTCCATCTAATAATGGACTAAAATACAAAATAGCTTATCCAAGCACACAGCTTGTTTTTAGAGCTCCTCATTAATTACAATTGTGTATATTTGTTAGAAAAGGGAGGGTTTTATTTCAGCTGCATTGTTTTTTCTTTGGTGGTAGGAGATGTATCCCGCTGTGAGATGGGTTTTCCATACTTGAAGGGTACTTGAGGAACCTGTTTGGCCTCTAGCAAACCGTGTCATTTTTGTATCTTTTGTGTTTTGCATTTGTGATTACATGAATTCTGTTTATGTGCTGCTTTGCTGTCCCTGTTTTCTTCCGTTTCTAGAGTGCCACCGTTGTGGCTGCCTCAGCAGAGGAGCAGGGACAGTGCCAGTGAGTTACCAACTCTGGTTTAGCCCCCCTCTGGTTTTTTTTTTCCCTTTGGCGATTCCTCAGCTGCCCTGCTCAAGAAGTGGTGATGCACAGGGGAAGAACAGGGATCTCTTCCTGGGAGAAATGCAATTTGCACTGTTGCTGGATTAGAAAAAAATGCTTTTAAAAAAACGTATTTTTGTTCTTTCACATAATCTGAAGTTTTCAAAAATTTGTATGAAAATGTGCTTTCCTTTAATTTCTGAGGAGTGTTTTTTTTTTAATAGAGTGTTTTGGCTTTAATAAAAATAAAGTACTCTTTCTGATACACTTTTTGATTCTTACTTACGTGCTTAAAGTTTCAACATAGATTGGTCATATAAGCTACTCGGTCCATTTTTTAAGTATTCATGTTTTTATACATAGCAAACCTCTAATTAAAATGTATCTATTAAATATGCTACATCCTAGCTTCTGCTTAACTGAACCCTTCTATTATTAATGGAAAGTATCAAGGATGGCTAAAATTTGAAATGCAACAGAAATGGCAGATTTTTTATCTTGTTTAAGGCATCTTATTCTTTATGTCTAAGAGCTGTCAGAAGGTGGTAAACAGATCTCAGAACAGCAGCATTTATAACCAAATTGCTCTCATGAAATATAGATAAATCATTCAGCAGAAGAGCTAATGAAAACGGTAGCCTATAGCATAGCCACTGGTATCCTGTCCATTAGCAACCCTGGTGCTTCACTCAAGCCAAAGACCTTGAGTTTACAGAATGTGAATTTGAGTATTAATTTGAGCAACAGATGTATGTGTGTGAATGCAAAGAGGATTAGAATATTATTTAAGTAATACCTCAAGATAAGCAGTGGTGAACACAGGACTTGAAGAACATTTGCTTGCTTACCTCCGTTGTTGCAGGCTTTGCTGGCTGCAGCACTGTCTTGGGTTTCTGCAGCTATGGCTACGTTACTGCAAACCTCCTTGTTGAAGGGCTGTTCTGTGGCTTTCTTTAACATGTCTATGCTGGGGAAATCTACCTGCTTTTGAAACCAGAAAACTTAGCGTTACTTCGCACAACTCTGCCTCTCTTAGTAGATACTAAACATTTTGTTGATGGATTCTGTGCTGTGACATTGGTAATGAAGATGCTAGAACAAGAAAACATGAGAAAAACCATTGGTTTCTATCACAAATAAGCTTGTTGCTAGTTTTTTCCTGTATATGCCTGTGAAATTTATAGTGTAACTGTATTTTTATGATAATCAACCTGTTTGTAATGCTTTATTTAACTAGAGCACGGTGCCGTTTAGAGGCCTTACTGTTGACTCGAAATGTGAGCACTGTCTGCTTCACTGGAGCTGGAGTGTTCATGGATGAAACATTTGGCCTCATTGAATATTGGTGTTTTCCAGGGTGACATGTAAAGTCCTATAGCATTTTCAGGAAGAGATGCATCTTTGAGATTTCCCTCCTGTGCTCACAATAAGGTCAATAATTTTTTTTTTTCTTTTTGCAAAACCACTCAGCAGTAACCACTCACCTTTCAGGCTTTTGGCAGGAGCAGTGTTAAGCCGGTGCTGAATGTGTGTGCAAGTTCCTCCTGCTAAGAGTTGCCTCTGTTTTGCTGTTACACATGTGATGGATGCTCAGGTGATTTAAATGCCAGAAAAGAAAGCTGTTTTTTCACCTTCTGTCAAGACTTGCAGTATTCCCCAGAGGTCCGCTGCTATGCTGGGTACCTCAAATGAAATTCCCATCTTCATTCTGTTGCTTTTTTCCCAGAAATTACTATTTTAATTTTCCATGTAAGAAACTCTGATAATGCCAGCCATATGTCTTTACCTGATATCATTCAAATACCATTTGATGGGCATTTTCAAAAGCAGGAGGAAGGCATACTCACCACCCTTTATAGTATATTGACTTTTTTTTAAGTCATCATGGTGTGTCCTTTACAAAAACAAAGGTGGTTTGAAATTGTCTGATAACACATTGGTCCTGTTAGAGGATGTGTGACTTCACAAAGCTGTTTATTCAGGTAATTTCTTCAATAGTAATTGTATTTTATACAATTTTTAAAATGTTTATGGGCTATTTTAAGTGGCCTTATAGGGTAAAATATAGGTTGTTAACGGCTGTGTGCAAGTGTATGAAAATACCCACTGAAATTGTGTATTAAGCTGAGCTTAAGTGTGGTAGAATTTTCCTGGGTTTGTTATTACATTTCTGCCTATACTTACAGCTTCAGTTAAAATATATGAAGATGCTCTGGAATTTCATGAGGTGTATCTCCCATTTAAAAATCACTTCTATAAACATTTTGTCTTTTGCAGATACTCAATTAATTTAACAAAGAAAATAGTTTTGTAGTAAAAATACAGTAAATTGGTTGCATAAAATAAGTCATTCAGCATATCTCTGCACAATAATAAGAACAGGTTGTTCCTTGCTGTGCTGTTTGTTCACAGTTGTTTCTTTGTGCTACTGTTCTAGCAGCATGTGTTTGATTTTGCTCCTAGCAAAAAAGCTTCTCCTTAGCAGCAGAAGAGTTTGAAATGCTGCAATTTTAAGTTAACTTCCAGGGAGCGATGAGGGTGGCCTGTCAGGTCATGCTTGGTTTTTTGATGTCGCCCTCAGAAAAATCAATTTAAAGTATTTTGATAGTGTTTTTCAGTGCCTGACTGTGCCCTGTTTGTTTAACGTGTCTCAGAGTAGTGGTTTCTGGTCTGGCCCTGGTAACGTTGTTGTTTGTCCGTGCTATCATTAATTTGACTGCAAGTGGAGATAGTCTTTTGGAATGGATGAATACATTGGCTTTATACTTTAACTGCGTAAGGGAGAGGAACATTTTAGACCTTTTTTAAAGAGAAAATCTGGCAAGAAAGTGAATCATACAGGTAGTTACTGTGAACAGACGTATCTATCCTGACTCTATCTAGATGAACCTTACAGGGATTTTTGGAGCGATTGTCTAAAATGTAGCATTGTACATGTTGAGGAGGATGCCAAAGAAAATAGAGATGATGATTACCGTTCTTCCCAGTGAAAATGGGCAAATGGGTTCTTAACCCATTTAATCTTACAATTAAATCATAAATGTCTATCAGCATTTTGTATTTACATATGAGATAAATGCCTATCAGCGTGCACTGAACCAGGTAGGAGTCTATACATCTGGCAGTGCGGGAGCGGGGCTTCTGGTTGTGTGGGTTTTGCTTTTGGTTTTGTATTAAATCCTTTCTCAACTTTGAAAACAACAAGGCTGACACCCTTTCTGTAATGTGTGGTATTTCAAAACCTCAAATGTCACCCATTCCCTTGCCCTTTTGATGAATTTGTGCATTCTGTGAATGCTTATGGATCAGAGAGCAGGGAAAACTGTCTATTTGCTTCAGTTAGTGAATTTAAATAAAAACCCCTGTGGTTATTGATTACTGCAAAGACTCGCCTTCTGTGTTTTTGTGGAAACCTCTTGGAGGTTCAAGTATTTAATCATGTCATAGGATTTTAAGAGAGCCAAATGGCTGGATTCAGCTTGCATGCTGTAGGCGCCAACGTGATCTATGGGCAGAACCAACATCTCTAAGGAGTGCATCAGAGCATTCAGGTGAGGCATCTGCCTCTCCACACTGGTGATACAGAGAGTTTCGGCGTGTCTCTGCGGTTGCACATACTGTTGGCAATGCAGGGACCTGGTTGGTCTGCCCCTTGGACTGCCATCCTCTGTTAAGACTGGGATGGACACTGGGAGGAGTGGGACCCTGAGGGTGTCTGCGATACGGACAGTCAGCATGCTGGGATTGAATACTGGATAAATCAGCTTTTTGATGGTAAATGGTCAGGAGAGGTTGTCTTGATTGGGACTTGATTCTGATCCACTTTGTTTCTGGTGGCAGTCATATATAAGGGGCAAAGGTTTTTACCATTCAACTGGTGGTCTCCATTTTGTTTGTTTTTCTCATGTAGGTGCTCAGAAAGTGTACAGCTGGTGCAGGCAGAGGATCAGTGCAGTAAGAGCTACTTTCAAAGAACCGATGAACCCACCTAAAACCCCCTAAGGTGCAGAGGTTGTCCCTGACTGACCTGCCCATGCTTTGACCATCTGTGCAAGAGAGGTGAGCACCCGTGTGAGCCCAGCTCTGCGAGGGTGCAGGTTTACTTGTCTTCCTTTTTGTGTCTCCTGTCTCTGGTTCTGTGAGCAGAGCACGAACCATAATTGGAATAAGATGCCCTTGAAAAATCTACCAGGGATTTGTGTCATAACTGACAAAGCAGTTTTGTTATGTTTGGAAGATGTAGTTATATGTAAAATAAAATGAAAGGCAGAAGCGAAGTAATTTTCCTTGTTTGGGAAAGCTAAGTAAGGGTTTGTTTCAGTTTTGCTGGTAGGGAAAATGACACTAGGAAATAGTTAAATTCTGTACCTATTAAGTTTTAATGAAAACTAGAGCATACGCAAACATGCTGCTCCTCCTTACTGTCTGAGACGGACTGCGATAATCATATTTTGCGACCAAAGGTATACTACTGAAAGAAGAAATGTTTGCTTGGTTTTTTGATTGGGGTTTTTTTTTTGGGGGGGTAGGGTTTTTTTTTCATTATTCTTTTAAACCTATTACTGAACTTTGGAGTTCAACTTATTGTTCAACTAAAGTTCATGTGCAGTTAGCAAAATGGCGCATTTTCTGCATAGAAGTCGAATCTTAAATTACAGAACTATGTACCAGCAAATTATGTAGTGCCTTTTAACAAATCACTGATCACATAATAACAGTATGAATTTCTGAGGGAACAGTAATGTGTTAAACGCTTCAATATCCTGAGCTTTTTTTGTTCCTCATCTGGCATCATGGGCAGAGAAAATGAGATACGCCATATAGTTGATCTTTTTCCAGCACTTTTGTAAAGGCTGAAACATATTTTCTTTGGTGCATCACTGCCTTTTAGTAAAATGAGGTGAGAAAGTTCCATTTTCTGTCATGAGCCAACCAAAACCCAGCGTGTTTTCAGGGTCCAATTTTGCATTTTTGTTCACATTACAAATTGATGTGAAACTGTAACTATTGAGGCTTTCTGGCATGTACAAAACATTTGTTCAGCTAGAAAATGAGTGGGGGAAAAAGAGCCAGTGGTGACATGTCCAGATGGGAGCATGTTGGAACGCTGCAAAGCAGAACACCTGGTGTCAAGGCATGGGGAAATACGGTCCATCGATGTGTGCCTGGATGCGGGGCATCTGAGAGAGTGGGTGTTGTGGCTTTGTCGAGGATCTGGATTCTTTTAACGCTGATGCTTTGTGAAATGTGATGCTTTGATGTTAGATTAGAAGAACTCTTTACCAGTAATTGATTTGATGTTTTTGGAAAAGATGATCTTCTAGTCAACAAAGTTTGTAAACTTGTAACCGGTCTTTAAGTGGGCTTGGGTTATTTCTAGGTACCATAGCCCATGCCTGTAGCAGTAGCCCCAGGCTGCTTCCAGGTGGTTGATCATTAGTGGTGGGGAGGACTTTTCTCCTACTGTAGAACCTGTGCTGGTAGGACATCGCATGGAGGGGTTATCACAGAATCATGGAATCATTTAGGTTGGAAAAGACCTTTAAGATCGTTAAGTCCAACCATTAACCTAACACTAAACCATGTCCCTAAGCACCACATCTACCTGTCTTTTAAATACCTCCAGGGATGGGGACTCCACCACTTCCCTGGGCAGCCCTTTCCAATGCTTGACTACCCTTTTGATGAAGAAATTCTTCCTAATGTCCAATCTAAACCTCCCCTGGCACAACTTGAGGCCATTTCCCCTTGTCCTATCACCTGTTACCTGGTTCTCAGGGTTCGTATATTTAGTCAGGTCTCTTGGTAAGACATGGAGACTTTCACATTGCTTGCTTTCAGTGTGGTTGCTGAATTACAAGCTGTGAATGTTGTTGTTTGGTATAATGAGGATTTCTTTTTTTGGAATTCAGAATCAATACTGACTGGATTGTTCATTCTGTGTAGAAATTTGAAGACAGAATGAGGTGGAGTAGTTGATGTGTAACACATCCGTGTGTTACTGGCCTGCTGACAGCTTCAGAGATCTCGTTTGTCCATCTGCCTTGATAAGAAATTCTGTAAATCATAAAGTTGAAGACTTTTTAACCTGTTAGCATTTTTTACCTTCTCTTCGCTGTTTGATTTTGCAGTCATCAGGAAAAAAACTCTAAACTGTATTTAGTTCCTTCTAAACCCTGGACCAACTCTACCACAGGGTAATCCCAGTGAGGTGTAGGATGACTGCACGGATTAACCGCAGTGTCACTGTTCCTGAGTGTGTATTTAATGTAAAAAGGGGAGAGGTGATGTGGGGAAGAACCTCAGTATTATGAAACTGTTGTTATTTTTCTGATTAGGTAACTTCAACTCAATGTTCTACCGCTACAGATCTCCCTATTAGAAATGAGGCATCAGTTTAGTTCAGAGTCTGTATTAATAAAAATTTACTTTTGTTTGCCCTGGTTTGTTTTATCTATCTATTTTCTTTAAATAGCCATGAATTAAGCTTTGCAGCAGGACTGGTGAGATCCTGCTGACTTTAGTGAGGCTTGACATGATCTGTAAACAATGTCGTGTGTTTATGTTAGTAAAGGTTGTTTTGAAATTTATTACATGCTGAGGAATAACACTTTTCCTTCTCACCCACTTCTCTGGAATTCTTAGACATACAGCTGAAGTAGTGGCCTTAGTAACTCTGCTGGTAATTGGATTAGCAATTCAGTATGCAATAATGGGGCTTCTTTCAGCTGAAAATTGGAAATTAAAATAATGCTTATATCTCATTGCTATAACCCTGTGCTTTTGAATACTCCTGATATTTGCTCCTTCATTTAAAAAAAAAAAAGTGTTACCATGTAACACAGTCATTCTTATTTATTCAGAATATAGTTTTTTTTTAGTTCAGTTTCTTAAATGATATTCAGAGTTGTGCTTAAAAATTTAAGGGTGCTTTAAAGGATACCTTACTAAAGTAGGAGAGAAGCCTATATTTTTCCAATAAAAATTAACTCTTGAAATTAATTGCTTAACTGTGGAGTTTGTTTTTAAGTTCCTCTTAAGAAAAAAGAAAGTTTAGGCTCCCTTCCAACCCAATGTTTAAATGTGTGCTTAATTTTTAAATGTCCGAGTGGGTTCACTGACTTCAGTAAGCACAGGCTCCTTGAGGCTAGTGACAAATTCACTCCCTACACCTTCTTTGAGAGCTGCTGCAGGGGGGCTGGTGCTGGGCAGAGGGAGCCAGGGAGTGGACGGGGTCCGTGCTGATGGGCTTTGAACACAGCGGTGTCAGTGGTAGCACCGCTAGCCAAATTAAATTTGCAGAACCACTGCCCTTGCAAAACCTTGAGTGTTGTCATTTAGAAAAGTCGTAATGGTCGAAGATTGCTCCAAAGTGGTGATAAAGCAGTTTTCCAACTATAAATGCTGTTATTTAAGTATAATTGGTCCAAATGCTTTTACGACAGGATTGAAAGTACGTCTGAACAAACTTACTTATGTTCAGAACAGTACAGAAAAGTGGTTATCCTTTTTTTTCCTTCAGGTAATGAGTACGCAATATGGAGGGATCCGTCCTTGAAGCCCCTTCTCATTCTCCCCTAACTTTTAATTTTGGTAACTAATTTCCTCCAAAGCTGACGGCGCGGCAGAAGTCTCACAGTTGCTGAATTCCTACCACCTTTGGAGCAGGCCAGGGCTGGGTGCAAATGACCTGATTAGTTCCCAGAAATGCAGAGTTAGGCAGAAAGGCTTTAGGACGCTGTCTAATTATAGATTGCTTTTTCTAACACATTTCTTCAAGAATGATACTTTTCCAAATGTCTAAGTTTAAAAAGTGAATCCTATTGATGTCCTGCTAGATAGAAAACATGTATTTTAATAGTTACAACTACATAAATATATTTGCTCTATAATTAAATTTTGTATTGTTTTCAGTAGTAGTACATGGTATGACAGAATTAAATTCATCTGTACAGATATGATATGCATTTTAAACTAGCTACTTAAAATTGGCTGTAGGTAACTGGAAATGTCTTAATAACTTTTTTTTTATAAAATGTGTATTTTTTTGTAATTTAGTGTTGATTAATAGACTGTTGTAGAAGGTTGAGTAAGAGTATGTTATTATGGTAAAACGGTATTAAAAAAAGTTGATCTGAATCCTGCATTTGTCATTTTTGTGACCTTTATATTCCTTCCTTATTAGAACTATGCAGCACTGATACAGCAACAAATTAATGAGGACAAAAAAAACTTGAGAGAAAAGACTGTGTATGGAATCCAGCTCACAGAAGAAAGACTTAATGACTTCCGTGATGAACAGATTGGGCAGCTGAAGGAACTGATGGATGAGGCTACCAAACCTAATAAAAAAATCACTGTTTCTAAAGACTCGGAACAGAAAACCTAAAAGGATTTAAAAATTGTTCTAATGCATATGGAAGCATTTTGAAACGTCCTTTTCCAGTTGGACTTAAATGTGGTTTCTGTGGAATAATGGGCCCTGCTGATGCCATGACTTGTCTGAAATGGATGTCTCTGGCTATTTCGCTTTCTATGCAAGAATAAATGTTAAAACGGAATAATCACAATGATCTTTTGTTAATTGCAATATTTTTTTTCTCCTAATGGAAGGTAGAGACTTAAAGAATTCGGTAAAAGTAAATCGACATTTTTAACATAGAAAGTTTTTTTTTTTGTTTTTTTTTTTTTGTTTTTTTTTAAATCTTAGCACTCATAGGGCAAAACATCTTTCTGTTTGTATATCATCCTCTGCCTTAATGGAAAAGATGCAATTATAATTTGTTTTCTGATGTGGATGCAGTAGCGAAAGAACAAAAGTACGGTATTAGAGTGGGCTTATTTCAGTGGAAAGAAATGAGCAGTATCAGAAACACATACTGCTACTGCTCTTGAAATGGGAAGTTTGGTTTCTTCTTGACCTTTATTGTGACATCTGCTTTAAAAAAAGGATGTAGTTTGTTATTAAGTTGACCTTGAAGGAAGAAAATTTTGCACTTTTTTTGAAGCTAGACTCAGATTATTATTAGTGTCTAAAATTTTAAATAGTCATTCGTGAGTTGGTTGTGCTGTAGTTAGAATTCAAAGGCTCTTTAAAAGCTCAGAATCTCATATTATCCAGTATTTTATATAGGGCGGAATTTGTAAACTCCTCAGTCACAGAAATTATCCTGTTGATAATGCTGTATAACAAATATCTGTAACTTCTAGATAATTGGTTAAGTCTTCATCAGGTGCCTATTGTAAGACTCATACCATTGTGACTAAAAAAAGTCCTACTTTTTTATCTGCGAAGGAAAAACACCCCCTTTCTCTGCAAAAGACAGCTTTCATTTCATATTCCAAACCTAGTCTTATATTATTAGTTGTGTGCTATTTCTGGACCTTTCCCTGTCTGTTACCCACAGCGCGTTCAAGACAACATAATTTCTTTCCTCTTGGGGGATAACAGCTTTGACAAGTAAGCACATTTCCATCTGTCTCAAGTTGTAACAACATGCTGTTTGCCAGAGCTATGCTCCTGCATCCTAACCGGGGGCAATTTGGGGAGCAGCCTGCTTCTCTCTCTCTCTCTTACCTCTCTTCCCAATTCTTCGCTAGAATTTTAGGTTGCAGGTTGTTCGTTTCTATTAAAATGTCAATTGCAAGACTCCTGTGCAATGGTTGCTTTGCTACATCTTCCTCTGCTGCAGCCTCCACTGCTTGTGCCATAGAAACATCCTTTAGCCTATTCCAAACAGGGGTGGAAGGGTGGAGATGACATCCAGACTGCAGGGCTGAGGTTCACAAGTTCTGGTCCTTCGAGGTCATGGTTGGAGAGAACGGCAGCTCCCTTCTGGCCTGCTATGTACCTTGGTCTTGCCCCAGCGTCAAAGTGGGAAGCAGATGGGGTGTGCATGCAGGAAGCTTGAAAATTATCTCTGAAACTGCCATTCCCACATACCTAAATCTTTTTTCTTTTTAAACTTCAAAGGCTGTGAAAATGTAATCCAACTTCAAAGTTTTAGGGCGTAAGGATGTATTCTATTGCACTTTCATAAGTTACACAGTAACCACTAATTTTCATTGCTAGATCTACTCAGTTTTAATATCAAAACCAATGTTTGACAACAGTTTGTTTCCACTTCTTGATTGCTAGTACGCGTGTGCCTACTTCCCAGTCAATATCCAAGTTGCTTCAAATTTATTTCAAATACCTCAATTTAGAGCACAGTTGTTTTTATTAACACATTTAATGAGACTTGTTAGTTCAATGAAGCTAGTCAGAATACTTCTTTTGCATCTGTCTACTCATGTATTTACCTAGATAATGCACATTTCTAGAGGCTAAATTAATCTATAATGAAAAATTGCTATTTGATATGAAAAATTTAAGCTTATAATGAGACCTGAGGTGAGGGTAAACATCTTACATCCGTAGTCCCTTTTCTAATAAATCCAGCAACGTTTTTCTTTCATTCTCAGTGGTAGCTCGTATTCTGTACAATGTCCGTGTTCTTGTTTAAAACAACTTTAACAAAAGCCAAAATTCCATAATAGGAATGCAGCATCTTTAAAGATTGCTGGCTTTGAAACAGCTGGCGGGCATAGGTGGCCCCCCAGAAGCTTTGCAACGCCAACACCACCATGCATTAGTGAAATTCTTTGATTTACAAGTGTGCTTAATGACAGTTAAGTTGAGGAAGACAATGGGCTTCTCACCTTGTCACTCTACCTTTCTGTGGACAAAGATGCTTTTTCTTTATTTTTTTTTAAAGTACAGGATACTTTTTGTGGCGAATTTTACACGGGGTTTGATGGATAATGAACAAAGGAAAGCATCCATCACAATTACTTCAAACCCACAAGCAGCGTGCTATTTCAAATGGCAAAAGAGTTGCCCAGAAAAAAGATAGTGATCACCTTCTAATGAAAAATAGCTGTGATCACTCTAGAAATGCGTACAGAGTTTTAAGCTGTGTGTGCTGGTTGCTGTTGGATTGCTGTTGTACAACTGGAAAGCTCCTACCACCCTTAAACGACCTCTCCATTCCACTTCTCCATTAAGAAAGATCCTTTGTATTTTGTTGATCTTGAATCCATTTGGCTCTTCTAGAACTAGAAGAGAATGATAAAATTCACTGGTTAATTTGACTAAACCTTATCTGTGGTAACACTTCACGTGATTGCCCAGCAGCTGGTAGGAGTTGGAGGCAGCTGAAGTTTTAAATAGCTGGAAAAGGCATGAGCTCAAGTCTTACCAACAACCAAACAATTGTCAGAAATCTGTCTCATTAAAAATTACCAGCTTAGATATGCAAAATACAAGTTAGACATCTTAAAAAGAGCAACTAAAAACGTCATTCATTCAGTGTTTTATTATTTCTATGATGTGGGTTTATGCTTTTTTAACTGGCTGTCCAGCAAGAGCTATTAGAACATGATGTTTCTCACTTAAAAATAAATTAATAATTTAACATATTGAAGGTAGGATTTATGAAGGAGTTTCTTTTCCCAGCTATTTGGACTTACTTTAATCTTTCTGAATGATTATTGGACTTTCTTCATCTCGGATGTGCATTTATGAGAGGCTGGTTATTCACTGATGAGTAAGCGGCCAAGTTTTCACTGACTTCTAGGTAAAAATACCGAACAATTAGCGAAGGAGCAATACCACGCTTTTCCCTGTCTATTATTATCTATTTTAATTTTTACTCTCTGTAGCCAAACTAATAGCAGAGGGAGGGCTGACACTCTCAGCGGACCGATTTACTCCAAGTGTGAACACAGAGGGTCCATGTACCTTTGAGGAAGGGTGGAAGCTGAATCACTGTGAAAGCCATTTCCCATTCTAGGGCAAAAGATGTCCTCTACACGCCGTCCTGCTTAACCGTTGATTTTCAGACCTCTTGGACAGGGTTTAAAGTTAAATCCTTCCTGCTGGAGGGTATAGATGCAGCACCAGAGGTTTTGCAGGGCTTGTTTGATAACAGAACTGCCTGGCTCACCTCCTACTGATCGGTGTCCCGCTGCTGGACCAGGCTTGGTACCTGAGAGCCTGACAGGGAGGAGTGGTGGTACTGGGAAGTCTTCCCCCTTGAGCCACATCAGGAATTTCACTGTGAAGACTGATGCAAATCAAATGGCTGGTGTTAGAAATGATGATAATTGCGTTTGTAAATTAGCTGCTCTTGTTCATCAAGGGTTTGCAGCAGGTATGTAACCACTGGCTTTGGTAGGAACATTTTCAGCAGTTTCAGCGGCCACAGCTCTGCCCTGGGAATAGACTTGACAGTGCTGAGTCCTTCCAGCTTTTCCAGTGGTTTGTGTCTACCGATTAAGGCACATGAAGATCACAGAATTTAATTTTATTGGGATGCAACCATTATATAAGTATAAAACAAAGGATTCTTTGTTACTCGAAATTGGGAGCTATAAGTCAACACGTAAATTTAATGTATAAATGACTAAGAACTGAATGGGTTTGCCACTTGTAGCAGTGTGTGTTATGAGTCAATGTCAGGTGTTCCAACAAGCCCATCTACGTGATATATGATCCTACACTATGGATACGTGTGTCTGGGGAGCTCAGTGCTTAATCTGCTCTTGAACGGTTTCAAAGCGTGTACTTGAGACTCTAAACCAAGAATCCTTATTTAATAAAATGACCTTTAGTTACTGAGTATCTGTCAACTTGTTATAAATGCTGAGGAACATCGAGACAAGTGCATATTACTACTGTAAAGCTCTCCATAAGGAGTTTATTGAAATACCACCATTTGCAACACCATTTCCAGCACAGATGAGCCTTCTGTTTTATGCCAGTTACATTCCTAGAGGGATGAAGTGAAATCTAAATCATGTGTTAAGTGAGCTAATGCAGTTACCGTTTTACCCCCAAAGGTTGCTATTTCTGGTTTTGACTGGAAAAACAACTAGTACAGAATCTAAACCAGTGGTGTATCGTTATCCTGAGAGACTAACAGCAAAACCAGCAAAATATGTAGCAGAAAGTATAGCAGAAAGTAAGCTGGCAGTACTCTATTGGGGTTGTACCAAAGGCAGGGTATCACTTAGCTTTAATCTGATGGAAGAATGTACAGAATCTATAGCATAGAAGGTCCACCAGAGCAGCAGAAACTGGCCGTGCTCTTCCCTTGTACAAGAAACCCACATCAAAAAGAGGATGGCGTGGTCAGGAATCAGTGAGTAACCCAAGGGGATGACGGACTGTGGTAGATCCTTCCAACAGGCTCTGCCCACCAGACCGGGGTTTGAACTGCTCGCGGCCGAGCCCAAGGCAGCATCCAGTCCCAGGCACATGGCCTGGCTGGGGCCGAAGATGGCTGCCAAAAGAGTCTGAATTTTCCCTTTCTGGGCGCTGTAGAGAGGCAGTAAGGAGCTGCAGACCAGTTCTACTGATCACAGTCCACGTTCCCTACTTATGGAGGGGTTCCTGCCTTGTACATCCCCTCTACTACTCGAGTAGAGGCTAAGAGTATCATGCTGTCACCAGTGAAGTCACCTTTGACTATGATCTAATAAGTTAAAATCTTTTCAAAGCTGAAGAAAATAGACTGTTAATCAAAGACCCAGTTAGAACTGATTTGAGAATTTCTTTTTTTTTCTATTTAGTTTTATAATGTGAGCACATGTTACTGGGGGTGGGAAAAAGGACTTGACCTAAATACCTTAAAATTACTCTTTCTTAGCCTCTTGGGGCAAAATCTTGTGATCCTTTACCACTGGAAAACTTCATCAACTTCAGATGGTGTTGTGCAGTGCTCCCAGAATGCTGCTGATCTGGCCCTCAGGGACAGCGAAAAGGACGGCTCATTCAGGGAATTTCTTTACAAACGATGAAACTCTACTCTTCTGTTTTGGTTTTTTTTTCTCTTGAGTTAAATATGCCATTCCTGTCCAATTCAGCTGTTCCAGATGAACATTGTCAATTGGAAGACCAGCTTGGAAAAGAAATCAAGTGCATTTTTTATGTGCATTGGGGTACGCTAAGGTTTGTTCAGGTGTGTCCATATTTCAGCCTGATTTTGTTGTCCGTCTTGTCGCGCTGTTAATTGCTGATGTCATACGGTGGGACTTTGGTCACATTGTGAGGGAGAGGGAATCAACACCTTTTGTACAAATGGCTTGGATGCCCTAATGTCGTGTGACAGCAGGAGTGGGGCACGTACGACTAGACATCTGCAGCCCCTGCTGCTGCTCGCCGGCAGCCCCTGCCCAGGAGGCTGGCAGGCAGGGAAGGAAAGAAGATTTAGGAAGAACTGGATTTACAAACAAATAGAAAGGTCTTCCAATCACCTCTTGGTACTTTAAAGCATTTTCCTCTGGAGAAGCCTCTGCCAAACACTAATCCATCATGCAGAGTGCCAAAGCCACGGCAGAGCTCTTGGTGCCAGAGGTTGACCGGGACTGTGGGATCCAGTCTTCCTCAGGCTCAAAATTTCCCAGTCTGTCCTGGGGAATTTAATTTGTCCGTCACAAGCTCCTTGAATTTTTCTCCTGAGCATTCAGCAATTTTAGCATTTGATGAACACATGGAGCTGTGGGAGAGGGCGCTTGGCGCGATGGCTCTCGGCGTCCCCGAGCTCGGGAGCGCCGCGTTGCCTGCCTGCAGCGTGCACTCCGCATAGCTGCGGCAGGTTCACGGCAGTCACTTGGGACGAGGCAATTGCTTCGGTTTTGGTGCAAATACAGCAATGCGGCCCTGTGTTCTCGGGGGAGTTAGTACAGTGTTGCCTTCCTGATCCCACCATGGTGGGACGGTCTGTCTGAGGAAGAGTGACACTGTGCAATGTTATCTTTCCTCTTCTCCATCACTTTCTTTGCCCTGGGTGATTTGTGCCACAGGAGCGTGCTTTACTGCATACAGGCCCTGCAGAGGTGAAAACACTGTATCCCACCTGCCCTTCCCAAGCCCCTGTCGTGCGTCCCAGGGCTCAGGAAAGCTTCTCACTTGGCCCGTGATACTCACCCCGGTAGCCTGCTTTTAAAACTCCGCAGTGAACAAGTAAGTTAAGGAAACATTTTAACCTCTCCCCAGGCCTCAAGTGAGACTCTAGGCTTGGAGTTGTAAAACTCAGGAAGGGAACCACTTTCCATTGTTGCTATGGAGACTGGCATTTGCATAGTAATGACTTGTTCTCTTTGCCATCTTTTTGATCTTATGCCAAAAAAAAAAAAAGGGACAACACAGAAAATCACTGACAAAACCTCTGGTACATGAGATTACAATTTGAGTGACCTCTCAGCAGCATTGCAAAGGAAACAAAGATGACAGGAAAGGGAAAAAAAAATATGTTGTGGTAAGACAGTCTCTTTTTGCAGAGAAGGAACTCGGAAGAGGCTGGGGAAGGAACTAGGGCCCAGTGAACACAAAAGCAGGCACCTGTTGCAGGTGCTTTGGAGGATCTGGTGCTCCTCATCCAGAGCCACTGCTCCAGCCCCTCAGCTCAGGCACTTTGGTCACAATCAGATGCTGAGAGACCAGTAAGACCTACCCCCATTTTCTCTATAATTCACGTCTTTGGACAAGAGGGATATGAGTTCTGGGACTTTACCTTCTCCTAAATGGCTGTGGGTGAGGTCTTGCCTTGCCAGCCCACTACCTGACACAAAATCTGCTGCAGGAACTGCATGGCAGTGTAGTAAGGCACAAACCTGTTCCTTGTGGGCACACCGTCAGTATGGGTGTGATGCTGCTGCCTGAAGTCTGTACCCTGCTCTCTTGCAGATCAAAGCGTGAGGTGTCTCTGATCACATTGCTACAATAAATACAGTATTGCAATATTTGCTTAGGCATAGTTTTGAAAGCAGCTCTAAAACTTAAAAAATGACACATCTAAAGCATAATAGATTGCTCTTTCTAGATTCTGCCAGAGTAAAGCTGTTTTGATGTCACTGGATTTAAGCCCTAGAGCGGAGGCACAAGACATCCCTGACACAAGTCTTACAAGGAATGGCTGAGGGAGCTGGGGCTGTTTAGCCTGGAGAAGAGGAGGCTGAGAGGAGACCTTATTGTCCTCTACAGCTGCCTGACAGGAGGATGTGGTGAGGTGGGGGTTGGTCTCTTGTCCCTGGTAACCGGCAATAGGATGAGGGGAAATGGCCTCAAGTTGCACCAGGGGAGGTTTAGATTGGACATTAGGAAAAAATTTTTCACCAAAAAAAGGTTTTCAAGCATTGGAATGGACTGCCTGGGGAAGTGGTGGAGTCCCCATCCCTGGAGGTATTTAAAAGATGGGTAGATGAGATGCTTAGGGACATGGTTTAGTGGTGGGATGGCAGTGTTAGGTTAACGATTAGGCTTGATGATCTTAAAGGTCTTTTCCAACCTAAACAATTCTATGATTCTACGATTCTATGACACAGTGGTCAAACAGGTTTCAGAGCATTACAGAGAAATATCCCTTTTGGTTTATGAGCTGTGCTGAAGGAGCTAAGCCAGTGGCTGCATGGCCCCATCCCTAACCCTTCAGATCCATCAGCAGGATCTTCCAGTTGTCATGTTTGAGGACATACCTGAATCCCTGTGCACACATCCCACAGTGATGTGTGTGTGAGTCCAGAAACAGCAGCCCACCAAGTGGAGATGCTCCAGGACAAGTAAATCAAATGGAATTAGTTTCTCCATTTTCTCTTCTTCTCTGTTCACATCGGCTCTGCAAAGCCACAGCTGGCTCCCAAAGCAAGAGGTGCCCTCCTGGCTTTTTGTAACCACCTTCTATAGCCTCCATGCACTAATAGCAGCCAGGTTGAGGGTGTGTGGACGTCTGTGCTGACTGGCAGTGATTAAAGACTGGCTAATGGCTTTCAGAATCAAAAAACCAAACAGAAGTGAGAAGCCAGGGGACACGTTATAGGAATTTACTGGTTTAATCCCTAATCCTGAACTGTGGTATGGATTTTACTAGATATCCCAATAAAAGCTCACTAAAAGCTATACAGTGAGACGAAGCAAGGAAAGGCATATCGACCTGGAATGCCAAGGGGGTACTTGGAGTTAGAGGCGATGCTGTAAAAGCTATTTAGATGTTATTGACATCCTATAATGTGGATAGTTATTTTGAAACCAGTATTCAGCAAGTTTATAGGCCGAAATATAATTTCCCCCATCTCAAAAACTGGATGAGCTTTGGAAATCCATGTAAAAATCAATCTCAAAGGAAGGGAGACTAAAGCATCTCCTGAGAAAACATCTAGAGAACTGGAAGGGGGATCTGGGAGACGTCCAGGAGGTCTTTCAAACCCCAATGCATCTTCAAATGCCAAGGGCAAGTCAAGAAATTGATGCTACCTTGAAGTTCATTGTTGCTGCCTCTCGCTGTGAAGGACGGTGCTTTTCCTCGGCGGGGCGATCCAGGCAGAGCAGGTCGCACGTGGGCTGGAGCTGCTGTCTCTTCTGCTCCTAACTGCGACAAATCTTTGTAGATCACAGGTCCCCAGGGAGTCAAAGGAGCTGACAAGAGCAAATCCCAAACTTTGCAGGAGAAATGCTGTTTTGCTAACTTTCCGTTAATTGTGATAGTTAAGCTGTGGCATGGATTCCCAGGTAAGTAGCTTCACCTTGACCCAGCTCATTTTCTTGGTTATTCCTATCAACTTGGGGTGGTGGATTTGTTTAATTATACAAAATGGAAATTACCCTCTGGTATGAGAATCCCAGCTGATCAACTTTGCTGTTCTTCGTATTTCACTCTGCTTAATTCAGCTCTTTGTTACCGTAAGAACTACTTGATGAGTTAAAAATTGTAGCTATTTCTTTTCAAGTTCAGGAATAATTAGAAAAACTCATGGCAAGGGTTCATAAGACCACTATAAAAAAGTTCCTATAAGTAACTAAGGTGTTAGAAATCTGGAAATGCCTGGGCTATACTCCAGAAAAAAAGAAAAAGGCTTAGAAAATGAGTGTTATTGCTTACTCCTGCACATAACACCGGTAGCGAGATACCTGTGCAGCTCTTTGCATGTGTCACATAAACTTTACGTGTGATCTGTAATTACTTCTGGGTCTTGTCATTACCACATAGCCCCTTCTGTTAAAACCAACTGATCACTATGTAATTAGTTACGGTGTTGTCATTTGTAAGAGCAAAACTTTGTTCCCTGCCTAAAGGGAGCTGGGGAGAGCAATAAACATGAAATATCAGTGTTACCTATGGAATTCAATTGCTATTATCCAATAGCTGTGATGCTTAACAGCATACTGCTGTAGCATGGATGTTTTGGGAACACGAGGCATGACGCGTAGCCGTGATTAAAGCCACATGCTCTGGCTTTCATTTGGCTTCTTTCTAAATCAGGTAGAGGCTTGGTCTGGTAGTGGACAGGTACGGCTGGACTAGATGACCTTAAAGGTCTTTTCCAACCAAATGGTTCTATGATTCAGTGAGTCTAGGTATCACTGGGTGTTGCACCCTTGCAGCGTCATCTGTGGGGCCCAAAGGAATCCTTGTGCTGGTGAGAGCCAGGGACCATCCTCATATGGGAAAGGGGGACCCATCCTCAGGGCTGTTCCCTGCAGCCCCTGCTCCCAGCACCTCCCCAGGCAGTGTGACCAGCTTCAGGGGGCTTGGGGCAGCCACCTCCGTCCTCTGTATGGCCAGGAAGGGCACTTCTGGCATCACACAGAAAGCCTCTAAGGGAATTCCTAACCTTATCCTGCAGGGATTTTCCCATTTCCCTCAGGGGGCTGAGGTTTGGACATCAAAGGGTTCACTTCTTCCCCGTGTAACGCACCAGCGAAGCATCTCCTGACTGTGGTGGTGTGCCTGCAGCCAGCCTGTAGCTGGGGGCAAAAAACTGTAAGAAACTGAAAATGGCATCAAACCAAACCCAGTCCCAACTGTGTTTGTTCTGACCGTGGTTTTTCCAGTCTCAAGGTGGCATTTCTTTACCAGAACTGTTTGCTTTTCAGCTGAAAAAACAGAAAGACTGTCTTGGAAAAAAAGACAGATCTTAGCTCTGCCCCTTTGCAGGTAAGCAAACCTGCTTAAGGTTTGCAAGCCTGGTTAAGATTATTAAAACTGATGCTATTTTACTGCAATGTTTGAAGCTTCAGGAAACTCAGGACCCACTGCGCTGGGCTCTGCACAAAAGGTCTCCTCCGTCCAAATGAGCAGGGGCCTCTGACATTGCTCCAAGGGATCTGGGTGGCTTTTCTGACTTATTTTTAACACACCACAGAGGGGATTAGAAAGGCAACTTTGTATGATCTGCCTGTCCTGGACTGCAAGTGAGCCTTTCTGGAAATTACTCAAACGCTTCGCTGTGGACAGGCTGCTCAGATGTTGGTTTCCTGTGAACTATTCGTCCATCAACTCAGGACCCAACGTGCTGTTGCTGCTTCTCCTCAGTCGTTTACAGACTGGAGATCAAAGCATTTTCAGGTTGATTTTTGCATCCTCAGGGCACTGCGTAATGCCTATAACACCAACTTTTTAAAGAGAATGGCCTTAAAATGCCATGTCTTTAAATAAAAAATACACATTTTAGTGAACATTGGCAATAAGCCCCAAAACAGGCTGGTTATTTTATTTTTTTTTAGAAACTATTCTCACTCCCTGTGCCAATGGAAAGATCTATTACTTATCCAAGGGCAAGTACCAACATCTGCTGCGTAAAAAGCCCATCTGCTCAGTGGGGGGAGAGAGGGCAGGCACAGAGATCACCCCCAGAGGGCACGGTAAGGGGTGGGGATAAACAGAAGTAAGAGGCTGTGGGGAGTGTTAAGAGGCATTTGGCACTTGGACACTCTCACCCCGCAGCACACCCCGCTCCCCTGCCCCATGCCATCCCTGGTTGGCCTCCTTCAGCACGGAGGAGAAGGCTTCCCAAGCCCCAGGAATGGGGCTTGTTGCTAGACTCGTACCCTCTGCCATAAATCTGAAGGATTTTTTCTACTCTTTCCATGACATTCTGCCCAGATTGTGTGGCATGAAAATTCAGAGCTGTCACAGAGCCTTGGGGTGGGTGTGCTAGTGAATACCTTGTCCAAGCAAGGTTTTAAGTGTATTTTCTTCCCCTTGCCAACAGATGGGACAGAGAGCTCCTCCTCTTGGCTTCGGACCACAGATCGTGCAATGCCTCTGGTCCACACCATGCTTTGGTGGCGTTTGGGAGTGGCTGTATGAAACAATTTATAGTACTTGGCATCTTTCTGTGAAGCATTTATAGAGGTACTATATTCCAGTGAATTGCATTGCCGGCTCATGCAATTTGGATGATAAAAATGCCTTTTGTAATCTACGGAAAAGGAACCCATCAGCACTGTAGAAATAAGATTTGCAACTGGCAGCGTCATCGACTAGCTGGAATCCAGGACATGGGCAAGTACCGTTCCTCCAATAAATCCCAGATGCAGGGGAGGAGGTGGCAAAGTTCACCTGCGCCTGTGGAGCCAAGCTCCTACCACTTGTGTCAGTGGTGGAGAAAGGTCAGTGCCTCCGCCCGGGAACGCACGTGGCCTTCCAGCCAGAGCGGTGGCAGATCGCAGCAGAGGAGCAGCATCGCTCTACCCTCTGCTCACCCTCTTGCGGCTGGCGTAGAAAAAACCCAAAAGCTACAGACAAATAAATTCAGTCTCAGCCTCCACTGCTGGGAGATAGAAACTGCAAGGATCCATAACGTCTGTCTAGAGGCAGGAACAATACTTCATTTGGTTAAAGGGAACCTTCCTGTTCCCTGGGCACACACACATAAACGTTGGTGCAGGAGAAAAACCCACAAATTAATTTTCATCAAAAGCAGAAGTGAGTTATGAAACTGTGTTCAGTATAAGGACAATTTTCCTTTTCCACTGCAGAACAGGACTCCAAGGGATGCAAGACAGAAAGGCTTGAAATGAAAGTCTGCCTTTTCCATGGAGATTTTATTTTAGTTCTTTCTCCGTGCATTATTTTCCTTCCTTGAAAGTACGCCGTTGTACCAGAAGTCCCCGGCACTGCCTTGGCAGCCCCCATCCTACAAAAAAAGGAGCTGGCAGTGGGTCACTCTTCTCCTTGCTGCTCTGCCCAGCCATGCCCTGCTCCCAGGGCAGAGCTGGCTTTGGGGGAGATGCCGGCTGCAGCCCCAGTGACCCCCCACGTGGGTCTGTGAGGTGTGGGATGAGCTGCCTCCCTTTTGAGGTGACATCCTGGGGGACCTTGCGGGATGCTGCGGTTGGTGATCCTCTGGTCAAAGCTGCCCCCAAGAGCCAAGGATGTTGGTGCTCCAGTCAGAAGCAGACCAAGTTATTCCCAAGTTTTTGAGATGATTATTCCCAAGTTTTTTGAGTTTTTGAGATGGAGGAAATTATAATTTGGCCTACAAACTTGCTGAATATTGGGAATAACTGAGTAAGACCAAGTTTGAGCTCAGTCAGAAGCAGACCAAGTTATTCCCATGGGTAGGTTTTCTGGGTTTGGAGGATTTTTGAAATACTTTTATGCAAACTGAAAATAAATTTGGTACTTGTACAAAGTCTGAGATAGCCAAGTTCAGCTGGTCTCTGATCTAATCAGCCAGGTTAGGAACCAACCGGCACTGGTGAGCCCAGTTCTGTCTGTGGGGATCTCTCAGTGGGGATTTAGGTAAGGGGCTGGCAGGTGAGGTTTGGGCTTTGGGATTTCGGTAGGAAGCTCTGTGTACTGGTAGTGCAGCACATGGTGTGTGTTGGAGGTGGTCATCCATTGGTAATGTTGACCAGGCTCATCTTGTGCTGTAGGCCATGCACTGTGACCTGTGGGTGTCACTGAGGTGGCTGCGGATCCCGAGTCCTCCCAGGACCCTGCTCCTCAATGGAGCATGGCTTTGGTGTTGCCAGGGCCCCTGCCAGCCCAGGTGGGTGCCAGCAGCAGCGGGGGTGGGTGGTGGGCTGCTTCCACCCAGGAGCTCTGCTGTGGTGCCCTGCCTGCTCCCATGCCTGCCTGCCCCACCCAGGGGGGCACTACTGGTAATACAGCAGGGGCCATCGAGCGCTCCCTGGGTCAGGAGCAGTGAGCCTCCTGCGTGCTTTCCAATTTCCAACTCACAGCAGCTGGCGTTGGCTGGCTTAGCATGACTTTTGCTTTTGCTTCCAGCTGCAATCCTCTTACAAACTCCCTCTCTGAATCAAGCTGGTATTAAAGAAGAAACAACTGCCTTAGTAATTAGTCAAAATTAACAATGATTATAAACTTACACATTTAGAGCCATAAATGACTCGCTCGCGGAAAGCAGCCACGACTATGGCAAAGATCTGGAGCCCCTCCTAAACACAATTAATGGGGAGAATGTGGTGGCTAAATGTGAGACAGAGGTGTTGTGGCTTTGAGCAGCTGGACAGACAGACATGGGTATTCGTCAGAAGGACGTGTCTGCTGCCAGCACAGTGTTCCCTCGGGACCTGCAGCCACTCCTCTGGTTTGATTTCCCTGCCTGTGCCAGCGGAGGTGTCTGATCCTTTCCTCGGGAACCTCCCCTCAGCACTTCCATTGCACTTGTCTGTCCATGACCCGGAGGTTGCAGCTGAGACAGACGGGCTGTCCTGCTTTGCCTGGGCACTGGTGGGCAGCCTTATCCCTTACCCTCCCCCTCAGGCCCCTGCCCCATTCTTTTTTTGGGGTAAGAGGAATTCCTGGTGCTGGGAAAACCCAAATCCTCACCGTGCCTCACCAGCAGCTCTGTGGCTTGTGTACCCTGGGGGTGGCTGATGCTTTGAGTCCCCTGGGCTTGGTCATTTGATCTCATGGTGGCCCTACCCATGGCCTCA
Organism: Egretta garzetta; assembly: GCF_000687185.1. Taxonomy (NCBI): domain Eukaryota; kingdom Metazoa; phylum Chordata; class Aves; order Pelecaniformes; family Ardeidae; genus Egretta; species Egretta garzetta. The sequence continues at coordinate 5,194,596 of NW_009258383.1, forward strand.
GACCATGTCATGCCTATGGCCTCCAGACAGGAAAACCCAAATGGGAGTAAGAGAGAAAGTAGCCAAGAGCAACAAGAGATTGTTTTCTATTTTCTGCTTTTTTATTTCAGGGCAAAAGTGGAGTAAGGGATTAGGTAAGGTGGAGCTGAATGAAATGAGCTTGGATCAGGGGAAATGAAAGAAAAAAGGGCTGGAAAAACAAAACCTGTGCTTTCTCATGGGACTTCCCTTCCTTACGTGGATCGAGGGCTGCATGCTGCTAGGTCCACCAGAGAGCAGGGGGTATGCTGGGCAGCCGGGGTATCAAGGAATAACGCTGTCTTCTTTTTGCAGGAAAGCCACCTCCTGTGTGGCAGGCAGTTGTCCTGCTTCAAGGTCAGCCCTGGCCAAACCAAACGCGCTCCATGGCCGAACTGGTTTTCCATACCTCGAACTCGGGCGGTTCCGAGATACTGGAAAACATTGTAATTTCCTCCTCTCCACACGCATCTGAGGTTTCTCAGCTCAGAAGTGACATTTCCTGTAAGAAGGCTGTTTATAAACAGATGTGCAATGATTTCGGGATCATCCTTCTTTTAGTGTCGCCTTACATGAATTTGTCTTCAGATCCGCTGGATGGCTAATTCCTCTTTGAATCCAGTATAAAAGCACATGGTGATTCATCGCTGAAATAATAATCACTATACTGGCTGCACATAGTTTAATCTTTCAGCAAATAAAGAAGTGATTGAAACTTGCTATTATCAAACCAGACCAAGTTTGTTCAGAAGAAAATAATAATTCTGTTATTTTTGTACAAATTAGTATAATGAGATGTCTCTGCACTATTATCTCTGAGCATCAACTGGCTGTATTATGCAAGATAATATTCAGAATAATTATTACTTATCCGCATGTACATACATTGAGTAATAAAATAATTAGACCTTTTAAAACAGAGGATAGAAAAGATTCCATTTGCTGTAATTCTGACTTTCTGATTATAAGGTTGGAATAAATAATGTGATATTTTATCAGTGTGTCAAGCCAGTAAATGCTGGATTTACAGATATTGGTGCAGGCTGTGCATAAGGTATGTATTTTGTCGAACTCTAGAACGGGCAGAGATTTATGTCAGGATGTGAAGGATCTGGGCTGTTGCAATTCAGAGGTGGAACAGCGCACTCTTTCTAAGAACAGCATGCTCCTGCTGCATGCAACTGCGTTTTGGTGTGGGGGCTGGCAGCACGCATCCCATGGCAGCCTGTGTGTATGGAGAGTGGGATGCTCTGGGGCTCTTGCGGAGGTGGAGGCTTGTCCCTTCGCTCCCTGCTGGGTGGAGGCTCATCTCTTCTCGGGGTGAAGGGCTGGTCCCTTTGCTCCTGGCTGGCTGAAGTCTTCCTGCAGCGGGGCAAGCACAGCCCGCCTGACGGCTCGGGCTGACTTCTCGCGCAGGCTTAGCCCAGCCATTGCATCTCAGAAAAGCTGTCTGGGCTCTTGGATGCTACCGGCATGCTGGATTCTCCTGAAATAATGTGCTTCTGTGCAAGCTAGTTATGTAGGGAGCGTTTGCGCTTTGGCTTTGGGCTCTGCCTCAATCTCTCATCCGTATGATGCGGCAGCTATAGTCTTCTGCTTCACACGAGTGCTGGGACGACAAAAGTGGTAATAGCGTTAAAAATGATGATACATCACCGTACAGAAAGGTACAGAGCTCCAGGCCCAGTCCCCTGGCAAATGCCCAGGCACTGTCTTTCAGACGTGCACAAAGTCATCCCTCCTCTCCACAGGAGAGGGGTGGGGGGCCTGGATGTGACCCCCAAGGCTGTCAGCCCAGCAGCAGGACCTGTGGGGTGGCATGGGGCAGACCCCTCCCGCCTCAAAGGGCTCTTCAGAGCTGGGAACCAAAGCACACATATGGGTTAGGGATTGTCTTTTAATGCGATGGCCAAAGCAGGCAGACCCTGGGGATTATCAAAGCCTCCTTGTTGCACCCAGTCCAGAATGAAGTGGAATCGATGGGAAATGGGTACCGCAGAGGACAGTATTAAAATACAGTGGGCGGGTACGAGACGCTTAGAGCTTCACCTTTTTCAGCTGCTGTTCATGACTTTCAAGAATCGCATTTCTATATATCATACACCGAATGCTCTCTCCTTCACTCACACTCCTTCATGAGCAGGCTGACCAGAGCCAGACTGGTTCTATGTTTATTCTTGGCCTGTGATTGATTTTGCTTCATTTGCCGTCTCAGGAGCACGACCTCCCGACTTGCCCATACGCTGTGCACTGGTCCTGAGGAGCGGCAGTGGGTGTTTGCCGTTTCTCAGTGGATAATGATTTTAAGGGTAAGGGGGGAGGTGTTTTCTTGCCTGTTTTTTTAGGACACCTCAGGAATAACTGAACAATGTCAGCTAATGAAGAGACAGCAATTCATCTCATGCTCTCTTGCAAATCCCAGACACTGGGTTAATCACACAAATGATTAGGAACTGGAAGCAGACTGGTGGAAGATTTTAATTCTGTTTGTTGAGAGCTGTAAGCATAATTGATTTACATCTTTCTCCAATAAGTTAATTTGAGAGAGTGTTCCCATTGTGAATAATATCAGATCCAAGGCTATATGGCTTACAAATCTCAATGACTCCACTAGAGAAAATACAGATCACTCCTTGCTGCAAAAGGATGGAAAAGATAAAGACTAATGACTGGTAAATGTTGGCTTCCTGTAAACAGAAAATTACCAAATCTGACAAATGCTATACATTAGCACTGTAACACAAGAAGCAACATGCTCTCCATTATCCCTGATAAGTTAATGGACCAGTGCTGAAATTCAAAAAAATAATTAAAGAAGATCTTCTTTGGAAGCAAAGTCTCCAGCTTGATTCAGAATAGTTCTGCACTTAAAAACTTCTCTTTCCCAGAAATGTTGCAGTTAACTGAAGGTTTGGTGTATGAAACATTTTTCCATCGCAAAATGTTAGATTGGCTGCAGATGAAGATCCCTACAGAAGGACATCCCTTTGGATAAAATCTTTTGCTTTAGTCTTGGTGGGGCCAGAGAGAGGGAGGGAGGGAGCTGAGGGCTGAAATGCCGCAGACCCAGATTCAAACTCCTGCTGGTGCTGCACATCTCACTCTTCACTGGCTTGTCTAAGCTCTCCCTGACGTGGATTTTTTTTCTTTCTTTCTTTCTAGAAAAGATCTCTTTGTCATGTCTGCATGGAACCAGATCACGTGTGATTTTTTTTTTGTGTGTGTGAAAGAGAATTCTTGTTTTCTGGCCAGCTGTGAGCTCCCGCCCTGAGAAGGCAGGGGAAACACAGGCGCTGTGAAAGATCCCTTGCAAGCCGTTGTCACCTACTGTTTGTATGGCAGGGTGAAACAATTTGGAGGGGGAAACAATTCGGAGACTGGAAGGGCTTGGAATTCAGTTTTATCAAAAGACACTAAAAATTCCGTAACTAGCAAAAAAACCCCCGAGCTCCACAAAGGCTGGTGTGACAAAAGCACCCTTATCAGCATGATACAGACAGCTGGGTGAAAAGAGCAAGAGAAAGGGCCTTATTTGTAGTCAAAAGAAGTTTAATTAAATGATGCTTTAAAGCGTTTCAGCAAATATTAATAATTGCAAACATGGAAAATGTTTCCTTCTGACGCAGCCTAATCACGGCGTCAAGCAAAATAATCCTCCTTCCTAATGTGATTAATGCAGGTCAGGGCTTGCATTAATCACACACAAGTCGTGAGCAGTTCTGCCCTTGCCAACGCTCGCATTCACAACTCCCCTCGGCCTTGGTGCCGCTTCCCCGGCAGCACTGAGGCTCAGCCTTGCTCACTCGCTCAGGTGAGCTCCTTCGGTGCAGGATGCTTGGGGTCCCAAGCCTGTCTTCTTAGGGAAGAAATTTTGTCATCGTCTGCTGGTAAAAACATGCGAGGAAGGCTCTTTTTAGCAGCAAAATTTGAAGGTATTTGTAATTGCCTTTGATAGTAGCTACAAAAAGCAATTCACTTGCATAGTACCTTTTAAATATCCCTGGTAATTCTAACCCTTTAAGAGTCCAAATTTGCATCCAAATCCCTTACATCTTTGCTAGCAACTGAACCTTAAAATGATTTTTTTATGTAATTATTATGAAGGTGCAATTAGCTACCACTGTAAATCTGATCCTTTCTGGACTAAACCTCTGAAAAAGGAGAAAATACCGATTTTGAAATGTGTCTAAAAAATTTGCTGTTTCACTAGAAAAGACAGGCTGGATATTTTCTGTCTCATCCGGTGAATTTTAGGGATGTGACTGTGGATGCCACCATGCTGTTAAGATGATCTGGATGGGGCTGGGGTAGGTGCACGGGTGGTGGGCAGGTGGTCTTAGCTCCTTTTTCTCTGCCAAATCTGTGGCATGAATCCTTGCCAGGTTCCCCAGACTTCCATCTTTCCAGACCTGGGAGACACCAATCACCTTTTAGCTCAAGGAACCTTGCCAGGACATCCAGGAACATCAGAGTACAGACTGTGATAAGAAGTGGATGAATATTAAAAATGCTGCCATGAAATGCAATATTAACATTAATGAGATGTTAACATTTTTTTAAGTTATGAAATAAATAGAAAAGGACCTTGCACTGGGAAATTGTACCTAAAGTCCGTGGTGACTGAGTGTCAATCACAGTCATGGACTTGTCCAGTATTGCTGGCCTGAGACAGACCCAGGCCCTGTCCTTTGCCATTTCCTAGCAATCTTCATTGATTTCTTTCTAAACTTCACCTTCTCAGAGACATGAGAATAATTGCTCAATCCTACTGTATTTTTTATAGGGTCCAGTCTGGCTCAGATTAGGTAGAGAAGATTCTCCAAAAGCACAGCCATCTTTGCAACTTGAGCAGACTATGTTTCATCCTGCTTTGCTTGCTGTGAGTTTGATGGCACCTGATCTGTATGAAACATGCCCCACTCTTCAGAAGCATAGTGTTTTTCCCATTTTGACCTACTTTTCAAAATCTGCTTTACTCATGAAATGTATGGCAATGGCATATATGTTCTGAATAGGTCCCTAGTAACCAGATATCAGCTCTGCTAAAGATGAGGAATGTGGATCTGACCTAATTTCCGTTATGAAACCTCGCCATGCCCTTGGAAAACATGATCCCGATCCTTGATTAGCTCATTTAGAAACAGGTTTACAGCCCTTTGCTTCATTATTCAGCCCCTTGCTTTTTTTTATAGCCCCAAGCTCCTGATGTTTTTTTCTTATATGAGCAAATTTTCATTGTGGCTGATGATTCTGATGAGTCTTGCGGCACAGTGCACAGGGAGCTGGTGGCTCGGCTCTTCTGAAGCCGTGCCAGCCGGAGGCTGCTCTGCATGCTTGTCTGGATCAAAGTGCGTCAGAAGTGCCCTGGCTCACAGACTGGCTCGCTAAGCCTCACGTTGTGTTCCCTGGGAAAAGGCAGGTTCATCTTGCTGTAGAGATTGGTCACATCCCAGGTAACCCATTCATCAGGGCTTTCTGATGGGACAGCATTTCATTGACAGAAAAGAAAAACATTTTTAAGACTGTCCTTCACAGGATGAGCTGTTGCCCCAGGCTATTCATCATAATGATTCATTGCAACTTCATTTCTTTTGGGAAGCACTCTCGCTGCTGCTCCAGACGGCTGTGTACCAGTATTTGTCAGCTGGAGTGGCCTGGCTTGCTCCACGGGGAACCTGGCATTGGCAGATAGAGAGATGTATAAAAACATGGAATTATTGATTACTTTCCTCCCCAGATTCCATATGAGTTTGTCCAGACAGATGAATGCACGCGGCGTGCCTTGTTAACCAGTTTCTTACCAACATAGTAGTTTTTCGTGGCTGAAAGCACTGTGTTTGCTCATGCTCAGCCCAGGAGCAGTGCTGGAGGATGCTGGTTCTTGTAACACTTCCATTTGCAATCTATGCCTCAGAAATTCTGGAAATCTGCTTGTTAAGTGAGTGCCGTATTTGTGCTTTTGATAGCCCTTCAATATCCATCAGCATATGCCCCTATAGGTCTTGCACTGCTTTTTAGCCATAGCTTTACTAATTGAGACAGTGGAACAGAAGCCTTGTAAAGAAGCCTTGCAGCACAGACTGGGATCCACTAGCTGGAGAGCAGCTCTGTGGAAAGGGACCTGGGGGTCCTGGTGGACAACAAGCTCAATATGAGTGAGCAGGGTGCTGCTGCGGCCAAGGCGGCTGACAGGATGCTGGGTTGCATCAAAAAGGGCATCACCAGTGGGGATAAAGAAGTCATTATCCCACTCAGTGCTTGTCAGGCCACACCTGAAATCCTGTGTACAATTCTGGTCCCCACTATACAAAAAAGATGTAGACAGGCTGGAGGGGGTCCAGAGAAGGGCCACTGAGATGACCAAAGGACTGGGAAGCCTGCTGTATGAGGACAGGCTGAGAGAGCTGGGTTTGTTCAGCCTTGAGAAAAGGAGGCTTAGAGGGGATCTCATCACCACGTACCAGTACCTAAGCGGTAGCTACAAGGAAGATGGAGACCCTCTTTTTACAAGGGGTCACATGGAGAGGACAAGGGGGAATGGACACAAGTTGCACTTGGGGACATTCCGACTGGACATGAGAGGGAAATTTTTCACAATGAGAACAGTCAACCATTGGAATAATCTCCCCAGGGGAATGGCTGACTCCGCCACACTGGACACTCTTAAGATGCAGCTGGACAGGGTGCTGGGCCATCTTGTCTAGGCTGTGCTCTTGCCTAGAAAGGTTGGATCAGATGATCCTTGAGGTCCCTTCCAATCTAGGATTCTATGATTCTATGATTCTATGAAACAAGAGCTGGGAAACATTGTGGCCCTCTGCATGGCCCTTTACAGCTTAACCAGCTAAGTCCCAGAAAGGACTTAGAAAAAAATTCCAAAAAACCCACCCTGTCCTCCCCTCCGCTAGTCTTTCACCATTTGCTTACCCCTTGTAAAGTCAGCTTTGAAGCTTAGTTAGGAGGGAGAAGTGCTGAGCGGTGGCCGAATCCCAGGACCGAAGGCGTGCCAGCTAAGCTGCCAGGAGTGCCAGTGCGGGCACCCAGAGCTGGGGTGAGCCTTTGGGGGAAGAAGCCCCATCTCCAAGCCCACCCCATCACCGCTGCTGCAGCTCAGCTGACTCCTCTGCAAGGTGATGGGGAGGAGAAGGGGAGAGCCCTTGGCGACTAAAAATTCCCTACTCAAAAAGTAACTTTTTTTCCCACTGGTGCATAGAGTTTTGTGGGTGCACCACAGCTGTTCGTCTCTCATAGTTAGCTTTGGTCTGCAAATTGATTTTCATTTTGAACCAATGTCTATGTTTTGAACATATGTGTGAGAAAATAAAGGAATGTGGAAGAGACAAAATAATGCCCAGTGCTATTTGAATTTCTCATAGGAAAAAGACTCCATCTACTTTTCTGAGGGTTTTCTTGAACAGCAGCTCCTTTGAAGGAACAACTGTTGAAAGTTTGCTTTGTCTAATTAATTTCGGGGGCTTCTCGGATAAATAAAACATTTTCAGACTTTCATTTCATAATTTACTTATATTTTTAAGGTAATCCTTCCCAAAAATTAAACAGACCATTTCATTTCTCGGTCAAACAAAATATCTGGATATCAGATTACCCAAAGTTTGGGTTTGTTTTTTGCATTTCAGCCAGTGAACTGAAAACTCATACACAACACACTGGAGATGTTAACAAGCTTTACCAAGCCTGCTTGTTTCTGGTAACAACAGCCAGAGTAAAGCTTGCAAGCTACATCTCTAATGTCTGATTTTAAGTATCATATTTTATGGCAAGTCTGTTGTAACTTATCCAAGGGGCACAGGTAATAGCAATGGGGAACATGATACACATTTGTCTGGCTAACTCTAGTAGCTGTGCTCATGCAGCAAGTTGCGTGTCCTCGGTGCTAAGTACAGCATTTCAAATGAGTTGGGATTTTTAGCGGGTTGTATTATCAGTGCATAAAAACTAATACAATTTATTTCATTTCAAATTAAGCAATCACATTGTTTTTATCAGAATGGGTAAAATAATATTTCACAGGTGATTTAACACCACACAGGGATATAAGCATTGCAGATATAAGATGTTGACTTATGTACAATTAGAAGGAAATCTACAGGTGCTAGCTAAGAGATTATGTGACATGATTGATTAAACTAAACTAATCACTTTTGGCAAGATACCTTTATTATAGGCAACCCTTATTTGCAAGCAGATTACCTCATGAGATAACAAAAAATATGGCATTCGAGTGCTTATTTTTTCTCTCGTACATAAGATAGATGTTTACTTGCTTCATTTCATCTTGGTGAGGAAGTCTAGAATACATTTACGAACAAGACATGCAAAAGTCTACAGAGCTGTTTCTCTTTTCTGGCTTCTTCCCGGTATGTGGGAAATTTTGCTTTTTTTCTGTATTGGGTGGTGTTTCATGCCAGACAGGATCAGAACAGATGAGAGTCTGTCTGATAGCTTCATCCCAGATATTCTCCTGGGGGTTATGATGAACTCTTCTCACTGTGCAGGGACACCCAGCTGTTGCTGGATAACTTCCCATGTGGACATTTTTTTCTCCAAATTGAAAATGTCTTGTTGTCAACTTAGCTTGATACACTTTCAAGGATGGGTGAGATTAGCAGAGGGCAGGCAAAACCACTTGCTGCAAACCTGGAGAAGGATGCCAAGAAAGATAAAAGGAGCGAGGTAGAGCCAGTTCAGGCTTATTCTGTGTGGGTGAGGGAGGGGTTCCACCTGCAGAACAGTGAGCTGACACCAAATCAGGAGGGGCAGAAGAAGTATTACCAAGCTTTTCTTAATGCAAACACTCTCTGGATAGTTTTAGTACAGCTGCTACTGTCTGATGCTCTAGTTGCTATAAGGTTATCTCAAGGTACCAAACATTTGTGCTAGATGTGTTATGTATAAGTACATCTTGCAAGCAGCACCATTATCCCACAGGGGGATGTTGTCTATAAGCACCATATGGACAGGTTTACAAGGTTCACTTATACAAATAATCAAATATTCCTCAGATACTAGGAATAATATACTTTAAGTCCATTTCTTGGTTATTTTGCCCTCCTGCTTACAACACAGAAACTTTTTCTTATTACAGACAGGCTGTGATCAAACGATTACACGTGCGTGTGATAGGCAGTAGGGCAAAGAAAAGAGCAAGGGACTGACTGCAATCTCAACCCAGCCACTGGAAAATAGGTCAAGATTTGAATGTAAAATGTTCAGGTCTGCAAGTTTACCATTTTTGCTTTTCCTGTTGTCACTGATCTTTACAGCAGCGACTTGCCTTTCTAAGAGAAGCGCTGGGGAGTGAGCGAGAGGCCTGGGCTGGTGCTGGTGCAGCCGGGGTGGGTGACTGCTGGGGCCGCAGTGAGCGGGGCACCGGGCTGGCTGGCTTCCAGTGCTGCCTGGGAAGGCACTGCCTCCTTATCCTCAGGCGTTGAGGCCTTTTCCAGTGCTTTTGGGAAGATTTAGGTAGCTGAGGGATCCAAAGCCTAAAATTGGAAGGAATCTGTGCTTTTTGGGTGTGGCACGCTGTGAAGCTTCATGGATGAAAGCATCCTCAGGGGGCACCAGAAGCATGTGACAGCAGAGGCAATGAAAGCTTGGCACAAGCAAGGAGGAGAAGAGACAAGACTGTGTACACAAAATTGGGAGCAGATAAAAGCTCGAATATAGGGGGAACCAGATGACTGGGAGCAGTAAACACCAATTATGTGCGTGTCACTGAATTTCTCAAATAAATCCAAGCCTCTGGGAGAGCTGGAAGGTGGGAAAATAAGTGGAAGGTAAGGGGGAGTGTGGGCAGCAGTGAGAAACAGGACCTGGAGTGTTTGCAGGGCCTTCAGCCTAGAGATTTGTTTGAAAGAGAGAGAAAAGACTGAAAAGTTATCTCAAGAAAAGTAATAATGCTTGCAGCTCTGGAGGGCATGAAGGCCAAGACATGAAAAGGCTGAGGGATGTAGACCTGGTTGTAGCTGCAGGGTTCAAGGGCAGGACTTCTCCTCCCTGTGAGGCAGTGCTGAGTGCATGCTGATCCTTCATGCCTGTGAGGGACTGCACCATCCCGTAAAGATGATCTGCTGTCTGTTTTGGAGAACACCTTGCCATAGACAACTGTGTGGCTGAAAGATGAGTTCTGTCCTGAGGAGCTGAAAATATTCACAGCCCAGGCCAGCTTCTGCTGACTGGAACAAAGGAGGAGTATAACGTGTCATTGGGTCTGCTGCTGGTGAAGGTACGATAGTGCAGGAATGTATGGGAAGCTGGGAGGAAAACATCTTCCAGGCAAAATTCCAGCTGTTGGGATGCTGGTGCATGGGGAATAAACTGCTTTTGCCTCTCCAGTTTGGGGTAGTTGCATGCTATGGACAGGGTCAAGCAACTTAGGTGAAGGTGGTATTGTCATCTCTAGTGAACAGAGGTGTCCTGAGAGGAGTGTGCAATCCAGACTCTCCCTCCTCGCGGTCTGCTCCCAATTTTGTGTACGCAGTCTTGTCTCTTCTCTCCTTGCTTGTGCCAAGCAAGGTAGCTTTCATTGCCTCTGCTGTCACACACTTCTGGTGCCCCCTGAGGATGCTTTCATCCATTCAAACCCATGTCAGACTGGCTCACATACATTGTCTGCAGAGTCCTCATATTGCCTCTGGTGTGCCTCTCTTCCTCTCCTTGACCTCACATGCCAAGGCTCTGGGCTTGCCACACTGGATTTTATAGCCAGGTATATAAATGAGAGAAAGGGAGAAGTCTACTGAGCATTCAGAGTGATGCAGAGACAATGAGGTGAGAGGCACCATGGCGTACCTTGGTCTGGATGAAATGGTTACGGTAACTCTAAAATCAATAATGTGAAATAAAGCTGCAAGATAAATGTACACAGTGGAAAGTACTCATAGCAAAGTCTGACACAGAGGGACCTCGTCTGCCACTGATAAATGACTTCGCTAAATTAGAGTTTTACAGGAACAGGTATTTCAGGAAATTTATCAGTGGCATAAGACTGAAAAACTTATCCCAGTGAGGAAACTACTTGTAACAGTTGCAGGCATGTAATGGTCCTTGGAAAATTGGTGTGCAGAGACAGGCATCTAATACCAGAATGCAGCTGCTCAAGAGCAGCCTTGCTTTGATCTAGGGAGGTGAGTCAGTTACCTACAGTCTTAAATATCGATCATTTAAGCAATATCTACAAATCCTTACCCAGTTCTTGCTGAAGAAAGACACCCACTGATTCACAGTTTGACCCAGATTTTTTTTCAGTCTTGTTTTTTTTATTTTCTCAGTAAGACAATATGAGGCCAAAAAATACGAAAGCCCTTGCAATGTGGCCATTTATGCCCACTGCCCAAAGATGTACTTAAACAGGTCTAACTACGTTTGTTTACATGTTTAATGTTAGTAAATGAGGTCAAACTGCCATCAGTTTTTTAAGGTGATTATCTCTGGGCAATTCTGTTTTGAAGAACCTGAGATTGTGTTTTCCAGCACAATGACAATGGTTATGCCCTTCAAAAATGTATATATGTATCAATTTTTGTTTTTTTAAGATACTTGCATTTCTCGCTAATCATGAGCTGAAGTAACTAACCTGCAGGATGCAAGCAATGCTGTATATTTAATAAAGTCTGAAGGAATAAATAATAGACCTTCTATGAGAGGTTAATCTTAAGTAAAGAACAGATATTAAAATTATTTCTTTATCCAATTTCTAAACAAATGGTAGTGCCTGAAAATGGAACACATCCTTTTAACCTAATGCATTTTGATACTTTACAAGCAGAAGAGTGTTATGTTTTCTACTGCCAGACAGTGATATATAATGGACTTGAAAACAACATGAAAAAAGGCTTTAATAAAAACATCTTTGAAATATTGCGGGTCTTAGTTACAAAATCTTTCTGGTATTTTATTGTTGTTGTTCCTGCAACCAGCCTCTTTCACTCAAGTTTTCCATGGGAAATGGTGGTTTATGCCATCATGAGGAACAATATTATCTTAGTCTTTAATAGATCTTGTAGATGGCTTCAGGCAAGTTTTACAGACGTGGACAGGAGGCTGCTATATATTAGGATCCTTAATTGCACATGCTTAAGCTGATATCAATAAGCACTAGATATTAATCACTGGAAACTACCAATTTCTAACTGTAAGACCTCATTCAGATAAAGACTCACTGAATTAAGTGGGATTAAAATCTGTGCCTTGCATAAAACATGCATTTAGGGACAGATTGCAGCCCATCCTTAGGTGCCTCCCTTGAGTACGACTGTGGTACTGATGCATAATTTCAGTTCTTGCTGGAAGCAGTTTTCCCAACTCTGGCATCCTAGTTTACATTTATTTTCATAGCAGGTGATTCCTTGGTATTCATTAGTCCAGTTTCTGAAACAATCTTTTTGTTGTTTCTTCTTACATGGAACAATTAATAGAATTAACATCTTGTACAAATGGGAAAAAAGATGATGAGGAAAAGTACCTCAAGTCAGATATGAAATTTGTGGTTAAGCTGACAGTAAAACCAGCATATCCTGAATCTCCATCATCTGTATGAATCTGCTTTTGCCTCACCCATGTCCCTCTCGCTTACTTCAAATCAGGTGCAGATTTTGCTAATATCTTTGCCACAGATTCAGAACTTCTTCCCCACCCATCCACCGTTTTCTGAGGTATCAGCTCTATGTGAGCAAATCCAGTGAAAGTAAAACTAGGGAAAAACACTGAAGTGAGGAAACAACCCCGCATCTTTGTGCAGTTTTTAAGAATGAGAAATAAAAAGCAATCCCTTCAATTCAATGGGTTATATAGACTGAACATCAGCATAATGGAATAGCTTGGGCCACCTGCGACCCCACTGGTACATGTCACGGGAAGTGTGACAACAAAATGTATTTCACACCAAAGAAGTCAAAGGTGCACTTGGAGAGCCTTTCTCTCTGCTATGAACCAGCGTACCGCCTCTCTTTCACCAGCCTGGCCAAGCATCTCTTTTACTGGTATGCATGGAGTGAATGGTTCTCAACCAGCAATTTTCCAGATCATTAGACACCGACCAAGCATCAGCTTGAGTCTTTCATAAGACTTATTGTTAAAGATTTTTTCAAAGCGGCAAATTCAACTGCCTTTAAAACTCATAAAAGAAACTTGTATATTGAAAGGCCTAATTTACAGTCTGTGAGACTTGCTTTGCAGACTTCTGAACAAATTTTGAAAGCAGATCTTCATGCACTTCACTTTTCTTCCCTTTACTGGGGCAGGAAGCTTTTATCATGGTGACACACAGGAAGCTCCATGAAAACATGACTGTCTTCAGTAAGAAACCCCTTGTAGATTGGGACTCACAGAAGAACTATCTATAATTATTACCTTGCAAGGTAACAGAGCAGCAGAGAGAAAAAGTCAAACAATAAAGCTAATGGCATGACAGCAGCTGATAAGTTCAACCTTTGTATGATTGAGTTCAGTGACAGCAACAACCTAAAACTCTGGCGTGAAACATCTAGTGCTGATGCAACTGTCACCCCAGTGGTACATGATGAAACAAGCTATGTTCAGCCTACAGCTATGGCAGTATGAAATACTCTTGCCTTCTGTTCCTCAATTCAAAGCAAAATTGTGTATTTTTCAAAAAATGAAGAGAGGAATTTTTTTAATCTTCTTTTTTTTTTTCCCCAAAAGAATTCTCCCACTTTGTTTCTTAACAGGAAAACCCCAAAGGGTCCACAGGGTAAACTGGAGAAAAAGTGGTTGTAACATTCACCCAAACCTTGGGAGACCAATTTGCTTCTGCATAGACATTTAAATTCACATCTCTCATCACGAAGAAGAGAGCCTTAGCCATTCATGAAAGGCCAGCTGAAGTGCTGAGGCTTGTATCAGCCTCTGTACTAATTGTCCTTGTGCAGAGGCAGCGCCCATGTACCCGGGGTCAAAACCAGGTGCTCCCTCTTCCAAGTGACTGCCTGAGCCAGCAACTCAGAGGGTCGTTCCCACTCCATGTCTCAGTGAAGGCTTACTTTACATAATGTAGCCCAAGCTCAAGAGAAAGGCTTGTTGGGAAAGGCCTCCTCCACATAAAACAGTGGCTGAAAAGCAGTAGCTCCTGGTTAAGATCCTTGCCTGGGATAAGCAGAGTACACCTGATCTCCCAGTGCTGAAGTGAGTGCCCTCACTGAAGGGCCAAAGGATCGCCTGAGATGGTGTAATTTTGAGGGAAAGGTTCTCCAGGCTGGGCATCATGTTTGGAAATGCAGTTCCATGTATTGTCTCATTCACCATTCAGATATTTAACCAAAGTCAAACATTAAGAGGAGGAACTCAGAGCTCCTCATTTCTCCTGCAACCACCCAGGATCACCCTGAGGGAAGATGCACATCCGCATCTCTGCAGGCAGAGAAGGGGACTGAATAGGCACGCTCTGCCAAATCCAAAAGAGATGCATCTTTCTTCAGCAACATTAGGAATTGAGCTCACATGACAAAATGCAGAGCTGAAACTACTTAGCAGCTTGGCCTTTAATAAACTGTTAGGTGACAACCAAAACTGCAAGGGTAGAATTTATTATGGTCTACAAACAGATGACATCTCAGTGCAGCCTGTTCTGTGCTCCCTAAACTAGTGCTTGGAAACCTTAAGAGTGCAGAGATTTTGCAATTCACTCATATCTTTTTTTTTCATGAAAGTTTAAGAAAATATCATGGGATAAATTCTTTTCTTAAGCAGATCAGTTTTCAGCAAAATTCACAGCCAAATTTCTTTTTTCAGACAACAGGCCCAACAAAGTGACACTAAATGTATATTCTTAAGAGTTGATTAAAAAATAAATGCTGAGAACAAAGAGCCAGAAAGCAGCAATAGAAAAGAAGATCCAATACACTCCACACTCTGATCACGGTATCCATTGCAAATTACAATATCTCTCTTTTCCAAACTCTTTGTTTTATTTTTATGATGTAGGCGTGTGGTAAATGGCTTTCCCCATACATAGATGCACACAATGTGGCATCCCTAGAGTGTGAACTATAAGTGAAATTGTTTAACCCAGCTTTTATGAGACTTCTCAAAGGGTTGTCACTTTAGTTCCTAGAGAAAGAAAGGATTTTCTGCCTAAGCTTTTGATTGCGTTTCAAAGAAACTGGAAAAAAAGTTGTTTCCGGGACATAACACAGCATCATTTGTGGGTTAAACAACTGTACCTCATTCACAACGTTCCTCATTATGGTTATCTAGAGTGGAGAAGGAAAGATGTAGGTACGAGGTGGTTGAGGGACTGTCAGAGTCCTGTTGCCTGACTTCATCATGGAAGTCGGGCATCTGGCATAAATCAGTTATCTCTACTCCCACCATGGTCTTTGAGCAGAGACAGGCACCTTCAGAAGGCTCCGCCCCAAAGATGAGAGGCTAAGATCTGTGGATGTAAGTGTCTCTAGAAATAAGTTTTCTCTGGGAGATGGGCTCATAAAAAGTTCAGAGATACATTGGTGTTGTGGTAGTAGACAACAGGAAGGTACTGAACATAAACAGACCAAAAAATCATGTAGGTCATTTGTGATTTCATGTCAAATGAATAGCACTGCCTTCTTGTACTACGTAGCGTGGAAAAGTGCTGTATGAATTGTTATGGCTTCACTGTAAAATACGATTTTTCCATAATGACAAATTCTTTGGCTTTCGATGTTTTCCCATATAGTTTGTATTTGTAAGTAGTTGTGATTACAGCTAACAAGCATCATTATTGTCACATTCATTTATGTTTCCTCACTGCTGTACACTAAAATTATGTAAAGATATCACAGAACAAGTAAACTCACAATTAACGTACTTTGATTACCTCTAAATCTGAAGCATTTTAATTGTGAGGCACATGGATTACATCACCAAGTGATGTAATTACATCACCAAGTGATGCAATGAGGTTTACTTGAGCATTTCTGCCTGCCTAATGGTCTGAGAAAGACACCCTTCCACCTGGCGACTACTGCTTATTTTCTCCGGTGGTGCCACTGGTTTCCATGATATTTTTTTGTTACAGTTTATTGACTTGAACCTAAAAATCCTTGTCAAACACACAGAGTCCTGGTGGGTTAAGGCAGCCTCTGTTAATATTTTTCACATGACAGAAATGTTTCTACTCAATAGGTCAAGAGCTTTTCCTACTGAGGAAATATTTCAGATTTCAGCTCTATGAGATGATTCCTGCTCCTGGCAAGAAACATTTAGAGTGACTAAAAGCCAAGACACTCACAAAATCATGATTTTCTGCAGCAAATCCTTATCCAAACTGCCGCAAGATTTTTGGTCCTTCACAATACACTAGAAATCTGGGAAGAGCAGCTTGCCTTGAAGTATTACATTATTTTGGGCTTAATTTGAACTTGGAAATTCAGAGATGGAAACACTTTGTACGAATAAAAAGACCCCAGCCCTTTCACCCCTCAGAACAAGCTCAGGCTGAGTTTGAAGTTAGGTTTTGTTTAGT
>NW_009258383.1:5211107-5217936 GCF_000687185.1 Egretta garzetta
GCTTTTACAAGGGTAGCTCCTAACACCCCACCCCCCCAACCCCCACCCCGAATTGTAGCAACTGAGCATGTGATGGGAAGCCAAAGAGAAAGGGAAGACAACTCCCTCAGGCAATGGAGCACCAAAGTAATAATGAAGAGACAGGGTCTTAACTATCCCCTTTCTGCTGAACAACACCTGGAAGATGACCATGCAAAAGATAGTAAGTTGTGTGCTGTAAGAGTTTATATGTGTAAAGATCCAGTGGACCTGGAAGCGCCAAAACGCGAGCACTCTGTGGCAAGGCAGAATTAAGCCCGCTTCCAAACTGTGTGCACCAGTGCTAGAAGTCATAATTTCCTCAGGGCAAGCTGGGCTCTTGTACCCATGTGTCCTGAAAAGGACTCAGTGCAATATGAGAACTGATACACAATGTGACAAAGTCATGTCTTTTATACCTTGCGGAAGTCACTCAAAATTAAAAGAATAAACCAGAAAACTCCAGGAAAGGCTTTTTTTTTTTTTCCCAGAAAGTTTAGGAGAACTACAATAAATTATTTGTCAGGAGAAAAAAATGCCACCGTTTGGGAATATAATACAAATTGTTTGTGCTATGCCATGTTTTCATTGAAGAGAACACATAGAAACAATTAAATTCTGTACTGAGTAAGAAAGACTCTCCGTAGTTGCACAATGACTCATTTATCTCCAGGTCCTTCTGAAGTTTCTTGTGTTCCTTAATGGCAATGAATTAAGACTTCTGTGCCTTCAAATGTTTGTAGATGAAGCTGTTAAAAGGGAAAGAAAAGCTGAGTGGAGATGTCTGTCCTTTGAAATGAGCTTCCAATCTATTCTTTTTCTCCCTCTGTTAGTCAAAGGTCAGATTTAAGCAAGGAATGTAGATTGTTCTCTATATTTAACATAAATCTCAGCTGATGGCCTCTCATTCTTCACAATTTAAACAAAGAATAAAGGGTTCTGAATTCTCTGTACTGGCTTGGAAAGGTATGTAATTTAATTTCCTTTAAAAGATAGATAGTTTTGCATCTCCTATAATGTAAATTAATGTCTTCCATAAAATAAATTTAGCTGCAAAATGCTAGTTACTTACCTTCTGTACAACGTCTGTCAACTCATGTCTCATTTTCTTACTTGTCTTGATGAACAGGAAAAATTTACCTATCTACCACAATCTATTTTCTTGGGAGGAAATGGAAAGACAAGCAGGAAAAAACCAAACCAGAGGGAAAACCAAAAATTGTAATTGATCTGTAAAATTTTTCTTTCTGTGTAATATTTTGAAAGCAGAAAATATTTGGGACACATTAGCTAGGTTTCTGTAACTAATAAATGCATTACTGTGTTCCAACAGGAGGCAGTCGCCATGTTGATATAAACAGTTTTAGTGATCAGGTACCACATCCTTGCCAGATTGTCCTCTTGAAACATCATCTCTGAACAGAGAAAAAGTACAGGCAGTTAAAGTCCATAAATTGCATATAGCCCTTAATCAGAGGCATGCTGCACTGGCATGCCCTGGCTCTCCCAAAGGGAATGAAGACCCAAGAATGTCCCTACCCTTTGCATGGTCCCACTGGGAGCCCTGGGAGACTGTGCCTAAGGGATGTCTCCTGGGGGGGATGCAGGGCAGCTGAGCCCACAGGGCACATGGCACAAATGAGCCTACTACAATTAGCCATGCAATGGAAGGACAAAGCTAGCAGCTAATCTTCAGCATGTAGAAAAAGCCAATGAATTAATGAAGATGTCTAAGTCACCCTGGTATGCTGTCACTCAAGATTTTAGTCAACATCTCAGTTACTTGTTAGCATGGAAAGTAATAAATGTGCTACTCTTGCAACCTATACTGCACAGTAGTCTTGAAACCCTCCCAACAGACTGTTAGCGCTCTCTCAGCAAAGAAGTTTTTGTTCCTGTATTTGTTCAGCTGTTGGCCCAAAACAGCCCAACTCCCCCATCTCTTGGAATGTCCTACTGCAAATGCTGCTTTTCAAAGTCTTTTATGATTTTATTTTTCAAATGGTTGCATGACTCCCTATGCCACCCAAACCCCATCTCATGACAGCAGATAGAGGCGCGAGTACTTTAGATTTTGAAATGATAGAACATCTTTTCCATTTACAAAGTGATGAGATACCCACACTAAGAAGGAAATGATCTGAAAAGCACAAGTGCAGAAGCAGAAGACAGGCTACCAGCTGCTGTTTTGCAGTGGAGAAGCGTGCAGGTTAAGAACCGGAGACATTTGTAGCCTTATGGAAATAACTTCATATATTCCCAGCATCAAAGTTTATTATGTAGGGTTTGACAATGAGGGAGGGAGGAAAGAAAAAGAACTAAAGAAGTCATTAACAGATTCACATGTTGTTTTATATGGTAACACAAAACTGTTTAAGGCGTTCATTACGTAGTCAGTTTTGACATTTCTGATGTGGTGTTCTGATGAGCACAAATTGGCTGAAATGAATCAGTTGTGTTTGCTCTGGACTTGGGTGGGGCCAGGGTTTTGCTCAGTTTTCCCCAGCTTTTTTTTTTTTCCTTCCTTAATTTTACACTTTTAATGTTTTCCCTTCTTTTATAAAACAGCTTATAAGTATTCTGCTGAAGCATCTCACTTCCATTGAGAAAGCTCTGAAGCTTCTCTTTAACAAGAAAAGCATAAGGCTACACTAAACTTCTGCAAAATGCCTTCAAAGGTGGAAATTCCCCCATTACGTGGGTTTCAGAAACTTCATTTATCTGGGAAAGTAAATGAATTGATTAATTAAGCTCCAAGGGAAATGAAGACGCAGAGAACAGGGAAGTTGCTGAAGACAGTGGAGATGCTCATGGCTTTTCTGCCACTGCCGGTGGCTTGGCACAGTTACTGAAACAGGGATTTATGGAAATACATGGGGCTTGCCTGGTGGGAACAACCCACTGAGCTACAGGGCAAGTTTGTGTCTCTCCTTATAATCCAGTTGCACAAGGATTTTGGAAGGGATGCTGTCATTGTGGTAGAGTGCTTCCTTTTTTTTAAGGAATAAAAACATAAAAGCATTCAGATTATTTATGTCTCTTCCCTTATTTTCTGACCAGAATTGTTACTTAAGTGCCAAAGTGTGGTCACCAGATTATAGCACCTCCATGCAGGCAAGCTGTAACAAGAGGTATAAAAATCCCAGCTCAGAGAAATAAGGGGAGAAGGAATTTTGCAGTGACTTTGGTTTCCATACTCATCTCCTGTGGCTGGGTGAGTGGGGCCCAGAAAGAGGATGCTGGATTCTGGCCATGATGTATTTCTTTTGTTCTCGACTCAGGGTGGTCCAACCTCACCCAGGGCTAGCAGAGGGATTCCAGTTGTGGAGACTGTGATTTATAGGTTTAAACACTGGGCTACCGACAGTTGCAAAGGGCTTTTGGGGTTTTACTTGCTGCCCTGGCAAATGGTTCTCATCTCCTCAGAGCAAAGGGGTCATCATGGATGGACAACTTCCATGAGCTGGGTGATGCCCACAGCCTGCCTGTGGGACCACCCTGTTTTTTCACTTTCAACAAATGTTTCCCTAGTCAGCTGTACAACAATAAACTTCCTTAGAGTTACAATTGCTTGATTTCTAGCTCCTGCTCTTCTTCCTTGCAAAGATCCATCAAATTTTCCAGGTGAGCAGCACCCACTCAAGTATCCACCATCTGCTACACGCCTGAAGAACCCCAAACCTTCAGAACTTTCCAGTGGATTGAATTCCCTAAACTGGTGCAGCTGAAAGGAAGGGGGGGTAGTTTTTTGACAAGAGTCCTCTCTTGCAAGGCGCGCCTCTAAATGAAGTCAAGCGGTTAACAAATAGGCCTCCATGCAAACCTGCAATTTCTATTACCACTCTTTTGTGGGCGTTTCACAGCACAGTGAAATCTCATCTTTTCAGTTCAGTGCCACCTTCTTATAGCCTGTAAAAAAGGTCAGCCTGGAAAATGCCAGGGAAACCTGTGCTGAATCCTCGTTTGCTGCTAATTCACTTTCACATCAGTGGGAGCAGCGGAGCCTTATTCTCAGTGCTCTGGAAGGGGACAGTGGATCATGACTGACCTGATCCATCAGGATGCTCTGACAGCACCACTGTGCCACGTCAAAGTTACTGTGGCTTATTACACGCGTCAGTGTGATTATTCTGATGCCTTTTGGGAGCTGATGGACTTTACCTTCCACATTAGCATGCCGATTTTAAGAAGTTTTGTGGTCCTCAGGTACTTGGGAAGAAGCAAAGCTACAGACAAGGCAGGCAGGATCAGAGGAGTTTAGGTGTTAGCTGGGCACTGCATGGAGGTCTTCATTATCTTTCATTCCCCTGTTTAGGTGTAGGAATTACCCAAATGGGTCAGAACACTGCACTGTGATACAGGACAATAATATTAACAAGGTGGATCCCTACAAGTCCCCTCTGGTTTCCTTCTCAGAGAAGAAGGGGTGGTTAAGCATGCAACTCATGCTCTGGGGCTTCCTGCCAAGCTTGGGTAGAGGATCCTGTACCCAGATGTTACTCATATATGGTAGTTTTTCACACAAATATAGAAAGGTTGTAATTTTCTGGAATATTTATTTTTAAAGGGTGTTCAGGAAAAAACCCTGACATCTAGAAAAATCCTTTGCTCTCTTCTCCTATCTTTGAAACTTTGTTAAGTTCTCCTCTACACAGGATAGCAAGATACTGGAACCATGGGACTTACTGGAAACTCTGCAGGTCGTTTGTCATTGCAAGTCCCCAGTGAAAAAGGAAATACCCAAGGAAGTCCAGGGGACAAAGCATTTTGCAAATATGACAGGAAAAAAAGACCGTTGTTAACTACAAATTGATTGTTTTTGGCTGTAGAAATTAAAATTTGGCTTTTACAATAGGAACAATGACAGGAGTTGAGAAAGAAGCTGATCTTGTTATCAATGCTGCTTACTAATGAAGCAGCCTGCGTCGATTTGAAGGTACCAGGCATAACCTGAATAAACTGTAAACCATAGAGAGTACTGTAAAACACAATATAATGAAAAAAAAAGCAGAGAATGGAAAAATTCTAGCCCTCATTTTTTTTTTTAAATTAAATTCACATTATATCAATATAGATGTACACTAGGAGGATAAGGACTAGATTGGATTAATTAAACTGTCAGGTTTGGGCTGCGCAGTCTGGCTTTCTGCTCCCAGTCTCCATGCAGCCTGCCACCCCGAGTCTGCTGTGGTTGCGCAGCAGCTCTGGTTGCACAGCTTGTCACAGCAATTCCTGAGCAGCACTAGGAAGCAAAACTAGCCCAGACAGCAGATCCAACAAGTCTAGACCAGATGCTGAATTATTTTCCTGAAGAGAAAAACTGGACTGTACCTATTAATCTTAAAAGCAATATTCCATGTTATGCCCTCTTTCACTGTTACCTCCCTAACACCTAAATATGTATGTGGTTTTGTTCACTTTTGCCAACGTGCATTGCCTGTGCATTTCAACCACCTTCTCATTACTGGCAATCTTTAAGGTACATAATTTTTTTTTTTATTAAAAAGCAGAGATGCCTCGATAACTTGCATACCCAGTATGTGGTTTTGATCCAGGTGAAGGCAACACAGGGGAACTTTCCAAATCATTTGTCTATGTTGTGTGCTGTGATGATTTATCTTCTTCATTGCTCCTGGTTTCTCTCAGCAGCAAACATTTTTCACGTTGAAATGGCTCCTGTCTTGAAGTATGATTATTTGCATTTCAGAAGAATCTAATCGACGTCCCTGAAGGAAAAGATGCAAGGCCTAATGGAATCTACTTAATAACATAAGTTAGCAAAAATTCTCGCTTATCTCCCAACTTCCTCATCTCATATAGAGCTGAGTAAATGGATGTCAGCATTGAATTAGAGAACAGTGATTGGCTCGGTTCTTTGGCAGTAATAGCAGATTCATCCAGAGAGAATAATATCTTTAAATAAATCCTTGAATAAACCATGTGGTGTTGCAAAAAAAAAAAAAAAAAAAAAGAGAAAAAAGATGGCATGATCGGGTTGCACTGGTCTGATCTGAAGATCTGACTTCAAGTCTAACCTGAATCCTTGGGTGGGGGGGGAGGCACATTTTGTGTTTAGGCTCTTAGTCTAGCTCAATATTGTACACACCAAAAACTCCCACAGAGGTTTAGAGAAAAGAACCAGTCTTTGTTCACCAGAACTTGGCCCAGCATGCAGGGCACTGTGACAAAGCGCTTTTTAGGTTGAGGGACTGTACATCATGTCAGAAATGTCACTGTCACAACAGAACGTCTGCTTCACAAACGACTTCTGCTGTTACCACGTGGAGAGACAGGAGCTGAGGGCATGTGGAAGGATTTGCGAGCCCTTTATCTGCGTGCCAGAAAAGCACGAGGCAGCCCTCAGCTGGGAAGCGGAGGATGATCTTGAACAACTGTTTTCCCTGTTGTTTCAGTTTGCACAGGAGTGTGAATCTTTTGTCTTTAATCTCAATTCTTAAATCGTTTGTGTAGAGTGCTTGTTTGTATAACGTGGCATAAATCCTTGTGAGCTTTATGCTTTCACAGCCAAATTCTGTTCACAGAAACACAGAATCACAGAATGGCAAGGGTTGGAAGGGACCTCAGGAGATCATCTAGTCCAACCCCCCTGCTAAAGCAGGTTCACCCAGAGCAGATTGCGCAGGACATCGTCCAGGCAGGCTTTGAATATCTCCAGAGAAAGAGACTCCACACCCCCCCAGGCTATTCCTTCACACTTGCCACAGACAGAACGAAGCTGTAGTTCATGGCTGTCTTGTTGGGTGTGGAAATAGAATTTGAATTCTGTATTCACTGAAATGAGTGATAAATC
>NW_009258383.1:5217962-5235690 GCF_000687185.1 Egretta garzetta
CAAGCAGGAGGCTGGGACCAGAGACCCCTCACAGAGGGCGATGTCCGCTGGCTCTGTGGATAATATTCAGGCTTTGTTCTTTTTGCTGGACAATTCAGTCAACCAATATTCTAGTAACAGAACAAGGAACAGGCAACAAAAATATGTGAACCAGGTCTGTAATCACTTGGACATGCTGGCACCCCGCTTTTATAGGATATTCCAGAGTATCCTCAAAGCTATCAAACTATTTTACCCCCATTTTTATGAGGAGTTCGCTTGTTGAGATAATGATTTTTGTTGCAGAGAGTTTTTACTGCCAGGAAATTTTATTTTGGTGATACATTCTTGTCATCAAGTGTAATGTGGTAGCAATTCTATCCAGAGGTACCACACAACTGGCCACAGCCAGTCGTGAAAAAACCCTGTATTGCAATACATTTAGAGACTTTTTTAGACAGCCTATTGGGGAATACATTGTTAATGAGGTGATCCCAGTCTTTACAAACATTAATTTGTTTTCTGGAGTTCGTGTCCTTTTGGGGAGGCAGTCGCCCTGGAGTATCATCAGAACATAAAACTACCATTCTTCATATTTTCAAGCTTCCCAAGCACGGTAATTAATCTGCTGGACTTCTCGCATATCCACATTCAACTTTCTAGTGCTTTGTGTTTTAAGTAATTTAACAACAGAAATTTAACTTTTGTTTATAGAACAAATATTCCTAGACTTGTTTAGATCTGTAATTTTAGGCTATCAAACACCAGGACAAAGGGGAAGGTATTTTCCACAGAAGAATTTTAACATTTCTTTCCATACTATATATTCTAGAGCCTTCCCAGCTGGATAGCTTGCAAGAGAATAAGAGAGAGCTTGAACTACCAAATTTAAACTCACACAGGGCATTTATATTCCACACTGTGTATAGGAATGTGTTTTTATTTTGTAAAATATGCCGTGGGTTTACTAAATGAAGAATAATCCTCTAATAAAAAGGCTGTAAGAGCTTTACTTTAAAAGTCACCTTCAACAGTGATAATATTCTCATGAAACATGAAAAATTTTACTAAGTGGCAGATATAATGGTAAATTGTATTTGTTTCATATTCATTAAGTCTGGTTTACTTTCAAAAGGAGACATTCAGTGCCAAGCCCATCTGCCAGGAGTGTGAATCTTAGACTAGCCACTAGACGCTACTGAAGAGGAGCAGAATTCTTTGGTTTCCTACCTAATATTTCATGTCTACCGTTCTCTCAAACTTCATTGGACCCAGAGGTTAAATACTCAATTGACAATCACATGTTTGCATTCAGAAATTGTAGCAGCAATAAAAAAGGATGTTAAAATGCTCAGAGCCCGAGTCATTTTAGTTCAAAGTGTTGCTGTGGTACAGCCAGATCGAGCACCGCAGCCCTCCTCGGATACCTGTACTGCTGATTTGGAGTGAGGGAGGCTGGGTCCACGGGGATCTCAAGGAGATTGTCGTAGATCCTGGTCCCCCCAGTCACACTCCAAATTACAGGCATAATTTTGAATGCTCAGGTCTCATAAAAAGTGTAGTAGAACCACAGCAAGGATCCCATCTCGTGATGGTGGTGTACATCTGCCTTGATAAAACTCAGTCTGCAGTACAGGCAGATATCCACTGCACCGATTTTCTGACTCTGAATTTGACTTCTGATCAGGTAGAGAAAGAGTTTGCATTATTTTCAGCCTAGAATTTATAAACCCCTGTAATTCTTAACATGAAATCAACTCTTATAATCCTTTGAAAAATACAGTGTGTCCAAAAGCACATTGTTTTTACATATCTTACACTGTATTAAAAGGTAAATGTCCCTTTCAACTAAAAGAAAAGTCAGATATTTTTCTCCCTACAAGATGATCAAATAACCTGTCACATCTATGCTCACAAAAATTTATGCTGTAAAGGGACAAATCTATCTGGAAGAGAAAAGGATTTATGTGAGCCTCTAGCCCACCTCACACCCCTGACCTTTGCAGCAAAGGTATTTCGCTGGGGGACTTGAGGACTCTGCCTTCAGAGTTTGAAAATATCTAGTATATTATCAGGAAAGTATTTTTGGTACTTTTCTTGCCGGGACATGCTGGGAAAGTCAATTAGTCCTACTGGTTGATTAGTGGAGCGCCAGCTCATGTGTTTAATTCAGGCTAGTCTTAAAGAAGGTGTCTCTCCAGCAGTGCCACTGAAAAGCTTAATCTGCGTTCAAGTTAAATGCAGTAGAAATTTCATCCTGAGAGCACAGACAGGCCAAAACAAGGCCTGGAAGAGATGCCAGCTGAGGCTAGGCTTGTGTCCTCAGAGAAGGTCTTGGACCTACAGCTCTGACAGACTGGAGAGGCCCCCGTAGCCCCCATGATGCCTGCATGGTGCGGCATAGAGCCCCTTCCCTCCATGTCCCCCAGCCATGGCACCTACAGTGATGCCCAGGGATGGGGCTGCCCTGGCTGCCCTGCTCCTGGCCAGGGTGGTGGGATGGGCCTTGGACCTCCAGAGAGCCCCCATGGCTCCTGGTCCCCAGGGAGTCCCCTAGGCCATGTGGCACCCCAACACCCAAACTCTGTTCAACCTTGTACATATCCTTTTCTGCAGTTTTTTCTTGCCATTAGAAAAAAAAAAAATGTTGTGGAGCGGTTATGATTCATGACTAGATATTAATAAATTCATGTGGGTAAATATTTGGTTCTCTTCAGCTCTGTGGAGAACAATTAGATGATGAACAGATTGTGACTAAGTACAATTAATAGTGCCAGAGTGTACCTTCACAGGGGAATGAATACAACAATTAGTGTCTTATTTTATCGATTGTGTAGGATTGTTTCTAGCTATAATGGCATTCATGGAGCAGGCTAATATTGCATACAAAACATGAGCTCCTCTCAAATCCCAGGACTACGTAACTTGGGAATAATAAAACCTACTTTGAGACAGAAGTGCTTCTGGACTGGTGTAAGCTCAGAGACCATCTTTGCTTTTTAGAAAGCTAGAGAATAGTTGATCGAGGAAATTATTGAGCTCTAAGCCTGAGCTCTGACCCAGAAACCAGTGGCGTGTGCTCAACTGACTGGGCTAATGCTGGGAGTCAAGGGTGTTTGAGGGACCATGGCACCCTACTGACCCAGCTGTGGGCTTTCACACCGCTGCTGGCTGTGTCTTTCCCTGCCATGCTCCAGGATGGAGATCAGCTTCCCCTGGGCTCTCTGTCCGAGAAGGTGCTGGGAGTTGGGGACAACAGGATAGGATGCAGGAAAGCAAAACTACAGCGTTAGCTGCTACTGCTACTCAGCCACCTAACACCTTCCTTCAGCGAGGTGCAGGACACCAGCCACCGAGGTAGGACATGCCTAGGCAACTACAATCAGCTCCCCTTTGGCTACGTGTTATCTCTAATTCTAAATTACAAGGTCACACATCATATGGGATGACACGATCATTTCTGTGCTCTCCATGACTCCCTGACACCGTCAGCAGCACATGCTCTTGCATTACTCAGTCTCAGATGGATCCCTACTTTAATTGCTCTTGCACTTTCCTGTGCATTGTTATAGCACTCAAGAATTACTTCAAAGGTGCTATTGTTTTTCTAAAACTTATTTTACTGTTAAAAAGAGAGCTGAGGTGTTCTATGCAAATGCTGCCATTCAGCTTTTGCTTTTAACTGGATTGTTTTGAACGAGGTTAACCAGTGCTTTGCTAGCTTAACTACTGTTCACGTGTAGATAAATCCAAAGTTTAAGGGGGCAGGGGGTGCTTTCATCTATAGATGAGACCCCCAGCTGCAAGGGCAATGTCCCTGCCTCACATCCCTGCCAGCTCCAGCTGTGTTGGGACAGTGTCGTGAGGAAGGAATATGCCATCAGCAGATGTATGCAAGTGATGTCCCTCTCTCTGTACCCACTCAGCACATTACCCTGAAACCAGCCCCTCATGGGATATGGAGCAAACCCCAGGCAGCATTGCATGGGCCTGACCCCCTCCATCTGCCACCCTCTCACTCATGGCGGTGATTCATCTCTTCTTAGACACTGAATGTTGAAGGAGCACAGAAGCAGAAAAATGTCAGGTGTGATGTGAGGCAATAACATAAAACACAATTTAAACAAAAAGTTCCAGAACTTCCACCAAAAGCAGAAAGAATATATATGTATATATTTATGTATATTTTCTATATATTGTCATGATTCATTCTGCAAGATCCAGTAATGGCTTAAGCTAGTTCTGGACCCCACAAAACCCCTCACCTTTAATTGTATAAAAGTCTATTCTACCAAAGGCGATATTCGAGACTGAAAGCTGTTCACCAGAAAGGACTTTTTGTAATTTAAATTAGTCTGAATATGCTTGAAAAAGCATATATTTTAAAAAGACTGGGCCTAGATTCTTTTCTTAAAGGCACACAAAACTTCAGCTGATTTAGTTTAAGAAATGCAGATTTTTTTCTAAGGCTAATTTTCATGGAGGTAATCTTCTACAGCCCTCTTTGGTCCTCCAAATAAGCTTTTACAAATCTTCAAAAAGGTTATTTTCAGCCGTGTTTTCTGAAGTCATTACTCATTTTCCTCTCCTTATGAAGACTTACAGAAGTTTTGAAGCAGTGCATTTCGTGAACTTAAATTGACAGAAGGTTTTACATTTCAGGTGAAATCTTAATAAGTGGTAAAGTTCTTTTATTTTCCACAATAAAATAATTTTCTGCTGCTTTCTTGAGACTGTATGCATGCTGCCAATGCTCTAGTCTTAAACGTTTTTGTCTATATCAACTTGGGGAAGAACTTTGCATTCTGCTTCAGCTCTCATTTACCAGAAATTTTTTTATCTCCTTAAATGTCTTTCCTCTCATTGATTCTAGTGTGTTGATTAGATTTATGATGACTATGAGTGCGTAGACTAAGACCAGACTTAGTGTTTGCAGAAAACTCAAACGAATCCAGAAACATATCACATGCTGGTGTCCTTACATCTCTCCTATTGCTGCCCCCCTAAAAATAAAACACAAGTAATCTTTCCCTTTGTATTAAGCAAAGCAAGCCATCAACAGGCTGCAAGCAGATTCTTTATTAAACTTCACGATATGGAACAAGCTCCCAAAGTTGTCTTTCTGGCCTCCTCAAGGATCACTGTCGTGGTCACAGGTGTGTGTTGCATTTAGACATTTCTGTGGGCTCAGGTAGGAGTAGAGCTAATTCACTCTAGTACAGACAAAAATGAAAATAAAATAAAGATAGATGAATTCTAGATTGTTTCCTGAGCCCTTGTTTATTACTGTAACCCTACACCAAACACGCTGAATGCTTTGCCCGTTTATGATAGCAATTCCCATCGCCACCTGGTGAACAGGTCTTTCTTCTGCCAGAAGTGATTTTGTGCTGTTGACCCAATGTAGCTATGCATGAAATCTTGAACTGCAGAGGTATTCTGCTTTCCCAGGGATTATAGAAGTAAACACTATAAAGCCATTAGCTTCTGCTGACCTGCTCTCCTCTATCGTCAAACAGCCTTGGGCAGCCAAGATTCATTCTTCTCCCCCAGGAACGACTATTATGCCAGCACAAATTCATTTGACTTCAGTGAAGTTCTTCTTCACTTACACAGCACAGAATGATCGGAGTGGACCAATTGTCTTTAGCAGTGTTTTTCTTTGTTGCTGGACAGATAGCATATCCAAGGTTTAATTTAATAAAATCAGTGTATCTAGCATAAACCAGACAGGTTAAGGCTTGTTGACAAAATGGATAGGTTATTTTCAAGGACACCGATTCATGGTCTTCCAATGAAAAATAATGTTTAACAGATTTATTGTTGTTGAATAAGCAGCAGAGAAGGTGGGGAAGGTCAATTTACCTACTGGTATTTTTATAATTTTAAAAGCCTTTTGCTGGGTATCAGAATACATTAGGCAAAAAGCAACCCTTTTTGTTTACTATTTTTTAGAATCACAGAAGTGTGTAGGCTGGAAGGGAGGCCATCCTCTCCAAGCCCCTGCTCTAAGCAAGGTCAAGGTTGCTCAGGCTGTGTCCAGCCTGTCTTTGGATGTCTCCAAGGATGGAGACTCTACAACTTCTGGACATCTTGGACACCCTGTTCTTGGATACCCTCATGGTGAAGTCTTTTTTCTTGTATGCAGTTGGCCTTTCTCGTTCTTCAGCTTGTGACTGTTGCCTCTTTTTCTTTCACTGTGCAGCTCTGAGAGCAGTATGGCTTTATCTTCTCTATAATTTCCCATTAGGCAGCTGAAGAGAGTAATAAAATCTCTATTTAGCCTTCCTTCTTAAGGCAGAGCAACCCCAAATCTCCTTACCCATTATGTGCCTCAGGTCCTTAATTGTTTTGGTGGCCATCCATAGGAGTCTCTCCAGTATGTCAATGCCTTCTACTGGGGAGCCACAAACTGCATACTTGTTCCATACAATTGTCTCTATTTTCCATTTCCCCCCTGCCCACATTTCCAAAATTTATGAATTCAGAAGTGCTAGATTTCTAAAACTCTTCCAGCTGCTAGCTACAGGCAGCCATTCCTTTGCTGCAACTGAGATGATGCTTCTGAAACTTTAGGAGCTCTGAATCTAAATACCCTTTATGTATCTAAATTCATCAAAGATGAAAGATGGTTGTCAGGCTCTGGAATGGGCTGCCCGGGGAGGTGGAAGAGTCCTCATCCCTGGAGGTATTTAAAAGAAGGATAGATGAGGTGGCTTAGGGATATGGTTTAGTGGTGGGATGGCAGGGTTAGGTTAAAGGTTGGACTCGATGATCTCAAAGGTCTTTTCCAACCGAAGTGATTCTATGATTCTTTGATTCTATGGTGCTGGTGGGTGAAGCCAGCCTTTTCTGAAAGATATAGATAGGTGTGTATTGTCTTTGTTATCCACTGAAGACCTCAGAAAGGGAGATGAAGTCTCAGTTAGTTTCCATTACTAGCTTTAACTATGTTCCCAGCTTGTGTACATTCAAATGAAATGGTACCACTTCAACAGCAGTGTCAATTTTATTCAAAAGCTGGGTCAGGAGAGGTAACTGAAGTACTCCTCCAATTTGTTATGAGAGCAAAATCAGGAGAAAGAACAACTGTTCTCCCTCCTTGTGAGATGCAGGGAAGATGTCTCCAGTCCATGAGTCTGAAGGGCTTTTTTATCCTGCTGCTCAGTGGTGCATCAACTTTCCAGTGTGCTTGGCCAGGCTCTCAGGGGCTGGGACTTGGCTTACTCATCAGGTTCTTCTTTTAGGGGTCCTCTTAGGACTCTCTTTGGGCATTACAGAGATCTCTGACGCTGTGTGAGCCTGCACAGCTACTTGGGTGGTGGCAAAGAGAGGCTGGGATGCTGTGAGGCACCCTAGCTATAACCCAAGTGCATCAGTTTGGCTTTGGCTGATGAGCCTGGCTGTGAGCAGGGGCACCTCTGACAATTAGGTTTAGGAAGGCAAAATGAGGTGTTCCCACAGCAAAGAGCTTCATGAGCCAGGTACTGCGTGGATGGTATTCTGCTCCCTGCCTGCTATTAATATTCATGCTGCTTTTCAAATCTAATATTGATAAGACCTTCATAGGTAAACAAATGAGATGGCATTCTTACAGTAAAAGCTTGATGTTCTTGAGAAAGGCAGGGCATTAGCATCTGTCTGCTGTTTTCCTCTGTTTAAATACAATCTGTGAGCACTGGCAACATTATCTGAATCTAATAGTCAAGCAATTTTAGCAGTTGTGATATTCTAGCAGTTCCATCTATCTAGAAGACAGGTGCTTCGAAGGACTCCATTTGGTGGGTTGGCAAAGCCACACCTGTACAGAATAAGCAGCATATAGACATGAAATATTACATTAACATATCTCTTTCCTTTGCAATTTCAGCCCTTGCATATCAAAGTTGCATAAGTGAGCAAAGCTTGGGGCCCTAGCTAAACAGAAATGATTTCTGCCATAAATAACACCGGACCTATCAGGGAAACGGGGCATTTGCTCAGGCATTTTTCATCTCTCACTATTTTGTCTTTTCTGCCCTGCAAAGTGCCAAATCCTGCTGGCATCACTTGGCATCACTGGGTTTCTGCCATGAGAAACAAAAGAAAGACAAGCCAGTGCAAAACGATGGCTGCAATATTCACAACAGGAAAGAAATAAAGGATATGTTCTGCTTTCCTCAATGTTAG
The DNA here is from genome assembly GCF_000687185.1 of Egretta garzetta. Classification (NCBI taxonomy): domain Eukaryota; kingdom Metazoa; phylum Chordata; class Aves; order Pelecaniformes; family Ardeidae; genus Egretta; species Egretta garzetta. Next base: position 5,226,111 of record NW_009258383.1, read on the forward strand.
TTCAGCCACAGCAGGTCTGTTTTAGTCCCGTGGTCCTGATTCTTCCTTCTTTTTCTCTCTCTTATGCAGGCAGCTCTGTTGATTTTGTGAACTGAAATCCTGAACTCCATCTGTTCAAACCTACAGTAGAGGCAGGGCAAGTAACTAACAAAGTGAGAGGGCGAAATGCCTGGCATGGGGGAGTGCTGCATTTTGTGTCAGCTTGATCAAAAGCAAACTCCTCCTCTAAAACATTTAATAATTATTAAAATATATTTTAATTACTCATGAAAGGACTTTGAAAGGCTTTTGCAAAACAAAAACTGTCAGAGGAGTGTCAGTTTTTTTTAAAACACTTAGTACTCTTGGAAACCCACGCACAGCATAAATGCTTTCAACACATATACCTATATATGTATTAATAGAGCTTTGGAAATTAGCATCTTTCCCACTCTAGAATTCTCGCGATAACAATTTCTAGAATTTTGCCCACAAGACACTCAGACATTATGGAGACAGTGCTGCAAAAAGACTTGGGCAGGCGGACAAGTTGACAGTTTTGCTCCATTGCGCATCAATGGCTCGAGTTCTTGCCCAAGCCTCCTCTCCGGGGCAGAGCAGCAAGGCAGGTCCCATGCCCAGCGGAGCACTATGTTGGGAGAGACGTGGGATGCAAGCCGGGAAGCACGGCTAGCTTTTCCATGAAGCATCCTATCTTTTCCATGAAACATAACTAGCTTTTCCATGAAGCATGGCTAGCTTTTCCATGAAGCACGGTCTACACCACCATGAGCGGTACACAACAGAGCTGAAGGCAGCAGAGTCCGCAGAAAAAGTGTTGTGCTCAGGTAACTAAAAGTTATATCATGATGTGGCCAAAATGAGTCCGGCTTTAAGTTACATCGGCATCTTCAGCTGGTGTTCTCTAATTTTGATGTGCTTTGCTGTACAACTAGAGCGATACAGTTCTGTTGGGGTAGATTTTACGGAATTGACCTTAATATTTGATCCAAAGCCTCTCCTAGGAATGTTTCAGAAAGCCAAGCAGAAAGCCTGGCCCAAGTACCTTGAAGAGGCAGCTGTATCAGCTCCTCCTACATGAGAATGAGCAAGAAGATATGGATAAATTGCCATGCATGTTTGGGTTTTGAAAGAAAATGACAATGAATATAGAAAAGAGATCACAGACACGCCTTTCCGACAGAGCAGCATGCTTCTTTAGCTTGTTTTGTTTGAGCACCCTATTGACCAAAAATGGAAATTCAGATAGGTTAAATTGCAAATTCAGAGAGTATTTCTCATGTTGTTTCTGAAAGAAAACTGAAGAAAACTGAAAGAAATGTAGGAAAAGGTAGGAAAAGACAAAGCATTTTATATTACGTTTTAAAAAAATGAAGTTGTTTGTTTAGTTTTTGCTTAAGGAAGCAATCACTGGGAAAGAGAAAGCTTTTCTGGCTGGTGTCCCAGCCGGCATTCTTGCAAGTGGCATTCTCCCTCTGCTGCCCTGCTGCTGTTGTAGACCTACCTCTTTGATGAATACAAAAATACATCTTTCATAAAGGAAGACACCATGTCTATGTTAGTAACATATTTTTCCATAGACTGTATAATGTTCCCCTATAGTTAATATTAAAACCAGATCCAGATTACTTATATTAGTTCAAAAAAAATTCCTTTTACTGTACAGGGTAATGCTTTCACCTGGGCCATGGAAGCGTTTTACAAGGAACCCTCTGTGGTGGGGCACAAAGTCTTCAGCACCTTTTGGAACAAATTTAAGTTGTACCGTATAATAAAATACTGGTTTTGCCAGTCATTTGTATCAGGTATACTTGTACTCACAAAGGGACATACAGTAATTGTGGAACCAAGGGCGGTGTTTTGGAAAAATGTTTTCTTCACAAGTCAGTAAAAATGGCTATTTCAGAACTATCTAAGTTTTAAAAGTATTCCTGAATTAATATCAAATTGTACATTAAAATATGAGCAGCAGCACTATAAGAGTCAGAGCATTTATTTAATAATTTTCAAATAAGGCAGTTTGATTTTATTGTTCCTGAGGTATCTAAAATTATTTTAAAAATTCCACCTCAAAATTGAAAAAAAAAATTCAATTTGAGGTTGAACAAACTGTTTCTTCAACCTGGACAAGCTTTGTAGAGACTAGGAGGAGGCTGCCTTTTACAAGACATAGAAATAAATTATTCATACGGCTTAAATACGATGTATCTATTATTTAGTATCGCTCTGGTGTTTCACTTTCACATTAGACAGACAGCAAAAATGGAGAAAAAAAAAGACTGCAGTTCTGTGAAGGATAATACAGGTTCATCACATCCGATATCTTAATAAATTATATTTGTGTAATAAAGTGGTGTGCCACAGATCTGTGAAGGAGAGTACGAGTAATCAGAAGTGCTGTGTGAGAAAACAGGAGAGTTCTGCCTTGTAATCCTGGAGAAGGAGCGCTTCAGGCTTCGTGAAGCTGGGAGCTGCTCTCACTGCTATTCCTGCTATCAGTCCAAGGCAATTCTTTCGACAGGTGCCATCAATTTTTCTAAAATGCCAGCAGGCTGGCTCCTGACTGCCTCAGCTTTGTTCTCCCACAAAATGCAAGCTGCAGCGGAGGAGAGCAGAAGGCATCCTGAAACAGAGGCATTTCATGTGCTCGGAGGGACTTGCGCTCTGGGGAAAATTTCCCAAAGCCTGCAGAAGAGAGGGTGCTTTTGGGGTAAACCTCAAAAAGTGAAAGCATAAACTGTTTATATTCTGATTTCTGTAATGAGTCAGAGGAAAGAGAAATTTTAAATAATAACTTGCTGAGATTTGCTCTCCTCTGACTTAGAGGTTGGAGAAAACAACCTGTATCCTTCTCAGAGCCCAGTTGCCAGTGGAATATGTACCAATAGACACCTATAGCACAGGAACTGGTTGTTGGATTCCCCACCAATCTCTGTCTTTAATCCGTAGATGTTTTATTATCTCACTCGCTTCTCTTCCCACAGTTGCATTCAATTCTCTGCAAGTACTTTCATGCCAGGAAGCTAGGCATACACAGAACAGAAACGCCTCGTTACATATTTTATGAGGGTCCTTAACCACATGCGTGGAAAATGTTTATTTTATAAGTGCGGAATTGTCCCCTGGGGATGTTTTGCTTCACAAATGAGCCTAATGAGCATTAGAAGAGCAGTTTTATTCAGGAAAGTGGTAGCTTTTTTTCTTCCTTAATTTTCTAATTACAGCTGCCGACCTGACGGACTAGCACTAGACTATAAACAGATCAGGATTACAGGTAACATGCCTTTTTCATCAGTGCCACCGAGGGGGATAGACCGGTGCGTATCCCCTGTGCTGCAGGGGGGTGATGCAAGGTGACCTCCTGGTCTGCTGAGGGTCAGCCGAGACCTTGCCCTGCCCCCGGCAGCTCCTGACCCCTCCGCTCTTTGCCAGGGGCCTGCCCAGGCTCATGGGTGTCTCCCAAATGTGAGCCCCATGTAATCCCGACATTGGAGTGGGGCACGTGTAAATGGATGGACATTGCCTCCCCGAGGAAGGGAGCATCGTGCACACCGTGCAATTCATGGTTTTCTCACCAGACACGATTTGGGGTTGGTTGTAAACACATAATTGCAGAGGTAGGAAAAGATAAAACAGCAAAACATGTCCCTAAGGTTAATACTTAACAAGGGAAACATCTAAGTCGGCTGGTGGGCTGTGCCCATTGCCAAAGGTGGAGATTCGTCCTCCTCTAGCCCTGGATGGAAGGAAACCTTCCTTTCCTTCCCTATCTGTTTGCCTTCCTTTTGTTCCCTCTGAACACTGGAACAGTGTTCTTATTTTATCATGGCAGATTGTGTAATTTTCTTTTGTCCCCCTCCTTAAGGTTACTTGATTAACATGCCTGTGGGATACTATAAATAGATTTGTCCTGGCGAGGCAGAAAACTGATCAGCACCTAAAGAACAACTGACTTTTTCTCCTCAGGTGTAGAGGTAATTTCAGCCCATGGGTACCATCAGGGCAACCCTCCCTCTGCACTATCCCCAAAGCACCTTGTGGGTGCCAGCACTGGTGGGTTGGCTCCTTTGGCCAGGTACCACTGTCCTTTTCAAAAAGAAACAGAGATTGCAGGGTAACAGTCACCGCCGTTCTTCTGAAAAAAACCAACAGCTTTCTCTTGCTGCTCCCAACCGTGCCCTGAGCGTGTCAGCAATTGCTACATCATATATGTATTTTATATATATATATATGGTATATCTATTATCTGTGTATATATACCTGTATCTGGGTATATCTATTTTCACAATTTATATTTATTTTAAGTCACATGGATTGTCAGACAATTGTGCTGATCTCTTTACCTATGTATGGTTTTTAAGGAAAATGGGTATTTTTAAACACCTACAAAAATAGCTGTTATTACCAAACAGTCAAGGCAAAAGTGAAGCAAAAAGGTTCCTTTTGGAAGCTGTTCTTGGGTTTCTTGTTAAATTTATTGTACTAGAAATGTACCAAGTGAACCTGATATATAAAAAATGGAGGTCCAAAAAACCTCTGGTCACGTACGTATGTAAATTTCTATGTGTATGACTATTTTGAATACATACACACAAGGTTAGGATCATCTGCAGCTGTAGCTGGTGTTGTCCTTGTGTAATTTTTCATGCTAGGGATGTGGAACTGCTAAGATGAAAGCGAAGAGAAGCGGGTGTGCTCAGGTTGGGACCGGAGGCCTGGTTTTCAAAAACATTGAAGCTCTTCTGCCAGTAAAAGCATGGTAACAGTAAGGGCCCATGCCAGAAAGCAAGTATACATGCCTTGCACAAACAGCCATTATCAAGGGAACATCAGTTTTCTGCAGTATAAATCCATAAAAAGGCATTTTGAAAGTGGAAAGCTGGATCCAAATACAATTGCAATTTTGCTAGTGCCTCGAGAGTCCTTTATAAATGTGCATTTCTGAAAACAGCCCATTTTATCCTAGCAGGAGAGTGTGTTACCCTGTGCTGACTCTGCTCAGTGCTGTTTGCAGAACGGATGCCTTTTTGTTTGGCACTTGCTGAGTATACAGAACACGGAGAACGGTTTAAATTTTACCAGCTGTTAGCAATAGCACGGTAATGTATCTATTGCTTACCCTAGCAGAAAAATGCCCCAAGCCTCAGTGGTTCAAAGTGTTCCTATTTTCTCTGCTACTTCTGTCCCGTTCCCTTTCATGATCAAAACATCGTAAGTTAGATGTCATAGATGAGCTAAAAAAACAAAGTCTGATTTCTGCAGAAAAAAATCTTAGATTTGCAAGCTAAATAAACTTTGCTTAAGACTATGGAAGGGTGGTTGGTGGGTCAGTGAGTCTACATACACCTGCCTTTTCCAAAAAGGCAGTTTATGCTGTGTCTGTACCATTTTTGTAGTAATTTTCTTCTTAACTAATATCAAGTGGGAAAGCACATGTTTTCCCTGAGCAAAAAGTAAGCTCATTTCCACAACACGCTCCTTTCTTTGCTCAGAGGCAGTTGCTTGTAACAGCTCAATCACTTTTTCCTGTGCTGTTCTCTGGCACGTAGGTCCTGCTGAGCCCCAATACGCAGGAAGAAGGCAACTATTAAATATCAGAGACATTATATTTGAAATAATACAGGCCATTACGCATTAAGAAAGAAGAGCAGATAGTTTTTTAAAGAGCGTTTGTTCCCTCATCTCAGCGGTAATTTTTGCATTTTTTTTTCTTGTAGGTGAAAACCCTGATAAAAAGGGTCAGGTATTAACAGTTCCATGTCTTAAGTGCCTGTTATCTTGCTTATACTTAAGCGATGGCAGGAACTTTCATTATTTCTAAGACCTCCCCTGCTGTGAAGCAGTTAATTTTGACATTGTCAAAGAGGTGACAACCCCTTTGAACAATGAAAGACTTTTGATTCCGTGAAGTGAAGGCATTACTTCGCTACATAGCACCAAAGCGTGAATCTCAGGGTGAGACACATTTAACGCAGCGGGAGGTCTTGATGGGATATTGGTTGGAAAAACTGTTTGCATTGTCTAGGGAAGAAAGGGGTTTGGGAAAGAAAAAGTGAGGAACATTTAGGCAGCCAGGATTGCTTGTTACCGTCTCACCCCCTTGGCTCTGTTGCTTCTGGGACCTCGAGGGCCAGAGTTAGTGAAGTATCTTAAATACATTTTTTATGCCATCTGTGGATTTCTTCTTACAGTGCTAAAATCACAGTCATATTACAAACCTGCCTTCCTCACCATTTTGTTTCATTTCTACCTTATCTCCACCATCCTGTGGCTTAACAGTGTGGCAAACGCACACTCAGTCTGTAAATCTGTTAATTATAGCGTGTTTTGAGAGGACTTGTGATGAAAATGCCTTTTGAAGTTTAAAAGACTGAAACAGACTTGGTTTCTCCCAGTTAGTGAGACGTTTTCTACCTGGTTATTTAAAGTGGTTTTGTTTTTCAGAGGTTAGCATGGCCAACACATTTGGTGGCTGAAAGCTGTGGGCCTTTTCTAATAAAAAGTAGCTGCAGTCTGGAGGAGAGGTTTGCAAGCAGCTCACGGCCATCATGTGCTACAGTGTTCCCAAAGGCATCTTGCAGACAAAACCTAAGGAGCGCTGTAGAAATGACAGCCCCGCAATTACAAGCGGTATACACCTAACAAATACGTCACTTGTTGCACTTCCAAAGTTGCCCGCGCTTCATACAAATTCAGTATTCACTCAGCTATATTGCACTGAAAAAATGTTTGCATCAGCGATGAGAAAATGAGTAACAAAACCTGAAACTTCAGTGACGAGGTGTGTGCTAATTCAGTGTTTTCACTGAAACAAATCAGGTGGCATTCAAAAGAATATTTGGACTTGCACATCTCAAAGGATGGGTAGTCCTTGGCAGCCATGAAGCCTTCTGTTATCCTGCAGACATCTCTTCAGAAAGGAGCTCCAGAGCAAGAGCTGGAAGTCAGAGTTAGGAACGCCGAGTCTTCTTTTGACTTTGGTCTGAATTTCAGGTCTGATCACCAGGTATCTGTACACTTCCCAGACAGGGGACAGGTGGCCAGGGAGACTCGGAGAAAAAACAGCAAAGAACATTATGAATGGTGTGTTGACACCTTCTGTCTCTTTTTCTTAACACAGGATGTGACTTGTGATAGAAAATAAAGAAAATAAACCTCTGTAGGGACTCCATCTCACCTTCATCAAGTCATCCACAGCATTTGTGCCCAGCAAAATCAGCGCAAAACCGAGGAGTAGTGAGAACATATAAGGGACCGATATGGTGTCAGTAAGGAAGGCACAGCAACAAGAGGAGCAGTGGCAGCCAGAGCTGGTGAGATGCTTCCATTGAAAAGCCTCGATCATGGGGATGCAACATCCATACATCATCTGCTTAGGTTCCTCTGCCTTTTACAAGAGAGAACCATATTTCTCAAGGTGTTCTGTGGCCACCCCTCATTTTCTATACTACCCTAGCTCCTGTTGCTAACATACTTTATCTCTCTGCTCCTTTGCATCCTGGTGTTATTAAAGGCTCCAGCCAGGACCAGGGCTCTGTCACACAGGAACAGAAGGGAGGTCGGGCACAAAGGTACTGATACACAATAACACCTTCTCCCACTTTTTGGTCTTCTGTAAATTGGATTTATACTCTCCATTTGATAGAAGCTTACCATTTTTTTGTAGACTGTCACCATGTGGTGCTATTGGAATTTCAAAAGATTTCTGGAACTGTGCAAAAATATCCCATTTAGCAGGGAATACCTAAGAGTTAATTATCCATAGACTCCCAGGTAGTAATAACAGGAAAAGATCTGCTAGATACACATTGCCAGCTTATCAACAGAGGATATCCAAATACTACACTTTCATGTTTTTTTCCATATAGGTTCAAAAGCCCCCCCAAAATACTGCTCTGTGGTGAAAAGGAAAACACTGAGGATATTTTCATAGCCAACTGTTCCACTCATAAGCTCATACAAAGTGTTTTCTGCTCCCAAGATGCTGTTAGGAAACAAAGCTCTTTGCAGTATTGATTCAAAACATTTTGTGCCTTCTGATAATAGGCTGGCAATGAGAAGTAATTACTTTCACCAGTCGATAAAGTGCACAAGGTAAAGCATAATCTCAAATTAGGTGATGAACAGAAATTAGAGAGAATGTCAGGATTCCAGCTAAATAAAGTTAATTCTGTTCTCACATTTTAAACCGATGAATAAGGCCACCTGCTGCGACGTGTTAGAGGAGGCAAAGGCTTTGGAAGAAATAGAGTGGTGTATTGAGCACAAAGATTACACTAGCTCCACCTCGAAGTTCCCTAATTGTTTTTCACTTCTGAGGCCATCATCCTGAAATACATCCTCACTGGGATCCTCGTCTGATATTCACTAAAAAGAAACCTTTGGAAGAAAGGAAAATCAAGAATTTAATGTACTAAGAAATTATTTTGTTTGATTTCCTACTGCTGGGGTTTTTATTTATTTCCCTTAAAATGTGTTCTGAAAGTCTGTCCTTTGATGTATTCAACTGGAAACAATACAGAGACCAAATTGTTTATTGTTGTCCTGAGAAGTCATCACCTGCAGAAGAGAGATATGTTCACTATAGCTTGGGACTGGCAGCCAATAGTTAGGGTATCCTGTTCATCTCATGATACCTGCTCACGCAGTGACAAAGAGATGTTATCTCCCAAAAAACAGTGCCAGCGAAATGCTCTTGCTCGGAGATGGTCATCTCAGGGAGCTGCCTGCAGGTCAGCCCTGGGCTTTGGTTACTGTATGCTCACACGCACAACTCTTCCCTCAGTCAGTCCGTGTCCTTTTTCAAGTGCTGATACTTGAAAATAAATCCTCAGATGAGAATAAATTGATCAGGGCAGGGGATGCCCTGGTAGAGGGATGAGGCCATGGAGGACTAGCAGCAGGGAGGAACCCGGGAGAGAGGAACCTGGCAGGGGGGCTACAGCAGCTCTGCAGTGAGTTTCCCCTGGCATTAGCTACATCGATCGAACCAGAAGTGCTGCAGAGAGACCTTTTTTTCCATAAAGAGCTTGTGAGCATATCCATGGAAATGCATTCCCACTCCTTTCACCTGCTTCTGATATGGAGCACGAACCAAAGCTCACGTGCAGTATGGGGCTCCCAAAGCTTCACAAGGCTTCAGCAATCTTCCTTGTTGCCCTATTTCAGTTCTGGTGATCTTTTTCACAGCAAGAAAAATAGTACGTCTGAATGTTGTGCTCTTTTTAGCCAATGAACACCTGGGTACAATGAGTGAGAGTGATGCTCTTAGAGGTTTCAGGTCTAAACAGGAAAACAGAGAAGATGCTTCAAAGGTAAACAATCCCCACTGATGTGTTGACTGACCTCCTCTTCACTATGCTGATCCTGGTGACACAATTTTGCAGAAAGAGGACAGGAACATGGCCATGAGAAAACAAAAGCTGTGTTTGCCAAACTTTCTTAGACCTCAGAGGTTTAATTTAGCTTCTATAGAATCATAGAATGTTTTGGGTTGGAAGGGACCCCTAGAGGTCATCTAGTCCAACCCCCCTGCAGTGAGCAGGGATACCGCTAACTAGATCAGGTTGCTCAGAGCCCC
>NW_009258383.1:5236041-5267126 GCF_000687185.1 Egretta garzetta
GCTCATGTCCAGCTTTTCATCCACCAGCACCCCCAAGTCCCTCTCGGCAGGGCTGCTCTCGATCCTTTCTTTCCCCAGCCTGTAATGATACCAAGCGTTACCCCGACCCAGGTGCAGGGCCTTGCACTTGGCCTTGTTGAACCTCCTGAGGTTCACACAGGCCCACCTCTCCAGCCTGTCCAGGTCTCTCTGGATGACATCCCATCCTTCTGGTGTGTCAACCGCACCACTCAGCTTGGTGTCATCCGCAAACTTGCTGAGGGTGCACTTGATCTCGCTGTCTAAGTCATTGATGAAAACATTAAACAGCACGAGTCCCAGTACAGACCCCTGAGGGACACCACTCGTCACCGGTCTCCATCCGGACATCGAGCCATTGACCACTACCCTCTGGATGCAACCATCCAGCCAGTTCCTTATCCACCGAACAGTCCACCCATCAAATCCATCGCTCTCCAATTTAGAGAGAAGGATGTTGTGGGGGACCGTGTCAAAGGCTTTGCAGAAGTCCAGATAGATGACGTCTGTTGGTTTTCCCTTGTCCACTGATGCTGTCACACCATCATAGAAAGCTACTAGGTTCGTCAGGCAGGACTTGCCCCTGGTGAAGCCATGCTGGCTATCTCAAATTACCTCCCTGGCCTCAATGTGCCTTAGCATAGCTTCTAGAAGGATCTGTTCCATGATTTTCCTGGGCACAGAGGTGAGGCTGACAGGTCGGTAGTTCCCAGGGTCTTCCTTTCTACCCTTTTTCTACCTATCTTTGGGCAGTGGGCAAGGAAGGACAGCCTGTTAGCACCCAGGCAGGAAAAAGGGAAGAGAAGAAGAATTAGCCTCCAGGGACTAAGTGCACCCACAAACAACTCTTTTCCTACCCTCTATTTCAGCACTGAGATGTAAATCCATGGATGCAGCCAGTCATAGCAGCTTCTCAGCACATTAAGACGTCAAGGTTGCTAAAGAGTGTCGTTAACTCTAAGCTCCTTGTGCATTTGGGCTATTTGTGTCAGAGGTGTGACCACATGAAATAGGAGGGGTGTAAATGCATTTTGTCCCATTTTCCCCTTGCCCTTCCTACCCTACTTCTCAGTCATCTCCCTTTACTGTGTTAGAAATGTTAACAATTTCTACTTTCTAACAACACAAGCATGTTTTCTCTTTATTCTTCCAGGTGTGGAAGCCCATGAATGCACTGAAGGGAGAACACAAATGCTCCTGGGGGCAGTAAGCAGTTTGCCTCTCCAATGCATGTCGAGATAAAGTGCCTTCTATGCTCACTGACTGCAAACAAGTCTGGCTCTGCTGGATTTGATCCCATTGCAGTTTTGACCCCGTTGCTTCCACATGGCTGTCACCTTGCTTGTGACCAAGAAATTCCTGCACCTACGATGAGTTTGCCAGTGTGGACAGAGCTCCCGGATCCCTTAGGTGAATGAATAGGGAGCTGCCCACACAACAGTGTGACTAGGATGCATCTTCCCCATATCATTGAGCTTTGGAGATTTAAACATGGTGCAAAACAGACTGTCACACTGTAGTGATGAGACACGACAAGGATTAGAATGCAATCAGATCCATTTCTGGGTTTGTGGGCAGCTATGGAAACACAGATACACAGTTACTGTTGTTACAACAATTTTGTTTCTGTTGTTTTTTCTGTCTTAAAATGGAAAAACTTGTCCTATTTCATCTTTGAGTTGGTGGCTCTGAGCACCTCATGAGCTTCAGTCCTGGTATGCTGAAGGTTTTTGCAGAAAGAGGAGATCTTTAAAGACTCAAGGATGTGGATTGATCTTGATAACCTGCTTTTCTGCTTAATGACCTGCTTATCCTGCTTTTCATGTTCTGCTTCCCAGATAAGCCACTCCATGCCTTCCAAGGCACCCTTCTACCTGTATCTGCTTTTCAGGCCTCCCCCTTATTTTATTTTTCCGACATCGTACTTAAACACTTTGGAGTAGGTCCCGCAGGATGCCAGGCACTGCAACATGCTCTGCTAGTGAGTGGCAAGGCAGGGTACTGAACGCTTGAGTACAACTCTGGGCAAAAGCAATGTGATTTCAGGCTGTTTGGGCATTTTGGCTCTAAGACATGTATTTCATAAAAACCTGCACAGATTGGAGTTTATTTCCTTTCCATTATTCATGTGCACTAAAGACATGCTGCCTGAAGGAGGCTTATTGGACAAAACTGATCTCCCCCGATGTGCACAGTCTCCCGAGTGATAGAGGAATATACAAATAAAGGCTTTCTATTAAGCTCCATTTTCTTTGTTCACACTAAAATAAAATGTGATGGGCTAAGATGTTTTTGTTTTCTAAACAACAGGTTTAGGGCATCCTGGTAGAACTACTTTTTATTTTTCTTATACTTTTTTGATTTTTTTTTTTTTGTTGTTTCTCAGTGGAGACACAGATCTCCTTGACTTGGGCATCTAGGAAGCCCAAAAGATTTGTGGCTGGACAAGGTAACCCAAAGTAGTGAAAAATACATATTAATACACCAGTTTCACAAACGTGAATGGCAGTGGCCTGCCCAGGGCCGTGCAGAGTAACCTGAGGCAGGAGCAGCTCTTGGCATTAGGTTTCAGACAAGTCCTGGCAAGGCATGTGTTGATTATTGTCGGTCTGATGGGCCACATTGTCATCTGGGGCTGTCTCCTGAGCATCAGGGAGAAGTTCAGGAGAAAAACTTGCAAACGCCGTTGTCGATGTGGACTATCAAGGTGCCTCTCTTACCACCTCTTCTCCTGTCTTTGTTCATGGGCAGGACACACGTACTCTTCAAAGCCCACAGCCCACTTAGTCTTTATGCACCAAAGAGGCACAGAAAGAACAAAGCTGGGTGTGGTGGTTCCTAGAACAACCTCTGGCAAACTTGAAAGGAGGCTTTACGGTACAGTCAGCCATAGCTATTTCAATGCATGGGGAAGCAACTGTTTTCTCTTACACAACACACAGAATCTGTCTCCAGCTACAGACAGCAGCGTGTCTCCAGGACATGGGTTTGCTAGGTCATTTGTAGTTCAGACTAACATCTCTAAATCCTGTTGCTTAAAGATAGAGCACATAGTTGCTTTATTAAGTTTTTAAGAGTTACAAACTATTATTAAGTTTCTAAATTATTTTGAAACTTCCATAAACCTCAAACCAGAGAGGTCTCATTTCCTGCAGCTCCCATTAATTTCTCTTCAAAATGTTCTTGTTCAGCAGGTCTGAAATCCAGGCCACTTTTAACTAGAATTCAATTCAGAAGCCTAAGTTTAGGTGTTCACTTCAATTTCATATCATACAAAAGACAAACCTCTCCCTTGAAATCCCCTGGTTGATAGTCGGACGAAGCCTATCCCATTAAAGTAATTTTCTTCTACATAAGGCTAGAAAGTCTGCCTCTTCTGACTAGAGTTCTATACAAAGGGCAATCTTAAATGTAAAGCAATCCCTTCTCTACATCAAAGTAAATGTGACAAGAGAAGTTACCATTTATCACAGTTCTGGTTAAAAGAAGATTTTCTTTACTAATTTGAGCATGAGCATCTTCAAACCTCTGGGCAGAAATTGCAAATGATGTATGTTCTGCATATATGGATAAGTACACAAACTACTAACAGTGATTTAGAAAATATTGTTAGCAAGTCAGTAGGAGCTGTTATTCAACATGATCTTGTCTGAGGTGCATGCACACAAGGTTTCAGCTGCTACTCGGCTTCTGGGCCTCAAAACCCTCTATGGGCAGTAATCTCTTCATCAATATTTCCAACAACATTATCTGTCCAGTATATTAGCACAGCTTTGTCTTACTGTGAAACACTTGTGTAAAGAAATATCAGGTTTCGGTCTTGACTGTTCAAGATTTTGGTAACAACAAACAATATGTTCTTATAAATTGCTAATAAAGTGACTAAATTGTGCTCACTGTTGTGCACATGAAATTACAGATGCAACTGGTTTAACTCTGGTCTGGCTTTACCATCTGCCACATTGAAAATTTAAATTTCCAAAGCCAGTCCAGCTCTCCTGACTCAGTAAACACTTGATCTTGACCTGTTATTTTAACCTTAGATGCTGAAGTTTTCCATATATTTAGTGAAATTTGTTAATCTGTTTATCACCCGAATCAGACATATTTATCCATTTGTTCATGTAAATTCCCCAAATATCAGCTCAGTGGATTGGAGCAAAAAATTTTAGTAATTACAGCTACATGACATCTTTTGCTGATGGCTGGGCAAAAGCTACAAAGAGGATAAAATCAACAACAACTGAACATAACCCCCACCATTTTCAGAAGTAACGGAAACTTTTGTTAAGAAAAAAGCTTTAGAAAGTTGAGGTGTGGAAGCAATGCCAAAGCTTCAACTAGAACAATTTGGAGTACCTATGGCAAAAGAAAATACATTTCTCATCAGATTAATCTACATGAGTAGCACAGCCTGGGGGAGGGAAGCATCGCCCACAGTAGAAGCTAATTAAGTTAGGGACCACTCAAGCAAATTAGGTATGCATAAGCCCATGGGATCATCCAAGAAGATGGAAGAGCTGGTCAATGTCAACTTGAAACCTTTCTCTATTATCTTTGAAAGGCCACGATCATCAGGGGAGGGTTCTGATGATGAGGAAAAGGCAAATGTTACATCCATTTTCAAGTAGGGCCAGAAGGAGGATCAGAGAATCTATAGGCCAGTCAGCTTAACCTCAGGCCCTGGAGAGGTGAGTCCAGGTGCAGGATGGACAAGAAGGAAATTTGGACATCAGGCCTTCATTTACCAAGGACAAATCATTCCTGACCAGCCTGATTACCTTCTTGGCCCTGAATGAGGGAGAGCAGTGGATGTTGTATACATTGACCTTTAAAAGATCTTTGACAGTTTCCTATAACATGATCAAAGCCAAATTGGTGAAATAAGGCCTGGATAAGTGGGTGATTAATTGGCTGGAAAATTGGTAGGACTGTCAGGCTTAAAGGGTGGTGTTCAGCCATAAGAAGCCCACCTGGCAGCCAGCGACTGGTGGCATCCCTCAGGGATTGATACCAGGGCCAGCATGGTTTAAAATCTTTTATCACTGTTCTGGATGAGGGGATGTAGAGTCCTCTCAGCTGGTTGGCGGACAAGCTGAGCCTGGGGAAGCCATGTGCCCTGGCAGCAGAGGAGGCCAACTGCACGCTGGGCTGCTTTGGCAAAAGTGTGGACAGCGGGTCCAGGGAAGTGATTATTCCTCTTTCTTCCCCCACTGAGACCACACCTGCAGCACTGGGTCCAGTTTGGGGCTCCCCAGTATGAGAAAGACACTGCCACACTGGAGCGAGTCCAATGGAGGGTACCAGGATAGGTGGGGGCTGCAGCACATGAAAAATAAGGAGAGGTAGGGAAGGTCCCAGCTGTTGTAAGAGCTGGCGATGATGGGAGCTTACTGCTCTCTTCATCTACCTACTTGGAGCAGACACAGAAGAGGGAGCCAGACTCTTCCCAGAGGTGCACGTGGCAGGACAAGGAACAGCAGATTCAAATTGCAGCAAGAGAAGTCCCCAGAAAAATAAAATTTGCTATGAGAGCGGCCACATGCTGGAACAGGTGCCCAGAGACACATATGTGGAGACGTCCTTGGAGATACTCAAACCTTGCCTGGACGCCACCCTGAGTGACCTGATCTAACTTCAAATTTTACTCTGTTTTGGGCAGGAGGTTGGGCCAGGTGATCTCCAGTATTCCATGATTTTACTTACAGCAGTTCGTCCACTATTTTGCAGGTGTCCAGACATGCAACACTGCACATACCCTGAGACAGTCACATGTCTTACTGGGGTGATGTGCATCGACCAGTACTTTACAAATCCTCACATTTACTGTGGGCTCATTTTTTATATGTATATATATGTATAAAAATAGACATATATCTATATGTATATTTGACATTTTCCACAGCAATTAGTTTTATAAACCAGCCATCTCACATGCGATTGAGATTTCACCAAACAGGCTGCCTTTCTTCATTTCTCTGTGCTGAAACTCTTCTGATTGCATAAACAAAAACAGAGGGAAAACAGGTAGCTACTGACATGCATATTTTGCCTCATAATAAAAATCCAAAATTATTGCCATGTTCTCACACATAAAATGTGTCAGCACTGTTCCTTGACCATGCTAGGCAGGGGCAGGAGGTATTCTGATTGCTGTGATTACTAAATGCTAAAGGGGAAGAGTCCTTATGTGTTCTCTGCTTATTCTCTCCCTGTTCTTTATTCTCAGTGGGCAAATGGTTATGATTCATAGTAAGCCATGGCCAAGCTACAACTCCTAGACAATAGATCATTACCCTTAGCTTGTGAATACAAGATGACATCACCTCTGAAGACAAGAAGCTGCTGAGGTCTCTGCCTCCACAGTTTTGCTGTGATTTTTTTGTTAATAGCTATGCTTAAACTTTTTGCGACCAGGAAAAATGTTTGCAGAAACCTGTAACTTTTTTCCCTCTCATTGCAGTGTTTCTATCAACTGCCTAATAAACTGCTTCTGAAAACCTGTTAGAGAATAAAATCTGTGGCTCCTTTTTGCCTGAGCACAAATGACAACTTTTAAACCTGATGTGCTGCCTGCATGGAGACCTGCTTCTCTGTATCACACTCAACTTAAACCAGTGACCCATAGCAGTGCAGGCACCCAGCTGAAAGCAGGCACAGAAAATTAATGAGAAATTTCAATTGTGCTGTTAAATATTCACAAGAAGGCCCTTATAGCTGGTCTGCTCTCTAGATCTCTTTCAGCTGCATAACCATTTCCTTAGAGTAAGGATGGTGCTGACAGCAAGGATGGTGCGACAGCAGGACGGACCGCCTAGGCTGTCAGTCCCTGTCACTGGACATTTAGCAACACCTTCTCAGAGACCATCTAGGTTCAGGTTATACTGGACTAGATGACCTCTTAGGATCCTTTCAATTCTTCTGTGAGCCTGTGAGAAGATCTAAGCTGTTTACAAAAATGGTTTGGTCTAAGTCAGTGGTATGAGCCAGGTGGCAATTGTCTAAATGCACAGAAAAACGGGGCGTTCTGTCCAGTCAACCATCTGTACTTGTTTCTAGTTTTCTCCATCTTCAACGTTCAATTCTTCGTCTCGTTTGCCTGGTGTTCCCCTAACGCAGCCCTCTCTGCACAGTTGAGATTTTTACCATTGTTCAAAATAGGAAAAAGACATACAAAACTTAATTTGCAAAAGGCTAAAATTCAGCAAATAAATTATTTTGCTGTCTTTAGTCTATGAGATGCTAAAAGGCATGGTATTGGGAACCTAGAACCTATAGAAATATAGGTTGAGAGGTACCTCTGAGAATTTTCTTTTCTCTTATGAGGCATCATTTGCATCTGCTGCATTCTATATTATCCCGCAGAAACATTTGTTGATGATCTCAGATAGATAAAGTGTTAGGCATGTTTACTGCTACTGAGAGAAATGTCCCCTATGGTGGTTAGTACATCTTTCTTATATTCTGGGGGTTAAGTGAAATGTGAGCTCAGGAGGGAATTTCCCCTTGGGTCAGGCTGGGGAATCACTGGGGTGTTTCTGGGTTCCCATTTTGGCAGTGGCAATGACAGTTTCACTGAAAAAATTCCCTTCCATTCCCGGTGCTGAAGATTAACTCAGAAATTTAGAATGGTTTGATTATTTAGTGGTATATATTAAGTTGACAAGTCAGGGGCATTTATCAGTCCAGGATGTTCTGAAGGTCAGAATGTTCAAGACATCTTGGAGAAATACGTAAACCATTCAACCTCTCTAAGTGGTTAACAAGACATGGCCCTGAGAGGAGGGATGGGGTGACACCATGAATTAGCTACTCAAGAAAGTAACAAGATAAGCACCAAGGAAACCAAACTGTTGATAAGGCCAAAGAGAACTACTTGAACTTTGAGTGAACTGTCCTAATTAACATGGTAAAATGCCAGCCCTCCGGTAGAGAAAGCCCCCTACCAACAAAAGCCCTTTCCTCCCAGAACATGCCTAGTGCAAAGAAAGGGTACTGTAACTTTAAGCATATACGAGGCTCACATAATAATAAAAGGGAATAATAAGAACCGGAGGTGATTAAGCATGATTGTGAAATAACTGATAACTGTCGCTCTGAGCGTATAAAATGCCGCTGTGTGTTAACCCAGGTGTGCTTGATTTGTGGGAAACCACCTAGGACGCAGGATTGCACAAACCTGAAATAAAAAGCAATGTCTCCCCAGAGTGTGTGACAACAGACTTATTGCAAACCGGGCCATGAATCGGCTTTTTGGACAACACTGGGGGAGTTCCTGGGGGCGGCAGGTGGGCAGCCTCGCATGAGGGTGCTCCCTCCCTGACCAAGGCAGCTCTCTAGTACTACCATGTGCTCTAATGGGAGGTGATTTCCTGCACTCTGCCTTCCTTGTCTTGATCTGAAGGGGAAATTAAAGTTATGGAGGCCAGGAACAGCCCCGCATCCTTCTGCCAACACAGGTGGCATTTAGTCTTCCAAGGGAAAGATTTTAAATGAGTGGAAATCTGGCGTAATTAAATTTTCTTTCAGTCTGGCTGGGTTTTTAAAACAGCAAGCCACATGCCCTTTCAATACTCCAGTGGGGAGTCCCCTGACTAGCACTCCTGGAATATATCAGAGCCCAGAGAGGATCAGCAGCGGAGAGCAAAATATTTAGTGTGCACCACCTCTTCCTTATGCATCTGGTAAATACACAGTAGGGTTCAGGGTCCATCCCGTAACCAGGCATGCCTTGGCCTTTTGATGTCATACACTTCAGGAAAAGGAGGGGAGCAGCAACAAAAGAAGGGCTCTGGCAGAGATTTCTTCCTCACTTCTTCTCTTTTGGGGGGAGTAACCCTGATGGAGGGCTGGGGAGGGGAAGCGGAGCTGGAGCTGCCCCAGCCAAGCATCGGAGCTCAGGAGGGGGAAGCAGAGGCTTGGCACAGGCAGAGTGTGCGAGCAGTCAGGGGAGCAGGCAGGGGAGCAGGCAGAGGTGCAGGCAGGGGAGTAGGCAGAGGAGCAGGCAGCATAGCCTGGCAACTGGCCTGGATTTCAGCAGCTGGTGGCCATGAGCCGGGCAAAGCTGCCTCCAGAAGAGGCCTGCGGATAGCCAGAGTGGCTCATGCCTAATGCATAATGCATGCATACCCCATCCCAAATGAGTTGTCACAGTTACACAGCAACAGTGATTTTAATTCTTTTGGGCTATTTATTACTATCAGTTGAAAGCCAAAAAATGTTTTTTTCTTCTTCAAAAGCATCTCAGAGGGCTGCAGGGCTGAGAACGCATATTGCTGAAAATTAATTGTGGGCATTTTCCATGGCCTGTTGGGTGAATCTGCGTGAGTTACTTGTTCTTTTCTTCCTCTCATTCTCTGTGTGCTTAGATTCTGTGGTCTTTCTACCAGGGATTCGTCCAACTTGTGATGTTGCCAGCCTAGCCCTACAGAGCACATTATTACAAGAAAAATTCTCCTCTTCCCCCTTACCATCACTTCCAAGATGGATGAGCCCTTTGGCACTGGGAGTCTGGAGAGCTGGTGTCTAGTCCTGATGACAAGGGTGATTTTGGCTTGTGCCAAACACGTGCAGACATCTAGCAGAGATGCCTACCTGCATGTGTTCAGTGCTGCCAGTGCAGAATAGAGAAAAAACTGGCGAAGGCAGGAGTGCGTTAGGTCGAAGCATTTCTGCGTGTATGGGGGGACATTGTATGGGGCCTGAGGGACAAGTCACCCCAGGTAAGTGGTCAGGTGGAGATGTGTGGTGGTGGTAACATGTTGCTGTGCAGAACAACAGCTCCTGTAAGAGCCTGGATGCAGACAGTGGCATGAGGCAGGAACATCCCCCTGGCATCCTCCTGCAGAAGGCAGGTAAATCCATAGCAGCAGGACCTGTTTGGGGGACACAGGAGAAGAGCGGGGGAAGTGTGCTCCTGGTTTGGGATGCTAGACAGCATAGTAAAATAGCAGGGAAGATATTTATTGCTAGAGGACATGTAGGGATAAAGTTTCTGGCAGATGCTTCCTCCTCTGCCTGCCACGGAGTTAGTTTATTATTAATATTTAGAGCCTTTCTGTTTAATTAAACACTAGCTAGAGCTCGAGGCAAACTGCCTCCTGAGCACGCACGCAGAGCAGCAGCCTTGCACTCAGCCAGAAGGCAGGGCTGCTGCCGAGGGTAGTGCCACAGCAAGCAGAGATGCTTTAAGGACTAACGCAGCCTGATCTCTTTGAAAACAGCATCCAGGCTGATTGGAATCGATGTCAGCACAGTAGATGCTCTTACCCCTAAAATAATTGAAATTGAGGAATCTGTGGATAATTTTCTAGGGGGATTGCCAGCATTCAGGAACATGACATTATTAAAAGAAGAGGCTCTTTCAAGCCCTTACGAGTGCACTGAATCAAGAAGACACACTTCTGCAGGGGAATTGTACTTTTAGAAAACAATTCCTGCATTAAAAATGAACAAAATAGGGACGATAAAATAATGACTTGCTGTGGCAAATTCTGATGCAGCTATCACAACACAGATGCCACACTGAACAAGTGAACCCATGTAGACCCAGGAGCTTCCCTGTGCCTAATGCTACCACCCCTGGACATAAGTGAGTCTTAGAGGGAAATAGGGGGTTTTGGTCCATGGAGGTCACCTTTTTCCTCCCTCCAACACTCCCACTATCTGTGCCCGCCTCTGCTGAGGGAAGCCTGGACAGTGACCCCTGCTCAGCTAGGGCTCCTCGTGTTTGCCAGCAGCCCTGTGTGCATTTTGGAGGTGACACCTAGATGGATTGCACCTGCCCTGTGGCGCGCTGCAGATTGGGCAGTGGTTCGAGGAGAGCCCAGCTCCCCTCTGCCTCCTATGCCTTCCTTTCCCAAGGGAACTAAGGTGCTTTCAGAGGACAGGCAGTACCTCCTGGCCACGTCTGTCACTTGAAAGTCACAGCCATTAAAACTGTCACTTCTGAAACAAGGCACCACATACAATGTGCCTGTAGGGAACAGTCCCAGGATTGTGCTGTCTCCCATACTGTCCAAAAACCTTGCCCCGAAGGACGGGTGAGGGACCAGCAACTGTGCAGCACTGGAGGTGACCATGTCCTGGGAACATCACCAGCATGGCCACGCTCCGAATGCTAAGGTCTTGCCCCAGCGTGATGCTGGGAGGTACTGGGGCACACATGCCATTCTGCATGTCCAGCAGTGATTATTGTGCTGCCCTGAAATCAGGGTGAAACTGAGGGGAGGGGGGGAGCTTCACTGAGTTTGCTGAGTCCTAGTGCACCACCAGTGCCTCACATGAGCTTCTCCCCAGCACACCAGCAAGTCCCAGCTGACTCACACTTGGAGAATTTTCTTAATACTGCAAAGAGTAACCTGTAAGGGATAAATTTTGTGTGGCTTTAGTGTTCTCAATATTGTATCTCAACCATGGTAGGCGGGCAGGCATGAGTATCTGTGATTCAGATTTGTAACTGTTAGTGCAAAATAGAGGCTTCCAGGAAAGCTGGAAATCGTTGCCAACAGTTGTAAGAGCTTCTGAGAAATGGAAATGTGGTTGCTGGCAGGAATCAAGCTCCCCCACCTCACTGGTGCTGGAGCTGTGGCTGCTGCGAGGAGAGGAAGGTAGTTACAGCAGGGGGTTAGACAGGTGAAACAGCATGGACAGCCCTTTGGACCCCCAGTGCTTGGGGAACCATGTGTCTAAACATCAACTTTCCACTGGCTGTAAGAGTTGGTGATGCTTCCAGGCTGCGGGCAGAGGCAGGACAGGTCCCAGCTATGGCTGCTGTGAGAGAGGATGACCTCGACTTACCCACTGCTGCACCTCCGTCCCCCTCCCACGGCTGCCACCTCGCATCTCCATCTCAGGTTGCCCTGTGAAAGTCCCTCACTAACCAGTGCTGGTTATTTTTACAAGGAGGTGCTTCATATTGCAGATGTCTAAAAGCCTAGATCCTATTGCTGAAGTACATCTGAAAGGCTGGCTAATAGGATTTGAAGCAGCTGCATGCAGTGACTGACCCTTGATGAAAAGCAATGCGCGCATGCGAGGTGCCTGAAATAGATACACCAAGATCTTCCTGATGAAAATACTTATTTATATGTAAAAAGCAGTATGAATGTCGACGTTTATGATGCATGAGCACATTTGGCTACTCAGAAAAGAAGAAGGATCAATATCTGGGAAAAATGTACACAACATTATTTAAAGTATTAAACCACAGTGGAAATACAGAAAAGCCCCAAGGCTGTATGTCTGCATGGGGTTAAGGGCGACTACATAGGAAAACATAAAACCCATGTAAAAATAACAGACAGAAGGATCTGTGCAGAGAATCAAAATACTAAAGAAAAGTGAAAATGAGTATTTTCTTCTGCTTTATTTAACTTTCAGTCAGAAAACTCAAAGGTTCGCAGAGATACATCCATAATTCACAACTCATGAGGATTGTTCAGGAAAGTTTTTCTGTGCTCCTTGAGCACGAAATGTGATGATGGCAGCTTACAAATAAGCCCATCAAAGCTGCTTGCTGACTTCCAGTCTGCCTCACATGGACACAACTTTTCCAAACTCTCTGAGGAATATTGGCTCTTCTGAGAGATACTGTTCTGCATGTTGTATTCCGCTCAAAGCAATTCTTGAATGAATGGATTAAAGCAGCAGTATAGAAGGGCTGCTCAGAAGAAGCCTTTGAACATGTCTTTCCTCTTTGCTTTTTCTATTGTCAGACTTGATCATCCTTAATTTCTCCAATACCCACAAAAGTTATTTTTACTATGTTTGCACAAAACATCTTTAGCATTAGCTGCAACGAGTATTTTGATCTGGGCTGCCTGAATGGTGAGTGGAGGAAGCAGAGTAATTCATCCCATCCAAAGTGGGATGAACTGCTTTGTGAAAATATCTGCCTCCTTCCACAGGCCAGAAGAGAGGACTGCCTGTCCCTCAGCGATGCTTGGGTGCCATGGCTCCCGGATGGCAGAAGCAGCTCCATGGAGGCATGGGGGAGCACCCCAGGGCAGCCGTGCTCAGCACCAGCCCCTGCCCTTGGGGTGCAGCTCCATCTCCCGTGTGGGACAGCTGCCATAGGGTCATTTGCAGATACCCTGCCACTGTGCCCGTGATGGATTTATATGCCTACTGAGGTAATAGAAGTTCAAGAAACCAGTGATTCAGGCAGTCTGCTAGGCAGAACTGCCACACCATGCTTCCTGACACGATAGCCTTAGCTGCTAAACAAAAGAAAGAGCTTATCTTCTTTTAAACCCTAGTTTCTAAACAACCCACTCCCTCACAGTGT
This sequence comes from Egretta garzetta, assembly GCF_000687185.1. NCBI lineage: Eukaryota > Metazoa > Chordata > Aves > Pelecaniformes > Ardeidae > Egretta > Egretta garzetta. Next base: position 5,249,348 of record NW_009258383.1, read on the forward strand.
TAGGTTTCAGATTAGACTTCATTTAATCTGTCAAGGGATATTCTTACTGCTCACCATACCAGGACCATCAAACAAAATGCTTCTCAATCTTTAGTTGATATACAGGATAGTTCATGGCACATGGGGTTATACCATTATTATTTTTATGACCTTTTCACTGTTATCGGCTGTCAGATTACACAGGGTCTAGTTAAAGTTTTTCTTGGTTCATTTCTGACCAGTCACTCACCAACCACTTTTGAAAGACCGTGGTTTCCCTTTGGCATGCAGTCAGACATAACTTGCTTTATTACTCATATAAAAACTGCTCTCTCCTAGGAAGGCACAAGAAACAACATACGGGAATTAGGCTTTCTAACAGTTTGCTGTTTATCTCCATGCTCACAACCATATTCCTTCAGCTTGGTGAACAGGGTACCAAGCTTCGATTTTGTCACCAGCACAGGGACAGCTGCAAAGAACCACCGCAAATATTTATCTTATTTATCCACTTTACATATGAATTTTCTAGGCAATTCCTAATTCTTATTTAATTACAGAAACGTTTCTCATTCTTGTAACCAAGATTACTTGGGTCAATCCTTTACACATATGCCAAACTTGCATCACGGTCCAAGGAAGCAAGTTAACATCTCTTACATTCTATGCCCCAGCTAGCTAGAGCTGGTGAAAGGGTTCTGCCTGTAATTCATTCACTTAAGTCAAACTGAAAACCTTTTAAATAAATAGATCTTTCAGGACTCTATTTTCTCATGTTTGCATTTCTTCATAATCTTCTTGATAATAGCAGCAATATATATCCATGGGCTAGAAAAAGTTCAGTGTTGCACAGGGACTAAACCAAAGAACTAATAGCAAACTGGTTGATGAAAAGCTTATGCCTGAGGTCTTTGTTGTGGTAGCACATGCCGATACATGTAGGCACATGAGGTAGCACATACCTGATGTGAGTAGGCGAGGATATTTGGAAGAAGATTATTCAGGTTTCAGTCAATACCCAGACAAAGATATGGAGCTGCCACTTTATGTAGGATCTTCCAGGCCCTCTCCATTCCAATGCAGAAGCATGAGAGCAGGACTGACCCTGCTGCAATACTGACAACAACTTCCTGAGGTTCATCTGATCTCATTTGAGACGGGTGAGACCCTATCTTGCAAAAGTGGATGTGTGGCTGCACAGTAACTCCCACAGCTATTTCCACTACCATAGGAGGGCAACATGCGTTGAGCAGCTACACCTGGATTTTGGCATTGACCAGACAGATGGAGCAGAAATTTGGGCTTATTAAAGAGCAAAGAAAATCTGAGGACATGCTACACAGATGAATGGAATAACCTTTTATGTAACCACTTTTTCCCCTTCTATGCTTTTTCACAGCAGATTTCCACCTTCAAGAAGTGCTCAGAGATAGTTACATTCATTGGAGGTCAAGAAACTCCATCCCACTGCCAGAAGAAGCAATGTGTCCTTTGTCCACACAAAAGCAAAAGCTTCATACCCCAAAAGCCAGGACATGTATGTCACTGATAAGGGAATATGCCATGGAAAGTAGGCAAGCCCTGCCGCCCATTCATGCCTAGCAGAGCCACACTGCTGCAGGTAGGCATTTTCTCCACATTGCTGTTGGGTTATCCTTGAGAGACATCTTGCTCAGCTGGAGAGAGAGAACAGCATCCTGATGGCAAAAACACTGAAGCCAGACAGAGTCTTCCTAATGGCATCAGCCCAACTAATTTCTATGTTTCCTTACTGTCCTTCCTCTAAGTTCTGGTATGAAATCACAACATGAGATGTACAATTTATCTCAAACTTTGCCAGACAGGCTTCTAAGAAACACTCTGATAACAGGTCTATCACTTTCCTGCATTGTTTGTTATGCCTGAACTTATTAACTAGTTTCAGTGATGTAACGAGCATCATATCTGTAATGTGAAAAGTGTAAACCAGTTTGTTTTCCCATGTTTACAAAATAGTAGATATTTGTGTCCCTTGAAGCCCATTTTATCATTGAAAATCAACTTTTGTTAACTCTTCCATCAAAGGAATGCTTGCTCCGAAAATGTGTAATTACATCTTTGTGACTGCGTTTGACGTAAACATGCAAACTGTTGTTAAATGCTATTCGAAAAAGAAAAACCAACATGAACCAGGTTCTCTGCTGACATAATGTTGCTCTTTCACTTCCATTGCTTCACAGCATGTTCTTTCATGCAGTTTCCAAACCACTCTGTTAATACATTACTGTACCTAGAGATTGTACGTCCACCCCGATTGTGCAAGTATGTCCACTTCTCCCCTATATTGCCCTTTTCCTTCTCTCTAGTACAGTCACCTTTATATTATCTTCTCTGCTGCTGCTTGTGTTTGGTAGGAGCTCCTTCTGAATAACTGCAGAGCCACTTCCTTTTTTTCCATGAAGGTCCTCCTGGATTAGGAATTTTTCATAACTGTGAAGAACACACAACATCAGGATTTCCTGTGCAGTGATATTAGTGTCTTCCATGGTGATTAGAGCTGCCTACTGTTTCTTTTGTGGTAGCTGTAGCTGCGTGTTTTCTCATGTCTATGTTTTGCTCTTGGTTTCAAGGAGCTGGGATTGTTATTTTCTTCAGCTGTTGTGCACAGAAGGTCCTAAATAGCAATTTATAAATGCTATAGTGATATGAATAATATGCATTATGAATAGGCTATTAAGACTTAACCTTGCCCCAGTCATTGTACATAATATCCACTAGCTTGAATGAAATGACAAACATGATGATTCCTTAGCAATAGAGCACTAAGAAACAGCTGTTGACTTGGTTAACATATTCTTTCTTATATCTTAATATTATGTGAACTACTGCACCCAGAAATGGCTACGTTTCTCCACTGCCAGCATCATTCCAATGTGAGAAGTTATTCTTCAGTTTTCCCGTGCCCATTTCTTGGTTAAATGTCTTCATTTACATAATCACTTTTCCAACTCCAAAGACATTTTGACTATTTGAAATATTTTTAAGACTGACAGCTTATTCTATGACTGTTTTCAACAGGCAGTCAGTAGATAATGTAATTGCTTTGTTTTTGTGACATTCAGCATTCCGTTTCAGATCTGGATAGTCCATGTGTTATACGTACTTTTTCCAAATATACGTACATAAAAAATAATTTATTTTGTTGCCTTAAAGCACCTTCTAAAGTGTCTAGTTCTGAATGTTGCATTTTATGTCTAAACAGTCCACATCTACATGACCCCGAATTCTCTTTTGCTTAAAAACTTGAAGGAAAAAAAAAGAAAGAAAAGAAGAAAAGGGAAAAAAAATAGCACTGCAAAAAGCACAGAAGCAAGCATTATGTTTTAATGATGCAATGCTAGTCAAATGCTATAGAGAAGAAAATTAAAAATGAACACACATAATACTTTTTCTGCCTACAATTCATTTTAGCTGGGCAGATATGAAAAATCAATCTTGGCAGAAACACCAAGGTCAAAGGTTCCCCAATTTAAAGCAGACATTACGTGACTGAAAAATGTATTCCGGCTTTTGTCTATATAATGCTACCTCTGCTGTCCTTAAGCTAAATGAAAACTAGGTAAATGAATATCATTTTTAGAGACTAATGTTATCTCAGAGAGGACACTATTTCAGCTCTTAATGAAATAGTTCACCATTTCTCACTAGCAAAAACTCTTAAGAATTAATCAGAGAAATACATGTCCAATAGTCTAATAATTTTTTCAGTGTGTGTGATGAATATGGTCTGGAAAAGTTGCTTTGTTTCTTTAATATTTCCAGTCAAAGGGCAGTTTTTTCTTCTACCAACAAGCATTCAGAAAAAGAGAGGGAAGGAAAAAAGAATGATTTGCCAGCTGTTCCACTTTTTCTCTCTCTACAACACAAAGGTTTTACAGCTATTCACATTCTCCAGTGGCATCCCCTTCGAGAGGTTTTTATACATTTTCTGATAAAAGGAGTCAAAGATGGACTAGGTCATTTTCATTAACACCCCCCCCCCCCCAATACACTAGCAAAGAACTACTGTGGAGTCATAGACATATCCAAAAATCAAATATATTAATTGTAGCTTCACATTAAAAGATCAGTCTTTTTTTAATACATTAATTATATTTGATTTCCTTATTTTAATGTGAGATTCAACCCTGAGGCTGACAGTTGACCTGGTGCATTCTTATCCTGTTTGTTAATCAAGTGTAAACAATGTGAGGTTTCATGGGTCTCTTTTGCCTAGTCTAACAGTGAAATGTATTTTTTGCCTAAGATAACAGCTATTAAAATATAGGTAGTTCCACATTTTTGGGAAGAGATTGATCAGACAGATTCAACTCTTCCCTAGTAACACAATAGTCTTTCTTCTAGAGTTACAGTGATTCAAATCCTTGCCAATCAGAGTGGTGTGTAGGTCACACAATAAAACATTTATTACCCGTATGCTACATTTCCTTGGGTTCCTTCTCTGGCAGCATGCGAAGGTTCCCCAAGACCCATCATTCTGGGAAAATGCTGGTTTTTTTGTTTTGCTTTTTGTGCTGCTTTTTGGTAGGTGAATCCCTTTCTAGCTGACCATGAGCTGGCAATGGTCCCTTGCAACAAAGAAACTCAATGGCATCCTCACCTGCATTAGGCAGGGCATTGCCAACAGGTTGCGGGAGGTGATCCTTCCCCTCTGTTCAGCACTGGTGAGACACATCTGGAGTGCTGGATTCAGTTCTGGCCCTCCCAGTACAATAGAGACATGGGCATGCTAGAGTGAGTCCAGTGAAGGGCCATGGAGATGATTAAGGGACTGGTGTGTCTGTCATAGGAGGAGAAGCTGAGGCAGCTGGGGTTGCTCAGCCTGCAGAAAAAAAAAGGCTCAGGGGAATCTTATCTATGTGTATAAATAGCTGATAAGAGGGTCTAAGGAAGATGGAGCCAGGGTCTTCTTGGTGGTGCCCAGTGACAATAAGAAGAACATCTTTAACTAATAATAGCTATTGAATTCAGCTAATAATAGCTATTGAATTATAATTTTCAGTTCACGATGGCCAAAATTTCATTTGAAATCAGACAGACGATGACTCGTCAAAATGTCTGGCATTTTTTGCTGCTTTTGCTTTCCTTAGATAATGGATTTATTCTGAAAAAGACCTCAAGTTTAGAGGCTTCCCAGTCCATGGGAACTTCACTGTAGTAACAAGCACTATACTGAGTTGTACTACTGGGAACTTATTTGTAAATAAGAGGAAATGAGGACAAAAATAAAAGTAATGGCCATATAGTTACAACACAATTTGTTGCATCTAAACCATGTTAAGCTTTGTCTAACAGATACATCCAGCTATCTTCAGCTGACATTCATCCTGGCTCTCATTCAGCGTATACCAGTAATTTGGTACTGCCTCTCAAGTAGTCAGCCTGACATAATAGTGCATGTCAATCTTTCTCTTTGTGCCTCTTTGAATGCTTGTCCTAAAAACCAGATTGACTCAATTGGAATAAAAAGTATCCTGGAGTAAACAACAAAAACAGTAGCCATCCGATTGTCCAATATTGTTACAGATTTTAACATGTACAGTACTATCAAGGCATAATTAGCTTATTGAAATTCCTTGTTTCTACAGATAGAAAGCATCAGAGCTAACCCCATGGATGCATACCTGCTGAGCTGATATGCAAGTCAGAGAAATTGAAACTGATGAGTTTGCTGAAGGTTTCCATTAAAATAACGAAGTGATTCCAACCCCACCAACCGCCATGGGAGAAAGGCTCCTGTGGGACCTGAAGGGTGTATGGTGATCTGCAGGCACAGATCAGGTATTTGCTGTTCGGTTCTTTGTGGCAATTATATGCACATACCAGGGTTCATGCTTTTGAGATGTCTTTACAGAGGTAGAAAATATTATTTTAAACAGTATGGACTACCTAACTATTCGCTAGAATAGGTGAAAAAATTCAGGAAGGTAACCTTGGGTTAGAGCTTGAGTTTGGAGGTCCCACAGTCTGGGGGAACTGGGGGGAAAACACCTCCAGACCCAGAAGTGCTTGTGGGTCCAACACCAGGGACTTGAAATTATGTGAAATCAGGCCACCTCAGACAGAGGCATTTATCATGCCTGATTTATTTTTGGCCCTAAAATATGAGGCTAGTCTCATCAAATCCCATATAAAATTAATGCAGACCAAAATGCACCCCACAGAGTTGTGCAGGACCCCAACATGGGTCCTGCCCTTGACCTCCATGGAGAGGCTTCTCGGTCACCCAGGAAGGGCTGCTGCTGTGCTGCTCTATCACTGGCTACCCACCTGGGCTGCATTTCCCTTCGATGTGCCCTTCCCAAATCCACCCCACTCCCTCCTGAGACCCTGCCATTCTCATCTTTCTCCGCAGAGCCGAAGAGGCTGAGCCAGCTATGCTTGTGAGACCACCGAGGCTAAAGTCAAAGTAGCCACTTCCATGAACTGAAATTATGAAATTGCATTCGTCACTTTAGTTTTCTGTCATTTGACTTCTGTTCATGTATGTGCAGCTGAGCAGCTCAGCAGCTCACTTTCTGTTCAAGATGCGTGTTTTTTCTTTCCTTTTCATCACAGTTTATCACCACTGATGAAGTTGCCAACTTGGGCTTACTTGACAGAGCCTCTAATGGCTTGTGACAGTATCAAGCACCCGTGAGTAAAATCTGTGGAAATGCAGCAAAACTTTGCAGTTGCAGCCTAGAAGGAAAAACATACTCTCTCTGCTTGGGAAGGATGGGTACATCAAAACCACAGCGGTTCCAGTGGGTGTAATGAAACACCCCGGGGGATTATCCGTATGACTTGACACCTAGAGGAAATGCTGGATAATTGCCACCCACAATTTTGAAACGATGGATGACTAACAAACTCAACTGCCAGTCAAGGAGACAGTTTAGTGGGAAGGATGATTCATATCAGAACAATATCACTTTTTCTTCTTTTTTATTTTTTTGGGGGCACCAATGAAGGTGGTAAAAACCAGGCAAAATAGTGACTAGTAGCTAACAACCACGAGTTATTAAAGGTCATTTCAGCCTTTCTTGGTGGCTGCTGATTGTTTATACTCTTACTGGAAGGCACAGAAGATTTGTGAGGCCTCAGGTGAGAGTAACAAAAGCTCAGTGCAAATACGGTGAGTTCTGTGACTCCCTGGTGTCTGATATTTTGCTTGGCTTGGTAAGCACCTATATGATTTTAGGATGGCCATGTGCTTCCCACCATGTATCTTTATGGAGCAACCTGCCCGGGTCACAACTTCTTGTCATGTCTATCCAGGATGAAGCACTGTTGTTTTGAAGAAGCCACTTTTGTGGTAAGTATGCCACAGTTACACCAACCACTGTAGCTAAAACCGGAGTAAACTACTTCTGGTTTTGAATAGCCTTCAAACTGTGTGCGAGAGCCCTCTGCAAAGGACTGTGAGTACGGCTTGTCCATGCAGGCAGCCCCTTGCCTAATCCTCTCCAGGATTAGTGTTGATTCACACCATCAACCTGCAGGAACCTCACCAGGCTCTTGTTGTAAAAACTTTGAAGTTTCATGTCTGTGGCATGAACTGTTTCATTCAATGTCTGTGTTGCCAATGTTTCTAAATATTGGGCTCAAAAGCTGGAAACCTATACCCAGATGCTGCAGTAAATTAGAGTCTCTGCTGCTGAGGGGAGTTTCACTCAAAAAGTCAAGCCATTCTTAGGAGGTAAGAAAATTCCCTTGACTTCAGCAATCTGTATGCAAGGTGTCTAAGCTAATTGTCCCGGTAGGAGGAGCTGGCTCTCAAGGTGCCCATTTCTGCTTGACTATAAAGAGTTTGCGTGACAAATTACATTAAACACCTAACCTGTAGTAGAGAGAAATCCCACTCACTCTACCTGCCTTGCAGGCAAGGGAATCCTTGGGGGATACATTTTGATGTGTTGACTGCTGCATTTGGCTGCTGCTAGGCAATAATGGACAATAGTATGTTTTAACCTATTCGCAGTGATATATCACGTTGAAGCAACAATATCCCCTCTGGTTTGTGGTCACAGCCACGAGATTAGCTGCATCTTTGACTCCTGCTGCAATCGCATTTGGAGTATCATTTTCAAGTGATGAACCCCGACCTGCCCTTCTAGCAATGTAGGATCAAAAGCTGCTCCTGTGCTAGCACACACAGACAAGTCTGATGCTCGTAAGAGACTTTGCTTTAGAAACCATGGTTGATAAAAAATACTATAAGACCTAATACAAGGAGTATATTCAGAATGCTGTAAGAGTCATCAAAGAATGTTAAAATGGGAAAGGGCCTCCACAACTCTTTGTTTTAGCTAACTCATATTATGACCTTAAGATTTATGTAGGTCTTACTGTCCTGGTTTCGATTGGGATAGAGTTGATTTTCTTCCTAGTAGCTGGCATAGTGCTGTGGATTTAGTACTAGAAGAATGTTGATAACTCACTGATGTTGTAGTTCTTGCTAAGTAGTGCGTACACCAGTCAAGGACTTCTCAGCTCTCAGCTCTGCCAGGGGCACCAGAAGATGGGAGGGGGCACAGCCAGCACAGCTGACTCAAACTGACCAAGGGCTATTCCAGACCATATGATGTCCTGCTCAGTATATAAGCTGGGGGAAGAAGAAGGAAGAGGGGACATTCAGAGCGATGGTGTTTGTTTTCCCAGATAACTGTTAGGCGTGATGGAGCCCTGCTTTCCTGGTCATGGCTGAGCACCTGCCTGCCCATGGGAAGTGGTGAATGAATTCCTTGGTTTGCTTTGCTTGTGTGCGCGGCTTTTGCTTTATCTTTTAAACTGTCTTTATCTCAAACCATGAGTTTTCTCACTTTCACTCTTCTGATTCTTTCTCCCATCCCATCAGGGGGGAGTGAGCAAGCAGCTGAGAGAGGCTTAAGTTGCCAGCCAGGGTTAAACCACGCCACCTAGTTTTTCCAAGTATTGTCAGTCATGGGGCACAGGGTTCTGCTCATTTTCTTGCAGGTTCTCTGCCCACAAACTGCTGGTCAGTGTTAGGTTTATGGTTGGACTTGACTTTTTCAACCTAAATGGTTCTATGATTCTATCCCCATGCTTTGACCCACACAGCAGAAGAAAGATTATACCCGTGTTAAAGACAATATTTCCGAGGCCCCGACACCTGTGAACTCAGCGAAGCATCAGATTCCTGAGTATTCTTAAAACTACGTAAGACTGACTCAGTTCTTAAACGCCCTTTAGTACACAAGAGATTAAGAGGAAAAACCCCAGCGTATGATATACTATTACTGATATCTCCTACAGTTTTTATTATGTTTTGTCCTAGTCTCTGATCCCAAATTCCTGTATTTACTACCCTTCCTCCAAGTGAAATATGCAATCATCTCATAATTCAATGAGAGGATGTGATTAGAATAGGAGCCTGAGAACTTCATTTCTACTGAGTTTCAATTATCTCTGGTACACAACCAGATGCACACAACCTGTTATTGAATATAAACACTCTATTCATTTCCCTCTGCCAAAATTATTTGCATCACACTCAGAAGCAAGAAATCAACTTTTCAAATAGGAAAGTGGATCTCCTAAATAGATGTTTTGATTTTCATATTGATGAAAGACACTGAAGAACTACAAGAAGTGAAAGAGTCAGCACTATAGATATAAAGAATCTTATTCAGATGTTTCTATATTTTTAGTAAAGCACAGAAGAGCTTTCATTAAAGTCAATTTGCATAAATTGCTTGCTGAGCAGATTGTTCCTCACTACTGACTATGGAAATAAAGATTCTCCACAATTAACGTATTCTGTTGCCAGCTCAGTAAAACTGTTAAATATATGGTTAAATCCTCAGATTATATTCATGTAAAGAATGGATTAAGAAAATGTTCTCAGCGTTTAAGCATGAGGTAAATGCTACATTGATTCAAAGCTTGAAATTAAGATTTAACATCCCTATTTTGAAGCTAGCTATAGCTAAAACTTTATTAATATTTTTTCCTCCCAGTGCATTTAAGCTTATTTCTGTGAGCCTTAAACCCTAGCATTTCATTCTTGTGTGCCTTTTATTTGGATCTAATTGTTTCTCATTGTACACTTGCAAAAACCATTCAAATATATGGATAAATTTGTAGTTAGCCTCTGTCTATTTTAAGTACGACATATGCAAATTCCACCTACCTGTTTGGCAGTGCAATCTGTTTGGTAAATTCAGGATGATGTGATATGGCAATTGCATAACACGGAGTCAAGCTAGCACGACTGTCAGGATTAGGAGAGATGAGGGAGGAATGACAGAGTTACAAATAACTGTCCTCAGCGTGGGGTTTGTGGTGGTTTCAGTCTATTTTAAATCTTTCAAGCCTGAAGTGTGGTGAAGAAAAAAGACAACAGAGCTAAGATAGGAAAGCCTCTTTTAACTTCACTGTATCTAAGCTTGAAAGGTCCCCGGCATTCACAGAGTCTAGTGCTCTTGAAGGAAATTGCAGCTCAAGGAAATTCTGAGTGTTTTTCTTATCTAAGTTTAATTCCATTAGTGCAAGTCATATACATTCTATAATGTGGCATGGAAAATATTTCAGGATCTGACTGAGGGTATTTTCTAGTGCCAATTTTTTGCCAGTGCTTTAAATAAAATTATCAGCTGAACGGACAATTTACCAGGTTATTACCATCATAATGTTGTCATTCTTAATACAAAATGGAAGGAACTGTATTGTTTTCAGCATCTACAAACTGATGAGAGTAATGGACTGACAGGGAAAAAGGAGATTAGTGATTTGGCCCAAAGGCAGGGCACTTTCACTAGGAAGGGACCATCAACAAGTGTGCATTTGCCTATGTAAATCAGACAGTCCCTCAAACCATCCTTACTATCCTCAGTTCTCACAAACCCAGTGGGTCTTCTGCTTTAACCCAGCTGCACTTGGTGCCTAACGCTGACACCATTAACCCTACTGCTGCCTGTGACACCCAATAGCCAGCAGCAACATGGGAAAAAAGAGCATTGTGGCCTAATCCTTATAAATTGCCTAAATCAACACCTTTCAGTTGCCTGCTGTGGAAGGGTCATACATACAGGTTGTGGAAGGGCAGGCATTTTTGCACTCTTTAGCAAACTGCTGGATAAGATCTGGCCTTTTGGAGTAACAGGACTCCTTGGGTATACCGCCAACCTTTCCAGATGCTCAAGAGATAACAGGTTCTGGGCTGTTTTCTTAAGTGAGCACAGATCTCTTCCCTTCCCCTTGCCCCTGGGTCCTGGTGATGCTGAAACCAGTAGAAATGTGCATATAAACCAAGGATATACGGTTGCACAGTGCAGGCTGCAGGAAGCAGTTTGGCTTCTCGAAGTCAAATAAAAGTGAAGAGGAAGGATGCAGGCTCTACCCCTGGTAGCCGTAACTCCCCTTTTCCTCCTTTGGGATGTATCCAGTGATATTAGCTGATATTAACCCGCTGGGCTAAATCTCTCCCAGAGCTACAGTCCAGACATATGTATTTGTTGCAGTAGAAACAGAACAAAACAATTGCAAGAAACTGGTTTAAAAAAAGGAATCAGGAAAAGCATAGCAAGCACAAAAGAAAACTTGGGTGTTTTTCAGCCTGCAGTGCTGCTCTAAAGTGTGGTGAACCCACAGGGAGCCTACCCCCACCCTGTCTGGGAACAGGCCATGGACCCCAGAGCGAGAAGCAGCTTTGATAAGTGCGGCTGTTTGATTTGGTGGTGTTCCCCATGGGCTGGTGCAAGGAATCTCCCTGGTGAAGCGCCCTTCTCATTTGGGACCCAGCTAGCCCTAAAGGATGGTCAAGGGCAAGCTCCTTTCCTATCCCAGGGTACAGAGGGCACTGGCATGGGCAGCTTGAACTGAAAACAGCTCCCTTTGCACGTGGGAGATCGAATCACGGAAGCACTTTATTTTCAATATGAAAACCAGGTGGAGCTCTGGGAGAAGACAATCATACACCATGTGCTGCTTGCATTCGTGGTCTGAAGATAATAAGGTTGTTTCCTTGTTGCACCGTTCAGAACAGTTCTGTTCTTGGAGAGTGTTTCAGTGTACCGGGAGCCAGATGCATTGTAGTGGCCTGGCACGGATGGCAGTATTCGTATGGCACCAGTTATGTTAGGATATGCAAGTCTGCACTCTGTATGGAGCCAAAACATGGCTGTCTAGCAAAAGGCACCATCAGACAGCAATATTTTGCAGATATAATTTGGTAGGGTTTAAGGATCTATCCATTAACTTCAGAATCTGACCTTACAATGCCCCGGGTGATTTTATATTGTTCCTAAATTGCTTTCAGGCACTTTCCCTGATAGTTATTGTATTTCCCAGACCGAATTATATTAAACTGATCACTGATTACTTGGGGGCTTTTCCCCCCTCAGGGAAAATCATTGTTTGAACAGTTTCAACACGTAAAAATGAAAGTGAAGTTAAATGGTACATCTTTTATTGGAATACAACTGCATGATTTAAAACCAACAACTATGGATCACGTTAAAACAAATTAATAAGTGAATTCCTGAATTCTTATCAAGTGAAGGATGATGCAGATCAGAGTGGCTTTTTCATTTCATTCAGAGCTTATAGCTTTGCCAAAATGTAGGTAAAGTTTGTGAACTTCTGGTTTGTACAAGTTTCAGTCAAAATTCTCAGTTCTCATTTTGTTTGACAAGTCTTCTTTTGACATGCAAAAGATAGGAAAGTACGGGGATCACACACTTTCATTTAGTATTTTAATTGCTGAGTCTAAATTTGGCAGTGTCTCCACCTTAATGGAACTTAATGGTACTGTAATTGCTTGGTGGTGTCAGGGAGAATCGATTCCTGATTATGTTCAGGAATAGCACTTTCATGTCTCAACTGAATTCAAACACAGAGACATTCCTGCCTGCAGAGAAATGTGCCACAAAACACCTCTTCATCATCCCTGATGATAAACAGTGGCACTAATTCTTGATAATAACTCTTATCTTTTCTGCAACAAATATTTTCTTTATATTTTAGCACATTTGATTAAACTGTTCTCAGGGGCCTGAGAAGCAATTTTACGTTCCTATTACAGTAATTAGTCTGCATATAGTATTAAAAATTATGTGTGCTTGAGAAATTCTTACCTTTATTACAGTGTACATAAATCATGTATTACTCTTATTTTTTTTTAACCAGACTGATTGCTTATGAAACCGACTGCTCTAAATTAGAGCTTTTCTTTCTGGAGGAACTGTCCCACAACAAATGCACTGAGATTTGCTCCACGGTTGAGGAGGGCAGCGAATGTTAAAGTTCACAGCTACCAAGAGGAGACCTCTGATTAAAAAAGCTCTAAAGTGTTGCTTACAAATGAAGACATATATTTGGTGGCTTGCCTGGGGGCATTGTGCTAAATGGAACATTAGAGCCAGAAAGTGCAGTCTGAAAAGGATTCAAGCATCTGAAAGCAGCCTGAAATCTTAACCATGTAGCATTAGTGATGGCCTCAGTGTTGCACTGACATTTGTAAATCAGCCTCACTGGCTGCTGGGACATGCAGGTTCACGTGGGGTCCCTAATACAGGTCCACATGGGAGAGTCCCACAAGCCGCCTCCTTCCCAAGTGCCAGATCCTTGCCTAAGGAAGCGCAGTGCATGGTGTTGCTGTAGTCCTCTGAGCTGGTTCGGCTGGGGACAGGGATGAGCTGCCGTCGTGACCTGGGAGTTGATGTCGCACTGTTGTTGTACCTGGCCTCTGGGACAGCTGGCCACTTGGCAGGTCAGCCAAGCAAGGCTAAAAGCAGCATGTCTTTTGGTGAAGAATGATGATGTAGGTGGAGGGGGCAAGGCTGGAGGTGAGGATATCAGTCTGATATGCAAACACTTGGCTGGGAATGAAAGGATACTACAGCACACTGAAGCTGGCCATTGCAGTTCAGGAGAAGAGAGGTTACTGGTTTTTGTAAAGAGATACTGTGACCACTGAAGCTAGTGGAAATACTTCAGCAGGCTGTAACATAGAGCCTGATCAGCTGTAAATGCATTAACAAAATGCAGATCTGGCATATTTGTCAAAAAGAGGTAGGTGGAAAGGAGAGTTGCCCATGACCCTTGGGCTGCTGTTAGCAGAACACCTTCTCAGCAAAATGTGGTGTCCAGGGGCAGCTGGTGGGAACCTGGACACCTTCTGGTCTTGTGGTCTGGGAGAGCCACAGGCTTGCACTCTCCATTTCTCTACAGTTAGTTCTCGTATCAAAGAAAATAAATCAACCCCTGAAATTAGAGGTCAAGAGAGGAGAAAATAGAGATAGAAATCTATTTTTCTTTCCTCTGTACGTGTCAGGAACCACACATCTGTAGGTCAGGTCAGTTCCTCATGAGTGAAGTGGTTGTTGGACAGTTCCAGTGCTCTTGTAAGCAGCTGACATCCTGAAAATATTTTTAAAAGCAAAGCAAAGCTGGCATTGCAAGTGTCACAATACTACGTGCAGTTCTGACATGTTTTTTTTTGGTGACATGTCTCCAGGAAAGGGACATAAAAGATGGAAAACAACACAAAATCATGTGTGAAATGCTTCATGTCCCACTCTCCTGTGGTGATCTGGAGATGTGTTTGTTCATTTTTATAAGCCTAGTTAAGAGTTCAGGTGCCTCACGTGTTGAACGAAAAAGCTAGAGCTGATCAAATACACTGAGCTGAAATTGTCACTTCTCGTGAAGCCACCTGACAAAGACCCATTCTGGTTTGATGATCTGGGAGTCTTTTAGCACTCCCTGTTGGAAGCCTGTTGTTTGACTTCTTTTTGAAATATCTTTATTGTCTTATCTTTTCAAAATGCAGCTTTTTATTCTCTCATGGGATGTTATCTGTCAATCATCCAAACTCCATGCTGCTTTGGTAATTAGCTAGTTTTTGATCAGAGGCCAAGAAATAAAAAGGTGAAACCTGCTGTGAACTCAAAAGAGGAAGCTGAAGTGGAATTACAGATGAGCGTTGGAGACCCAGCTCTCAGCTGCTCATGATGGGTCCAGCTTCAGTGCTAATGGACATTTTCAGCCTTCACTGACCAAGAAGCCGATCCCTAAGGCTGAGGTGGAAAGGATGGGTGGAAATACATAGGAGCTAATTTTTTCCCTTGGTTAAGGAGCACTACCGACAATCATTCAGATGGTCTATGAAAAGATCTAGAAGACGCATGTGGCTTTGTAGAATTCATCCTTAGGCTCTCTAACACGAAAGTGGTCTTCTGCCTCTGACTACCCTGTCACTGACATCTTCCCTCCTGTGCCTCAGGATGTTTAATCCTGCTGCAGCCCAGGCATCAGAATTGCAGTATGATGTCCAGCATCTGCCCTGTGAGGCTTGACTTGGGTCAAAATAAGGGAGGATCTCTGTAAAAATAAGGTAAATGGGATTAGCCCTGTTGAGTGAATAGCAGTCAAACACTTTGATCTAAGCCTAAGGCCTTCAACTGCATATTTAGCTGTATCATTGAGAAATAGATGTCTCTAGATCCACATGAGTCAAGAGGCTAGTTTCTTGTTCCAAAAGAGTTTATTGAATTTCAAGGGCTAAATTTAGTCTTGGGCCAAATGGACATAATTGAAGTTACTTCAAAGAATGAAGGAAGAATATTTCATTTAAAATCAGATTTTTAGCTGGCAGTAGAGAATTAGGGTAGATCACTCCTAGTTGTTATACCATGTAGAATTCAGAGCATTTTCATTTATCACTATTACAGATTGTCAAGTATTCCAGATGAACAGCAAAAGAAGTGAGCTGATGATAAATTATATTCTCTAATTCGCTCATATATTATGTATGCTTCTATAGAAGCATTTGAATATGCTTATTCTGCTCATTAGTTACAAGTATTAATATAAAACATTGTGATAAACTGTGCATTTATTCTGATCCTACCATCCACATTTGGCTGGAGAAGGAACTCCTTCCCTGTAAAGTCCCCCAGGGATTGATCAATTGGATTAACTCCAGTCCACCCACCTGGAATCAAATCTGGGAGATGCAATTACTTTGCAGACGGTGATTCAGAGTGGCAGCCATGGTCTTTTTCATTACGTTTATGATATGTAATGAGAACACCAAGACTGAGAGACTATAGGTCCTGTAGGATCATCCTGCCTAGGCTTCTCTTTCTTAAGGTAGTGTGGAAAATCCTTCCACTATCTCACAGCATATTTCTAGTGCACATTTTTTTTGAAGTGGAGGAAAATTCATTGTTATGTCCTTGGACCACAGTGCATTCAATTGTGGAAACTGTATTTCTTACAGTTTCTTAACCTTCTTACAGTAGAACTGTCTCTTGTAAAAGACAATTAACATCCCTGAAGCAGATCCTTTCATTCACAGACCACAGCTGCTTCTCACAGTAGTCCCATCATGGAACTGTTCCGGCAGCAGCTAATCTTGAAGTAAAGGAAAGTGAACATTGACTGTCCCTCTACTCCACTTCTCTACTCTACTGTACTCTATTCTACTCTAAAGCTGCTCTGCTCTGGTCTGTGCTACTCTACTCCTTACCCCTTTGATGCACTTCAGCTACCTTTCCAGTCTGAACACATACTCAGTGTTAGGCACATACCAGATCTACATTTCTCTTTGTTTTGGTTGTTTTTTTTTTTTTTTTCTTTTTTTCATAGTTTAGCCTGTGTGTGTGAATCTAAGAATGAGAACCCTAATGAAACATTTTCTCATTATAAGTATATAAGTGTTATTTCTCACCACTGGAAAGAGCATGAACATTCGCAAACATGTCTGCAGGTGGCCTGTTGGCCTGACAGGTTTGTAGCCAGCGGGCAAGGGTTCATGCATTTTTTTCTACAGGCCTTGTAAGTTTTTGGAAGAGTACATTGTACAGCACCTGAGTTATGAAGACAAGGTTGCCTCCACTCCTGCTTTTTTATGCTCTCAGATGAATATGGGATACTTGAGAAAGAAATAGGATGTTGTATATAGTGCAAAGCTTCTCCTCTTTCTACAGAAACAATGATAATTGAATAACTAGACCATTTTTCTCAATGACTTTGAGTTACAAAGTGCTGTCAGCATGTGGGGAATACCCCTGTGTGGCTGCACTGTTGTCATTTGCCAGAGATGCATTCTAAAGATTCAGCAAATGCTTCTTTGCTCTCCTACATCTGTATTGTTACCAGCAGCAGAAATTCCCTTGGAACGAGGAAACTGAGAAAAGTAATGTAATTCCTCCCTGTGAGCTTGGTCAATTCCAATAATTTAACAAGTCAAAGCACTGTTTTGCAATTACTGTTGAGTAGAGATTCTAAGTCAGGACCTACTCTTTAATCACTAAAAAAAAATCAAAAGTGCACACATATTTTACACCAACTTGTATATGATCGGTATTTTTGTAGGACTTGTCTACATAGCTGGAAAGTATCAAGGGTACCAAATAGCTTCAGCAGTGAATATTTGTTAAACGAAGGAGACCAACAGGGCTTGCTCCACTGAAGGTGATTGTCCTTGCAACTTGCACCATTTGGAGACAGCTTCTCTCTAAAAAGAATTTCAATTAATATATCCTTTGCAATGAATGTTGCTAAGCATTAGTTTTTATGAAAGCTCCTTGATGTTACTCTTGAGAACAGATCAAAAGGAACAAATCTAGTATAAAAGAAAATTGTACGTCAGTACTTTCTCAACTGTATGATGATGATTACAAACTGCAGCTGGACAATTCACTGACAACCCATCAATTATACATTTATGAACCCATCTCCTTGGATTTTACTGTAATTGAGGAAAATATATATTTCAGTCATTGCCTCGCTTTAAATATATATAAAAGCC
>NW_009258383.1:5267143-5279034 GCF_000687185.1 Egretta garzetta
CCCCTTGACTGGACAAAATGTCTACAGGTGTGTTGTTGGCTTTTCTCTGTATAGATTATTTAGTCCTATTCCTGGTATAACAAGTTGTATTGCAAGTCCAAAACTAGAACTGGATGGGAATCTGATAATTTATTTCATAACGAACCCATGATTCGGAAATTTTGCATTCCAAAAAGCAACGGAGAAAAGAAATGTTCCCCAGCGAAATGAAGTGCTGAATAAGCAGTAGCAGAGGCTAAACCAAATCCTTCCCTTTAAAGGATGACAATTATTCATTCCAATTTCAATTTATGTCCTGCACTGTAAAATAACAGAATCTGAAGTTATAAAATGGCCTGCTGTTTTAAACAAAACATTTAACTTTTTCAAAATGTTCAATTTCTTTATGTTCCTGGAGTGAATTTTTGCAAAAGTCAACTTGTTTATGCAAAAAATTATTTGCTTTCAGCAGAAGGTGTTTTTCCAGTAGAAACCCTAGATTTTTAGTTGATTGGTTAAAAGTTCTGTTCCAAAGAATATAGTCTAGGAGAAAAAACCTTTATGTAAAAATTTAATCAATGAAAAATTTACCACATCATTCAGCAAGATGGCGCATTGCTTTTCTATCCTTTGCTGTGCTAAGTAATTTACCTTGTTTCTACTATGATTTTATCTAACTTTTGATTTCTGAAGGCTTTTGGTTTAAGGCAAGTTTTCTGGCAGAAAGCTAGTCAGAAACAGACAGCAGAATTGGCCATAATATTTGTATAATTGTCTTGTTGATGCTGTTCTTGCTATTGATATTTCCCATATTATTATTTTTATTATTAATAATGTCAATAATAACAATGGCCATAACAGCAACAGTGAGCTGTATCTGGAGATTTGGCCAATTCAATCTACTCCATATAAAGTGATTTTTAAATAATAATGAGATGAACAAAAGAAGCATTTGGAAGACCACCTGGTTTTTACAAATCTTATCCAGACCTCTTGAGTCATCAAAATTGGGTCCAGAAATATCAGAAGATACTCCCTAGTGCAATTTGCAATCAATCCTGAATGTGGCATCACCAGTAAATTAGGAACCTTCTTATGACAGCATAGCACTTCTGTTTCTGAGAATGCTGAGGGAGATAGAAAAGCATTTTGTAATTAATATTTTGAATGTCTATACTGTCCATATTTTAATAAAAGACTTCACCAAAAAAGGTTCGTTTCTTTAATGACAGATAATTTGTAACAGTTGATCAATATAGTTAATTTTACTAATAACACTTTAAAATGTAAACTTTTCATAGAAAATCAAGAAAAATAAATGCTTAGGAAAACCCACTGGGTTCATTGGTTTCAAGTTTGATTTAAAAAATATTTTTCTTTCCCTCATTTTTCTCAATTTTTCCAAAGAGAAAGGTGGAAAGTCCAAATGAGAAGAAATAGCCCTGTTTTTCAATTTTCTGTTTCTTAAAGAAAGCAACAGAAATCTTTTAGAAAATAAACTATGTAGATCCAGAGAAAAACAAGTAAATACAACCACACGTCTTACAAAGCAGTATCAAAATATTCAGTAAAGTAGGCCAGCATTGAAACACAGACTCCTACAAGGAAAAATATTCATAAAAAACTTGCTATATTTGTTTGCTAGAATGAGAAATACACCCCATACTTTAGTTTAATTGGTCTCCAAACATGTATTTTCAGTTGAGAAGCAACAAAATAATGTGTATTTGATTTAAGAATTAATAAACCCGTGTGAGATGAGGAAAAAAAAATTAAAGCTTTTCATCAATAACAATGGAAGTTAATGAATCAAGCCGAGCTTTGGTGCATGGGCTCTGTCATCATTAGAAGAAATAATCTGTTATAAACATACACCTTCACTACATTTGGCTTTTCATTCCATAAAGCCATTTCATTTTTTTCAGGCACCCTGCACAGGCTTAGGAAAAGCTGTTGTTGCTGCAGCTGGTTTTGAAGAGCTTAATGATTAAAATAAAAAGGAAAAGCTCTGCTTTTAGCATTCAACACAGGAAGAGACTGTGGGCAGGCAAAAACCCGATAGCCATTTGATGAAGTGATGGTATCCCTTGTGCTGGGTTTCTAGTCAGATAATGAAATGTGGTGGAGGTAATCTGGTCCCCTTGCTGAGTCACTGCCTGGCCTTGTCTGGAGCTGAGATGCTTGCCTGAGAGCTCTGTCTTAAATCACCCGGCAGGAATGAGCTGAGCTGATTTGTAAGCCTGTGCTTCAGGCTGGGGTTTGGGAATCATCAAGGGTCTGCGATGCACAATGTCAGGACAGTAGGCATAGGCTTCTCTTGCCTGAGTGCTCAGAGGTTTGAAATATCCATTTAACTACTCATGAAGATAGCTTTTTGTGTGCAAGACCAAAGTCTCACCTCTTTTCAGGGACTGATGACAGAAGCACAGAATCACAGAGTGGCAAGGGTTGGAAGGGACCTCAGGAGATCATCCAGTCCAACCCTCCTGCTAAAGCAGGTTCATCTAGAGCAGATTGCACAGGATATCATCCAGGTGGGTTTTGAACACCTCCAAAGAAGGAGACTCCACAACCCCCCTGGGCAGCCTGTTCCAGTGCTCTGTCACCCTCAAAGTAAAGAAGTTCTTCCTCATGTTCAACTGAAACTTCTTACACTTCAGTTTGTGCCCATTGTCCCTTGTCCTGTCGCTGGGCAACACTGAGAAGAGTTTGGCTCCGTCCTCATGACTTCCTCCCTTAAGATATTTGTATGTGTTGATGAGATCCCCCTCAGTCTTCTCTTCTTCAGGCTAAACAAGCCCAGCTCCCTTAGCCTTTCCTCGTATGAGAGATGCTCCATCATCTTTGTAACCCTCCTCTGGACTCTCTCTAGCAGTTCCTCATCCTCCACCTTGAATTGGTGAGCCCAGAACTGGACCAATGATCTAATGAAACTTTTCGCAGTAATAAAGTTGTTCATCTGCAGTCGGGCTGGTGGGAAACTTGCCACGCACTTATTACTATGTAAGGATAGAAAAAGGTCAACACTGGTGGAGGTCAGCCACCACCCCACTTCTGCTGCTCTCTAGGACACATACAAGCCCCAGCTGTCATCCAGCTGTGCTGGCACCATTGCCAGAAGAGATGGTTGGGGAAACTCTTAGCAGAAAGTGAGTCAAGGGATTTTCTGACAACTGAGAAGTAGGGGGTGAAAGGAAGACTGATGACCTCTTGAGCAGTTTTCTGACATCTCTCAATATTTATTTACTAGATTTTAACTGTTACCTCACAGCATTCAGCCAGAACTAATGTGTATAAATCTTGGAAAGTCAACCTCTTGAAACAGCAAATTAAATAGAAAAAAAGGCTTTTCTTAGAACATCTTTGATAAAGTTTTAATTCCTTAACATGTGTCCTGGTTTCAGCTGGGACATAGTTAATTTTCTTCCTAGTACCTGGCATAGTGCTGTGGTTTGGATTTAGTACTAGAAAAATACTGATAACACACTGATGTTTTAGTTGTTGCTGAGCAATGCTTACACCACTGAAAGACTTTTCTGCTTCCCCTGCTCTGCCGGGTGCAGAAGAAGCTGTGAGGGGTCACAGCCACGACAGCTGACCCCAACTGGCCAAAGGGATGTCCCACACCATATGACATCATGCTCAGTATATAAACTGGGGGGAGTTGGCTGGGGGGCAACAATCACTGCTTGGGGATGGGCTGGGCATAAGTCAGCAGGTGATGAGCAATTGCATTGTGCATCACTTGTTTTGTATATTCTATTATTATTATTATTATTATTATTATTATTATTATTATCATCATCATCATCATCATCATCATCATCATCCTCCTCCTCTGCTGTTTTATTAAACGGTTTTTATCTCAGCTGACAGGTTTTACTTTTTTTTTTTCCTGATTCTCTCCCCCATCCCACGGAGGGGCAGGGCAGGGACAACGAGCGAGCGGCTGCGTGGTGCTTAGTTGTCAGCTGGGGTTAAACCACAGCAACGTGTTAGATGTAGAAAGTTTAACTTTCAGTAAGACACCAAAATCAAACAATTTCAGCATTGAAGAGATAAAGACAGAATCTGGAAGGATGTATAATACCAGCAATAGCATGGGAGTTAATCTCCAGGTAACATCATCTTCCTTGTCCTCGTTTACCTCCAGTGCCTATGTCACCAGTATATTTAGCCCATTGTATAACACCCCATTATCCATATTATTATGGTCTGACACATACCGTAAGAGTAACACCAATGAGAAGAAAGTTCACAAGCCTTATGCCTGATTCTTAATATTTTCCTTTTCTCTTTCTGGGGATGTTTAGGATACTTTAAAACACACACAGCACATACCACTTCTTCCTCTGTGAATCAGCTCCTCCCTTCCACTTCAGATATGAGCTTTCCCAGAACGTGCAATCTATAACAACCATTTTTCCTTCTTCAAACTTTCTTTGCCATCATCACCTCTCCATGACCATCCCCTCTCTTCATGGGTCAAGCAGAAGCTCACAGTGACTTGCAGGAAAGAAAGAGGAAGATGAAGGAGATGCAGAGCCAGGCTGTGAAAGCACAAGCAGACAAGAGGTCTTGCTCGAAGCTGCATCTCATGAACACCTTGACCCTCCTTTGGCACCAGAAACACAGACAGGTGCTCCATGGGCCTTCAGAAATTACTTACCGAGGTACAATGTCTTGTCATGGGGACTGCCTTGCCTCCTGAGTGCTGAAAAACTATGGCTAGCGAGAGACAACCCTTGGTCCTTGCTCTCTGACACAGTGTCATGACCTTTCCTCCTGCTCTATTTCAGGTCAAGTTGGAGCAACCTGATCTAGTTAAAGATGTCCCTACTCACTGCAGGGGGATTGTACTAGATGACCTCTAAAGGTCCTTTCCAACCCAAAGCATTCTGTGATTCTCTGACTCTATTTGAGTCGTGTTCAGCTGAGGCAGAAAATGGAGAGTGAGAAATGGCTGTCAACCTTGACACTCAAAGCCATGCCACCTGTCCACCATTTTCCCACTTTATTGTCACTTATCACTTATTTTCCTTGTAAGTCTAAGTCTTCTATTTCTTTTCCCACAATTTCTACTTGTCTGTGAGTTTGAGTCTGTACTTTGGAAAAGAATAAATCCATGAACAGCTTTATTTCAGCTGTCAGAGCTTTTATTGCAAAATATAAATAAAAAGTTCCAGAAGAGCACATTTTTACTTCTTTATAATGTGAGACAAAGCTGGAGTGAAACAGATCTCACCCACTGGAAGGCAGAGCCCACACACTCATAATGATTCATTCAATCATCCATTGTACTTTCCTGAGATAGTCCATGAGAAGTGACACAAACTGCACCGAAATCAGCATTCCCACCACACCTGAGAAGTCAGTGCCCGGCTGGACTTCCCTGCTGCCTCCCCCTCAGCCAGCCTGCATCTCCCTGGCTGCTCCCAACTCCCCTCAAATTTGGTCATCAACCAACACAAACCACATCCCCCATCACCTGCCTTCCAGCTGCCCAAGCACGTATTCACCTCTCACCTGCTTGGTTGGGAGTTAAATGTCTCCTTCATGGATTCATGGAGTAATTTGGGGTGGACGGGACCCCAGAGGTCACCTGCAGCCAACCCTTGCTCTTCAGCCCAAAGAGAGGCTTTTGCAGGGCAAGCAGCAGAAGATCATAAGGTCTCCTGAAGCAACAGGGGACTGTCAACACCACTGGTGATCATATTGACTGTGGGAGCAAGTTGCACTCTTGACATTGAATGGAAGAGACACAAAAGCAATACCAAAGAAAATACATCAGGAAAGAACTACAGCAGGAAGCCAAATTGCAGGAAATAGCACTTTTCCTCTGTATCCAAATGCAAGTATAAAACAACAAAACCAGGATCTTTCGAGCTATCCTACCTCCTGGCCTGTCTGTTGCCAACTGCATCATCGTCTCTGTATGTGGCCATCATCTACTCCCACTGTCTCTGGGTCTTGCCCACAACAAAAAGTGCTCATTTCTCCTAAGGAAGTTACTGACTTCGCCAAGTGCTGAGTGCCTCATTGAGTCCCGGGATGAGACCTTTTCTTGGGTCTTGACAGAGAGCTTGGAGAGGGCTAAAGCTAGTGGGTTCAATACCAGCTATGGCAAGCTGGTGCAGATCCAGCTGAGGATCCAACCTGTGAGAGAAAATTGAACACACAGACGGTGGGACATTGCTTTGTTAAACCCAGTGCAGCTGAAAAGACAGATTACAAAAAAAAGGCAGACCGAAGGGACAAAAAGTCTTTAAAGCCAGAAACTTATTATACAGCAAAACAAATACACAGTTTGAGTGACCTGGTTTTGCTCCAGCAAACAAATGAGCTACAGGCTTCACACCTTTAAACAGCCTGAACATTAATTGTCACTACATGATTTGGCAGATACAATCACCGTACTGACATGCCTTTAATTTTCTTTTACAAGACCACAATTAAACTCCCTGGCTTTCTGAGCGGGACAGCATTCAGGGGTCTTGCAAGAAGCACAGGGAAAGGCATAGGAAAATTGATGGAGTTCTTCATCCACATCCACGCTGTTCCTCCGTGCCAGCTAATTTGAATGCAACTTTATACAGTAGATAATGTCACTGACAGAATTACAGACAGACTGTCTGCTTTGTTCTGTCATTTTAGTACCAAGTAAAAATACAGCCTTCTTCCTGGGCCTTTGGAGCTCATAAAGATGTTGTCTATGCAGCTGAAGCTAACAGAGACCACATCAGTGTTTCAGCAGTGAAGCTATTTAGGAGAACGAAGCAGTGCTTGCACCCAAGTTGCATAGATTTCATATAGCTATACTGTATGGTGGATATTCCCACATAGTGCTGTGGACTCCTGCAGTGGCGGAGTCTGTAGGACAGATCCCTGCTGGTAAACCCTTCCACCACTGACCCCAACACGATCAGTAGAGGACATATAAGAACTTGCTGATGGCAGTGAGTGGTACCTGAATAAGCTCAAAAAGCTTTTGGTTGACAGAAATCCCTGTGCTAACCCTGCTCACGTGAATGACTCCTCCGAAACTTATGGAGCAGCTCACCCTCTGGTAGCTCTGCTGATGTTGATGTTTACTTTTGCTTCGGGATTATCTGTCTGGGATCCACAGGCTCTTCTCCTGCTCAGTTAACAGGCAGACTGTCTCCCTGTTTCTTTTATTTAAGGAGTGCAAGTGGCTTTTTAAGCAGTATTTCAAGAATGCAAACTCGCAGCCAGGAGCAGGCTTGGCTTTTACAGAGAGATGTCAGGCGAGTGAGCAGTTAAACTGGCTGGCTGGAATACAGTAACAGTGCACGGGGGAAACAATTTCTTAAAAATCTTATTTTCCAAAGCTGCTCACTGAAACATTTCAGCTTGTCTGAATTTTCTGCTCTCCCCCCAAACCACTTGTTGGCTTTAAACTCCTTTCCTTTTTCCCTCCTAGCAAGGCAAACGTGTCCAGAAGGGGCTGTACGCTTTGGTGGCGGCGGGAGTGGGCCCCTGGGAGGAGGACCCCTGACAACCCTTGATGCCTCTTGCTACCTCTGGCTCCCTGGAGCCTGCCCAGGGAATGGAGGGGTAGGTCTGAGGACAGAGAATGAGTGTGGACCTTGGATGAACCCAGTGTCTCGCTCCTGCCCTCTGTTATCAACAGCAAAGCAGGAAAAGATGTGTGGGGACAGGGATGAGAGCACAATCTGATTTTTCCAAAGAACACCCCATTCCACTTTTATTTTTCTTTAAAGATGAGAACATTAATGGAAAAATCCTTTTTTTTAAAAAACACCCCACAACCACTACATTTTTAAAATGCAATGTTCTGACCAGTTCTCCAAAATGGTTTATGTTAATTTGTGGCATTTTAAGACACATTAAAGGAAATGAGAGACATCTGAGTGGATTTTTCTGATTTCTCATCCTTCTTCTACGTGGTTTTGTGCTAACTCTGGCAACACACTGAGTGTGGACGGGAAAAGCATTAGAACAGCTTTTTGCAAAAGTCATGTTGTCCCACGGGAGTGAAGATCGGGAGCAGAATGAAGAGAAGAAGGAAAGAAAGGCAATGCACAAATCAATTTAAATTCAGAACTTGACCTGGCACCCAATTAAAATTGAAGCTCAAATGTTAAGTGGAAATTATTCCATTTTCTTTCAAGTATCCCATCAAAATAACACAGGATGGAAATGCTGGAAATAAGAAGAAAGCTACCTGCGGGCTTCAAATACAGTGAAATATTTACAACAGCCCATCACTGGTGAATGCTGGCACAAAAAATGCTCTTGAAAAATGGCTGTCAGAAGGAATAATTAGGAAGCTGGAGTCACAGGCAGTGCCGCGAAGCCTGAGCATTGCAGGACTGGGGAGTACAGTCCGTACCTGAGAAAGTCGGGCATATTTGTACCAAACGTGTTGACAGCTTCGTGGGTGGATGCTCTTAGAGATATTTGTGCCCTTGTGGAAGACATTCATAACCCCAGCAGGCAAGGAAGTTACCAAAGACTGATTACAACGCAAGTTACAAGAGGAAGCAGGCAAAATCAGGTCTGGCCGCAGGAGGAGAGGGAGGAAGGGACTGGGGAGAACAAATGGATGCTGATTGCCAGGTGAGGATGGATAACAACCTCCTGGGCTTGCGGGGAGAGCACTAGCACCCATGGGAGAAAGGCAGCTGTATGGGACAGGACTGGGGTGCCATGGCCACAGAGGGTGGAGATTGGGGTGTACGGATTTGCCCCGAGGACAGTGGGATTATGGCCGAGTGAAGAGCTCATGGGTGGAGATGCCTGGGTAAGGCTTTATCATCACATCTTTTACCAGGAGCCATTAGTGGTATTTTTAATAAATGCCCGAGAACTGCTGATAGATCTGTTTTTCACATTTTAGCTGCATGGGGGAAAGAAAAGACAGAAAAGGTAACTTTATTTTTCCTACTCAGAAATTAAATTTTCCATTGAATTGATTTTTGGAATAAGGCATAAACTATTTGTTGTTTCACTTGATCAGGTCTATGCAGCTCCAGACATACCCACCTAACAACGTTACGTGTCCATCTCCTATCAGGACACTTAATAACTTATATGTACTTATATGATGAACTATAAAGGAGTGATGCAAACAGTGAGGTAAGGTAACCCTACCACTGGTAAAAATAGTTCCTATTTAAGGAAGCAACTGGTCTTTCCAGAGTTTTACTG
Organism: Egretta garzetta; assembly: GCF_000687185.1. Taxonomy (NCBI): domain Eukaryota; kingdom Metazoa; phylum Chordata; class Aves; order Pelecaniformes; family Ardeidae; genus Egretta; species Egretta garzetta. The sequence continues at coordinate 5,276,315 of NW_009258383.1, forward strand.
ACTTCTGAAGTAAGAATTAATCCAGCGCAGAAATATTCTAGAGGACTTGTCTCTTATCCATGCCAGCCAGTTATCTCAGCTCTCCTTGGTGCACAGGGTCCCTGGCTCTGGGATCAGTGTTGCAGGGTGTTCCTGAGCCAGGCACCAAGGCTGCCCAGGCTCCTCCATACTCAATAGAGCATTGAGTGGAAAAACCAGGTAGATTTCTCAAGGAAAAAAGTGGAGTGTGGTTATAGCAAAACTTCCACAAAATTAACCTCTTTCCCATGAAACACCTTGTTTCTGAAGAGGTGGCATCTCCTGATGGAAAAAGACTAATAGGAATAGCCCAAGAAGCTCTACCACTCTCTGCTCCTTATGGATGCTCCTTATGGACTTCATTTAGAGCTGCCTTAAGGCCCTCTATCTGCTTTGGGAAATCATCTCCACACACAGCTGTCCCATGCTTTTAGAAGCAGAACTGTAGCTTCTAGTCACCCGGCTCTTCTCCATTACTCTTGATTTTCTTGAATGCTAAATCAATGTTAAAATGTTTAAGGTCTGATCTAAATCTCTTCAAGTCCAAGGAAAATCTGATGACTTTTGGCTAAGCCCAATTCTTTGCTCACATGCCAGTTCTGTTGTTACTTTTTTATAGGATTTTTTTTGCATATTGGTGTTAAAAATATTTTTGAAATTTTCACAAACTCATTTTGGCAATGCTATTGCCCATAAAATGTACCAATACGACAGAGAGTATGAGAACAGGGGAACATTTAGTTTTACAGTGATTCACTTCCTACTTTATATAGAAAACAGGTGAACTAAGTCCCACTTATTTTGTGTGTAAAGAAGCAAATATTTTAAGATAACTAAGAAAAAATATTCTATTTATTCAACATCATTCAGAGCTACTTTTTGTATGCCTTTTCAGATCCAAATTTAAATGTGAGGTGAGTTGCTTAAAATAATCTCGTCTACAGCTATAAACAGGATAATAGTTTTGTGGATATTAAATCTGAACTAGCATTTTGATGGCAAAGGTTGCATTAAAATTGATGTTAGAAATGTGCTCTCACTTTGTAGTAGTTTTAAGAGAAGAGGAATATGTTAAAATATCATTTATAGGTGTAATTGTACATCCTGAGGTATTGGGACATACGCAGCTCTGCCTGAGATGGATTCGTTAAATTATGCTCTATGCAAACACAGTAAAAGAAAGTCCTTACCTAGGACAGTAAGCAATCTAAATTAGCCAAACAAAACTGCTTAATATCTGAGTATTGTTATCTTCATTTTTCAAATAAGGAAGGAAGACAAAGATATATTAAGAGACAAAATAATCAATGTATTTAGTGAACAGTCTGCCAAATTTAATCACCACAATATCTTTACAAAGTTCTGCTCATAAATGATTTGTCCCAGGTTATACAGGAAGTCTGTGGCAATGGATTATGAATGCAGAGTAACTGCAATACATAAAGCATAGAGTTTTGAAGGACAGATACCAATAAATCACAGTGACACAGCAGGGAGGATGCAGCTAAACCTTTGCAGCATCCAACATTTGATGTTAAATAGAGTTGAACTAAAGAAGAGAAGATTAGTTGTGATTCACTATGGTTCATCCCTGCAGTAGCCAAAGGCAAAGGGCAAGGTGGATGGACCCCTTGGAAAGTCCCTTATGCCTCAGTCCTGCTATGTGAACTGAAATCTTTGGGTTTCAAAGGAAGAGGACAATTTTACTCAATTATGCAGATGAATAGTATGGACAGCACAACACTTCCAGCTTATTTGTTGCTTACTGAACCGTCTTATGAGCTGTTGGAGTTGCCGTTTCCAGGAAGGAGGGCACTGCGGCAGCTGTAAGGTGGGGAGAGGTGGTGTTTGGCTACTGGGAAATTAGACTGGAATTTAGGGAGAAGTAGTTCAGCTGGACTATCTGTGCTAAAAAGCCTACTTCTGCAAGCTACTGAGCACCTCTTCTAATATGCTGAGGACAAGCAGTTTCGCCGGTATGGAAAGAAGTTTTATGGGAACTGAAGCTTTCTTTGTCTGACACTGAGTCTCAAGCCATCTGCAGTTAAGTGCTGCAATAGAAATTAAAGTCAGGGCATCCCTTTGAAATTCTCCAATGACTGACACCACCGTCTTAGCGCACAGGTTGGCTTAGTCCAGTGTGAGCAATGCTCAGGGAGCAGTCTGTCTTCTCACTCCATGGCTAGGACTTCTGGAAATACAGCTGCTCTTTACACGGAGATCAGCTGAGCTGCTTTATCATTCCTTCAAAGAACGCATGGCCCTTCATCCTGCAAAGGCTGTGTGGTGTTGTGGGATGCTGCTGGAATACTATCACTGGATGAGAAGTTTGCATCCTCCCAGCAGTAAGAGATCTGCCAGCCTTGGGCATACTCAGCAGGACTTGAGTGTTAGAACAAGTGGAGGAGTCCCACTAAGTGTGGATCATGGTCTGTATGTCAAGTTAGTAGTAAGGACACAATAAACGCTGAAGATAAACCAAAGTGCATGCTGCACCGAAGGTAGGCTGTTACCTTGTCACAGAGCTATCGGGGGAACGAGACATAAATCATTGCATTGGTAGATGACTAGGAGGCTCATCGTTTAAGGGAAATACGTCATTGCATCCACCTGTACTCAAAATGATGGGGCTGGCTGAAAATATGCCATGTCTAGGGGCTTGCACAGCTCTTCCACTGCACAGGGAGAAATCCTAGGGAAAG
>NW_009258383.1:5279483-5327344 GCF_000687185.1 Egretta garzetta
CTTAGCTAAGGTGGTTCAAGGTTTAACTGTAACTACTAATGAAATAGCTGGCTTTCTCATTGAAGTAATTACACAAACCAGGTCAGAAACTGGGGAAGATGCCTCCTTAAGATGCTGAGTCAAACACCCAACTCTTCCAATGTCTGTGGGCTCAGTCATGAGTGGAGTCATCACTACTGGGGTCGGCACATTGCTCTGCCTGAGCTTCCAGGGCAGAGCTGAGGCCACTGGCCCCGATGAGCAGAGGGGAAGATGCTACGGGGCCTCTCCTGGCTCATGGTGTGCAAAGAAATGTCTTGTAGAGATCAGACAAAATGCCAAGAGGCAATGACCAGACGTCCCAAGGCCGGGTGGCTGCTCTGTTGGTGCAGTTTTGCTGCTGACCCCATGAGCAGGAGTCCTGTCCCAGAGAGCTCAGCTGGCACAGCTACAGCTGGCTTAGAGGATTGCTGAGGTGTAGTCAATCCTGGGTCACCCCAGCTCACTCCACAGACCCTCTAATGTAACTGCACCCCTTGTTATATGTTTGCCCAGTGCTAGGTGCTCCCAAGGAACATCCTGAGGTCAGAGTTCTGTCTGTCTTCTGCGTCCCACATGTGTGCCATTGGATGCTGTACTTGCTCATGGCACAGGACAGCATCCTCTATTCTTGGAGCAGATAGTGTTTTCTGTGTGGGTATAGCATCAGGACCAGCAGAGATCTCACCTTTTCCTCAGGGATGCCAAAAAAAGTCCTAAACAAATAATAAATAAGCAAAGGCTATTTTTCGATCTTAGTTTATTTTTGATCTTAATTCCTATCCATGGCTTCTCCAGGTCACTGGGCTGAAGGAACTGGTGCCCCAAACTTGGTAAGTGTAAAAACGCTGAGCATACCTTCAGCTTTTGCCTCTATTTCTATAATAAGCTTAGCCAGAACTTTGCATCTGAAATCTGCTGACCACAGGATAGTGTTTCTGAGAGTACACAGCCTTAGAACTTTCTGAATAAAGCCTCACTGAAACTGCAACACGACTTTGAGAAAAATATCTCATTTTGACTAAAGAAATTACCAGTGCATTGCTACTCCCCTAGGAGATCACTGCAAAGGTGAGCTACTCTCACTGATAAAAAATGCATGTAGTCTCGCTTCTGCTCCTAGCTGTCAGCTTCTATGTCTTTGTTGACTATTTTGAAAGGTTGAGAAAAATGCTTTCTTTAGCCATGCTACAGAAACTGTAAATAATACCACTTTCAATCTTGTAATTTGTCCTGGGTCCTTTCTCTCATTTCTGTCCTGCTTACCAGAACATTTCTTAAATAGGGGATAGACAAATTAATCCAGCTCAATACTTATTTTCCACAAGCATGTTTCAGGACTATGCATGGACACATCGTTTTCCTGGGAGAGCTATGGGGAGAGAGATTGCCATCAGTTCCTTAACAGTTTGATGTATATTAGAGGGTACAGTATCAGGCATCTTTGATTCTGCTTCTTCATTTGAGATTTCCTCATACTCAGAAGTGTGTAGAGAAGCTTTCTGTTCTGCTTTCTCATTCCATTATAAAGAATATTTGACATTTACATGAACTGACTGATTTTTTTATTTAATTTTATTTCCTCATGATTTTCTCACAAATACTCTCCATTGAAGAAAAATATTTACCTTGTGCATGTCAGTGTTTGTAATGTATGAGATGAAGGGGAGAATCATTTGGGGCTCATATATCAGGAGCCCTGTCACATAAAAGTACACACTTTCTATTTTTACCACTAGCAAAACATTATGATTTTTAATCAGTCTCAGAGCATCGTGAGCTTTCATTCATAGATTTAGCGGGTTTTGCTCTGCAATAAAAAACCAAAGTAACTAAAAGCCAAAGCTCCTGACAAAGCCTGTTCACAGCGCAGCCCCATCTCCTCTGGAGAAGCCGCCCTGTTCCATACCCAGCCCGGTGGGGCACTGAGGACTGCTCTCAATTCAGGATCATATTTTATTAGTTCTGCCAGGAGAAAATATCCTGAAAGAATACTGAACGGAACACACAAAAAAAAAAAAAAAGCACAGGCATTGTGTTAGCAGGCATTACAAAATTTGTGCAAAAAGTTGAAGGAAGATGAATTCGGACTTACAGCTCAAGTTATTACCATTTTTTCTTATGAAAAGTTCACAGTACAAAGTTGTAAAAAGTATATTAAGTTGTAGAAATATTATATAGCATTAAGACAGGGTAATTTCAATGTTATGTGCTACTTGGTTGTACAACATGACATTTAGATTCTGATTCTTAATATTGCTGGGTTTCCAGCTTCACTTTTATACATAAACTTTCTGCTTAATTTAAATAAATGCAGATGCAGCAGCTTGGAGAGCAACACTGGTTTCAAAATAATTAATAATAAAGGAATCAGGAATTAAATTTCTTTTTTCCTGTGAATGGGTTCCAGCTCTATTGCTCTTCCCAACAAGTGTGACTTTATGAAAGCTGCCTTGAGTCGTCCTCCCACCGACTGGACATCTTGGCGCCGAGAGCTCCTCGCCACACTACCTGCCCTCTTTCTGTTTGTCCACCGCAGTTACAAGGAAGGTTCTTTCTGTGCTTAGCCTAACAGTTGCATAATAAAAGTTGTAATAGGATTTTTGGGAAATGTTTTATAACATTTGGATTTTTCTTCTTACTTATTTCTTCTTTTTTTTCTTGCTTTTTTTTTTCCAGATTCTTATTCATTCCATACTATTAGGTATCAACTTTCTGGGGAATATTGCTGCTGCACACAGACACTTGTTTCAGGTCAAACAGCTATTCCACTTGGTCTCCACATGCAATTATTATACATTAGATTCCTGGTATCACCTAAGCAGACAGGCGATACTAATCCCTGTGTCTATAGAAAATCCAATCTTAGCATAATTATGTGTTACAAATAAATTTAAAATAGCATATCTGGAAACAAAAAAAATCAAAATTTGCAGTGTGTTACTTAAAGAAAATATGTACTTTTGTTCCTTTTTCCTAATGCCTTACTGTAATAAGATCTGGCCTGACAAAGTACATAATATATTTTAGCAAGACAGGCCTCACATTTAAAATTGAGCTTATGCTAGATTGCTTTGCTGTCTTCTGAATCACATTAAAATAAGCCCAAAATATTATTGTAATGCTTTATCTATCTTTCCTCTATGCTTAACAGGATTATTATAGACATATATTTTTCATATTAAGAAATTAAGATTCAGGACCAAAGTTATATCTTCTGCCTTGTTCTAAGGCACAGAGGGCTGAAGAAGTCATTCGAGTCTCAACCTCCAGTTTGCACTTTATGACAGAAAAAATCTGATCATGTGTTCTAGGCAAAAACCCCCTCACTAGCTGTTCTGTATGTCTTCAAAATGTGTTTTACTGAAGGCAGAAATACTGTATAAGTGTCACAAAATATAACGCAGTAGGAGACAGTAATTTAGACAGGTAAGTAACAGCTGGAGTATAATTCCCTGTATTTGTACCAACTTTTTTTCCCTTAAACAACTGTGGTTACAAGTATTTCTACCCCTTTTCCAGCAAGGATATTCCAGAATGGAGAAGATTCACTGTGAGGAAGTTGTTCTTCCTTGCCAGCTTGCGTGGTTATTTGACTCATTTACCATCTGGTTTGCCTTCCCAGGGCGCTGGAGCCAGTGTGATGCTGTGGCAGCAGCCCCGGGAGCGGCTTGCCTGCTCAGCACTGACCCCGCTCTGCCTGCTTGCCCAAAGAGCTCATGCAGATTGGGGGCCTCAGGTGACTGAGACTCCTAAGTTTCTTGGGCACCTTTGACCTTCTCCTCCAGGTCTCTCCGTGACAGGACTTGGAGAGAGATCGGTCTGTGAACAGCAAACTCAATGCATTTGCTGTGGCTGTCATGTACTGCCCAGGCGGAGTGGACGTATTCAGTGCATCAAGATCTCCATCTAGTTGGATCTGGTTTTCCAGAACATCAGTTTCTCTATTGATCTTGGTAGTCCCCACTGTCATAACATTTTAACATCACTTTTTAATGCATATTAGCAATCAAATTTCCTGTATGAATAATCCTAGCAGATCCCATTCAATCTTCCACTGCTGGGGAAGGCAGCACAGTCCTCCTCTGATTACATTTTCCTGATGGAAATGCAGAGACGCTTGCTTAGAGGAAGATGTGATTTGACTTGAATAGTGTGTTCAGTTTTGGGCCCCTCACTGCAGGAAAGATGTGTTGCTGGAACATATCCAGAGGAGAGCAACCAAGCTGGTGAGGGGTCTAGAGCACAAGTCTGATGGGGAGTGTCTGAGAGATCTGGTGTTGCTTCGCCTGGAGAAAAGGAGGCTGAGGGGAGACCTTGTCGCCCTCTACAACTGCCTGACAGGAGGCTGTAGTGAGGCGGGGGCCGGTCTCTTTTCCCAGGTAACGGGTGATAGGATGAGGGGAAATGGCCTCAAGTTGTGCCAGGGCAGGTTTAGGTTGGACATTAAAAAATATTTTTTCACCAAAAGGGTTGTCAAGCATTGGAACAGGCTGCCCAGGGAAGCGGTGGAGTCCCCATCCCTGGAGGTATTTAAAAGACAGGTAGATGAGGTGCTCAGGGACATGGTTTAGTGGTGGGATGGCAGGGTTATGTTAACGGTTGGACTTGTGATGATCTTAAAGGTCTTTTCCAACCTAAACGATTCTATGATTCTATGACTCACCGTGGGGTTTTGCCATGGATCTGTACAGGCTATCATTGGAATAGCCTGTGGAACATTGTTAAATGAATTTTTTAGGTTTTCTTATAAGACGCAAAACCTTAATGTTTTTCTCACAGGTTTTACTAGGAGACAAGGGGTCACTTCAAGCAAATTGAAGAATGGGTTTGTTTGGAAATCTTTCATGTAGGATATTTCTGAGTAGCTCAGCAAGCACCACACAGCCTTCCCATCCCTCTAGAAGCGAGATCCCCCGTCTGGCACGGCAGGCAGGTCTGATGCTGATGGGGTCAGAATCTGCTTTACGCAGTTACCATCGCCTACAGCTGACTGTGCTCAATATCACATCTAACAGGAGAGATGAAATTGCTGCAGCGGCGCTCCCTTTAATTTCATCCAAGGCAGGTGTTCACATCTAAAGCAACAACCACACTGAGACATGTTGTCTTCAGGTGTATATCTCACCAATCAGTTTTGGTTGTTTCAGAGGGCTCAATATTTTGCAGAACCAAGTCCTAGAGCATTAAGACTTCATATAAGAAAACAGTTACTATTCCAGGAACCCATTTTACATTGCGATATCCTCCAAGCTGAGCCTGGCCTGACTGCAGAAATGAGATCTACAGGTATTACCTCTTAGTTTCACTCTTGTTTCTGATGCCCAGAATGCAAGGAAACAGAAAGAAAATATCCACATTTCCCTGTAACTCACAATCTCTAAACACAATATCTAACCCTACGGCTGAGAACTTTGAATTTCCCAATAGATGTCAATGAAAGGAGGTATTGGGAAAATATCATAGACAGATGATCAAGTCCTTTGTAAAAGGTATTATAGAAATTTACTGCTGGACTTAAAATTTCATGTTTAATAGCCACCGAAAATACTACTTTTTTTTGAACAGGTTTTGCTTTATGCTCACAGAAAAGCATCAACACAAAAAGTATCCACAATAAGGCACCTGAAATCATTTGCCACTTTGGAAAACTTAGAATTAAGTATTTATGTTCTTAAAGAAGGCTGCACTTAGAAGAAATCTGAATTAAGTGCATCTTTTTAAAACTTTGTTTTTGTTTTGTTTCTTTTTTGCGTGTGAGCTCTTTTTGCTTGTAGCAGTGAATATGAGAAGATATGTTAGCAATAACTTATCTCATATCAAAGATGTTTGATAGTCATTCAGGAAACCGTAGCAGTATTAGATTTATAATAAACTCAGTACACTGCCCAGCTTAGCAAAAAGGCAGCGGGCCTTTAGGAGCACAATAATTCCATGGATTCTAATGAATTTATTAATATAAAATCATATAGAAGAATCCTTTATGAACAGATCCTTTTTCTTTAGTCACATGCCATTCTGCCTGTATTTGCCTCCTACAAAATGTATTTGTTTTAGCAGGACCATTAAGCAACCTTCTGAAATTAATTCCAGCACTCAAAATAGCATAATACACTTGTCCAAAGGTAGGCTGTAGCCTTCCAGTAAGCTTAATTCATGTTTAATTTAATTAAAAGTAATAGATACATCGATCAGTTGACAGGTTAGGTACCTTATGCTGTTTACATTTTTAATCTCAGAAATATTTGACTGAAGGGTCTGATCATTTTGTGTGTGCACGCATGCTTCAGGAAAGGCATAAATCACCTGCTTGAAGTCCCTCTATTTCATAGAGTTAAGCAGAACAAATCATGACGAGCCCTACGTTAATTAAGTAATGGTGATACACCTTGCTGTAGCGGTGCTTGCTTTCTCAAGATGTGTGGGAAAGCCTGCAAAAACCATCAGAGAAAACCCAAGAGGATTTGAATGAGGGATGCTGCAAATCACCCAGGTGTGAGCGTGACCATGGCACCCTCACTGACCTGCACGGGGGCTGCATGAGCGTGTGCCCCGGGTGCCGAGCTGCAGCCCCAGCAGCCCCAGCATCAACCTGGCAAACACACAGGGAATGGCTCTGTCCGTGGGAGTTTCACCATGAGCTTTGCAGAAGGCAGGTTCCTCCCCTCAAAATAACTGAATAATCCATGCAGTAGGGTTTTGGTTTCTGAAGTTGGGACTGACGTTTGATATCAAATGGCTCAGAATATAGATGGTGTTATATATTTTGATTGGATTCTGTACTATTTTTGGTCCAAGAGACTGTTTTTTCTTGACTCAAATATAAATGAGTGACACAATATTGTTGGATTATAGCAACTATAAATTGAGTCAAACTTAAATGCATTCAAGGTGTTCACTGATAAAATTACACATTTTTAAGTTTAGTCTTTTTTTTTTTCTTACATGACAACTAATAATGGATATGTGTAGTTCCTGCCCCTCCAAAAAATGGATGGTTTTTATATTTTTGAAGACCTGCATTTTAGAACTGCTGATGTAATAGTTTCTAAAGTGTAGCTTAACCTGTACAGCTGTAGCAAGACAGATATGTCTTTCAAAATAAGTCAGCAGGTCTGGTAGAATCATAGAACAGAATCATAGAATTGTTTAGGTTGGAAAAGACCTTTAAGATCATCAAGCCCAACCGTTAACCTAACCCTGCCATCCCACCACTAAACCATTGCCCTAAGCAACTCGTCTACCTGTCTTTTAAATACCTCCAGGGATGGGGACTCCACCACTTCCCTGGGCAGCCTGTTGCAATGTTTGACAACCCTTTTGGTGAAGAAATTTTTCCTAATGTCTAACCTAAACCTGCCCTGGTGCAACTTGAGGCCATTTCCTCTTCATCCACAGCCCACTGAAAAACGTGCTGGGCAGGAGATCCATAGACCCTGTGCAGAGCCAGGAACTGTGCAGAAACATAAAACTCATCTTTTATATTTTGCCTCAGTCTCAAAATACACTTTCTGACCTTCCTGTGGCCTGCAGCAGTTGTTTCCACACCAGCCTTAGAGGGACAGGCTTAGATGGGAAAATGGGCACTGGATGAGGGCTTTGGGAGGTTTGGACTTAGATATACCTGTCGTGGTTAGAGAGGAGCAAAGGTGGAGCAGTCATTCCAGCCAGCAAGCAGAAAGAATTACACCAAGGAAAATGTGCTGTAGGTACACATTGTCTGTGGGGACAGGTTTCCATGTATGATGTCAAAACTATCAATTTTTGGAGGAAAGGATTATGCTGTGCCCTCTGCCTGACTCAAATACTTACTTGAAACGTACAGCCGAAGAATGTATAACACTTAAAATACAAACATAAGGATGGCACCTGAAATTTAATAAACTACCGGTGCACACAAAAGTTTAATGTTGACTAAAGCAAACCATGTGTCCTCTCAGCTTTGAAGGATCAACTTTTCATTTTCCCAAGGGAGTAATGGAGCTGGCACTTGGCTTGTCTGGTTTTGCTTTGGGTTCTTAGCGTCTCCCTTCTTGATTTCTGTTTTGCCTAGAAAATTTAGAGAGAAGAAAAAGTGCTTCACATTCAGCCTGATCACAAAAGACTCTATGATTCCATGATTTGAAAGGAATTTTGCTAATGTAATATCTCCATCACGGACCCAGACAGGAGCTCTGCCATGTGGCAAGTGTATTGATACTGAAACCTTGTTCTGTAGGAGCTGGGAGGAAAATCTTCACTCAAATCATACATGTTTTTACAGAGATGATCCTGATGATTACTCCTGACCACGACCGTTGGTAACATCCCGCAATCTCCTGATCTCTTGTTAATGCAATTTAACTCCAGTCATTCTTGTTCACACACTTGGTGTATTTTGTGGGTAGACTGATTAACATGACAGTTTCACCTGATGGATCGCCACTTTGTGGAAGGTAGCTTTCTGTCAAAAGGAAATAAATTATATTCTTGATGCCCAGTAATAAGTAAAAGTTTAAAGAAGCAGTTTAAAGAAGCTGATAACAGGGACTGCAGTAATTAAATCACAGACACAAACAAATGAGAAATTAAATCCAATCATTTCTGCACCAGCTGTGCTCTACTTACAAGCTTATCTACAAAAACAAATTTACTTGTCACTGGGCAAAAGCAAATTCTGCTTAGTATTGCAGGTCTGTGTCAGAGACGTGTCTTCATAGGAAATAATGGCAACTCTCAAGCACAGGTTTCCTGGGGACATCAAAAAGACCGAAGACTGCTTTCCCTCTCCTCCCCTCTAAATCTTGCCCAGTTCAGCACATGTTCAGTGTCATCTGACACAGGAAAATCTGGGAAAGCACAGTGCCGCTCCCTGCCCTCCCCATCACCCCCTGACTGCTCCCAGTACATTTCTGCAGGACAGAGGAGACACACACTAACTTGGTTAATCGCCCCAGCAGCAATGACAGAACGGAGTTATATAGCAGAGCTGACATTACACCATCACTTGTTCACATGCTCAGGCTGGCTGTATCTGTTTTAAACCTATATCTACTATGCAGGCTGGATGCAAGAGACAGGGTTATATGATCCAGTACACGCGTTTTGCCCCTGGGGGGAGTTAGCCTCACCTGCTTTAGACATCCCCTGCACAGATACCCAGTTTTGTCATAAACCCACCCTTTCAACAGTTACGCTGCTCTAAAAATTTTCATAACCACAGTCTGTATCACAGACAGGACCAGGCAGTGACTCAAAAACCCTCTCCCACATTTTCTAGCCATGCCTGTAGCTGACACTGCACCCTACCAAACTGTGAAGTGCTTTGACTACAGTCAGCAAAGCTTCTGATCCAGATTGCTCAGGCAAGGGATCTCACGACTGCAACACTGCAGGGAAGCTGCTACCATTCAGTGACCAAATGATGATCCAGTTTTGATGTCTCCAGCACTCCCTTTCTGCTTCAGTAACAGCACTGCCATCTGTGGACACTGGGCTGATGCTGGTGTGGCTGGGACCCAAAGGGAGCCTCCCTTCAGCCAGCTGTGCTTAGCACTCCGGGGGGATGTGCATGAGCTCTTCGTGGACCTGTGTAAGCCTGGGAGAAAGACTTCATCACCTGACACTTCCCAGGACATGACACAACCTCACCTCTTGCCACTGCCACCAAGGATGCACCACTGGGTGACTCTGAGGAGCTTGTAAGGGGATATCGCAGTGCCAGAAAAGCTACTGTGTGCTTGCCTCTAAGGGGAGAAACTGGAGAAACTTGGGGAATTTAGAGGAAGATGAGCACACCCACATTTCCAGAACAGCTGATAAAAAGAAAATCTCTGACTTTTGGTTTAGTGGTGTGTTGGTATTTGGGCTAGTAGTAGAGAGTATAGATAAACCTTTTCACCAATAATGGCAAGGATGCAGGATTTGGGCTAAGTTTAAACACTATGAAATTGTGCTCTCTTCAGATGTTCACTGTGAGATATCGTTCAGGAAATGTGGTAAGATAAGCTAGAAACACATTATTTGATTCTGTCAGGAAAGATTTCTATAGGTTTCCCTAATTCCTATTCTGCCTCAGAATAAGTGTTGCTTTAGGAAACAACATATTCTATTAAGATGGGAGACGACACCTGGGTGAGCTGGACGGGGTACAAAGGATTACCATATGAATGGATCTCTTTAAACACTCGTGTCCTGAAGCTAGTTATCTTTAAGAAAGAATGAATCTCTTCTTAAATTCTGATACAAATACTACTTGACCAAGTGCAAAGGCAGGTGGTGTTAGATGGTGCATGAAGCCATTGAAATTAAGACGAGAGCCATTGCTGTGTTTGACTTGCCATTGCACTGCAAAAAACCACAGCTAAATTCAGCCCCTTGGTATTGAAAAGGGAGGTGGGAGGAAAGATCCCACCAAAGCCTTTGAGTGAGGCAGGAGGGGAGAGATCGGACACCCTGAACTACCCCAGAAAGATGGATATGTCCGTGGTGGAGGTCGGCTCCTGGCAGGTGCAGCAGGAGAAGCTGCATTGACACCCCTGCTTTACACCACCCCAGGACAGGCAAACACCTCTTCAGTGGCGAGCACCCAGCTGCCATTCCTCAGGCACGCTGGAGCTGATGAGCTCTCCCACTCAGTGCCGAAGCCTTAACCAAGCACTGCTCTCCCCATGGGGACGAGGTGCTCCCCAGCCCCTCCAAGCCCTGGGGCCACTGCTGGAATCCAGATGCCTCTGTCCTGGGGCAGGCAGAGGGCCACAGGACCCTGCTCCATCGCCTGTCAGGCCACCCAGACCTGCTTACAGATGCCAACCCCAGGCACAGAAATGCGTTTTCTGCATTGAGAAATGAATCATCACGCCTAAGAAAGTTCAGGAGTCTCAAGCCTCTTAAAAGAAGTTCACTAACTTTTTTTTTTTTAATTTGTGTGAAGCATTTAATTGAAACACTGTCTTTTAAGCAGAATACGTAGAACATCATTAAATGTTTTATAATGCTTTTGCAATCAATAGAAACAATTCATGGAGCTTGAATTTTTACTTAGTATATTTTTCCTGTAGGGCAAGAAACAAGAAAACACAGTTTTTTCTTCCAGTCCTAAACCAAAATTTGTAATCACAGTTTCACAGGCTGGAAAGTCCATTTCATGACTGTGTTTTCCTACCATTGCAACAGATCTGTGTTGCCATTTTTTAGTACACATGTCATCTTTAATTTTTTACAACGATCTAAAGATATTTAAAGATAGAAAATAACATGAAGATGGGAACACTTCAGACAAGCTTCTGTGTGTACCAATGCAAGTATCTGGTTAATCCTGTTTAACTACTGTTCTCATCTATCTTGCAGCATAAGTAGCTGACTCACTGCTGAAATTATCGCAAGAAAACCTCCAGAAAACCCCACTGGAGTAATCTCACAGCTCCAGGAAAGAAATTACTTCTATAACGTGTGGTGGGTTGATCCCAGCCAACAGCTAAGCACCCACAAGCTCATCGCTCACTTCCCCTTTAGTGGGATGGGGGAAAGGATCAGAAAAGCAAAAGCAAGAAAAACTCCTAGGTCGAGATGAAGACAATTTAAGAAGTGAAGGGAAGAGAAAAAAAAAACAACCCAAGTGATGCAAACGCAATCGCTCACCACCTCCCACCAGCAGACAGCCCACCTAGTCTCTGAGCACTGACTACTTTGGAAAGGCCAAACCCCCAGTTTTACTGCTGACCATGATGTTATATGGTATGGAACATCCCTTACATGGTATGGAACATCCCCTTGGCCAGCCAGGGCCTGCTGTCCCCTCCCAGCCACCTGCCCTCGGCCCACTCACTGTGGGGGCAGAGTGACAAACAGAAAGCCTTGGCACCGTGCGAGCACTGCTTAGCCATAGCTGTGACGCTGGTGTGGTAGCAGCGCTGTTCTGGTCACAGATCTGACACACAGCACCACAGGGGCTGCTGTGAAGAAGGTTAACTCCATCCCAGCCGGACCCAGTACGAACCACACTGCAGTTACCACACAGTGGTTTCTCACATTTGCTGTGTGCATCAGCTCTATCCCAGCACGGTAGGAAGTCCGCAAGGACTGGTTGCACTCCTTGTGGAAACACCTCAAACAGATGCTTGCGGCAACCTGAGAAGTGGCTGCATAAAATTCCCCCCTTGCTCCCAGGTGGGTCGGGCATGTAGGCTATGTCAGCTTCCATGGGAACAAGCAGATTTTGGTTATAGCTGGTAGAAAAGTTGGATGGGAGAAAGCTTTTGATTAATAAAGGAGGTTTTTAATGACTGTGGTGGTAGCAAAGCTGCTGTTCTGATGGCTGAGCATAAATGTTAGGAGAATTGTAAGGGTTCACCTTGGTATATAGGCCCTATTGAACGCTGAACATTTAGGCAGAATACTCAATCCTACCCTTGAAGGTATCTAAAGATCTGTTCAGCATTTCCCAAGCCAAATATTTCTCTCTAGAATTAAACAAACTAGTCAATCTTGAACCAAACCTTGCTTACCCAGAACTGTCTGGCCCCTGCTTGACGCAGGCTTAGAGGCAGGCTGCCAGGGGGAGCACAGGGCTGTAGGAAGGGCAATTGGCATTTCAGCTAGAGGTGAGACGATACAGGTTTTGGGTGGCTTTAGCTGTGCCTCCCCTGCTCTGGCTGACAGACTTCTCTCCCTGCATCTCCCAATAACATTTTGTTCCTAGGTACCTTAGAGGTCTCTGCGCCTGGCACAGATCTCTTTTGAAGGATCTTTCTATAGCATTTGCACTGACCTCTGTCCTCTCTGGAAACTCCTGGTTTCACAAAGCTGCTGGCTGCCTAGGGATTACATTTTGCTCCTCTCTGCTTTGAATATCTAAATCCCTGAGAGAAGACAGCCCAGCCTGGAGAGGGAGAGACTGAAACAAACATCCTTTGTGTAATGATAAAACTAAAAATGAGAAATAGTCTGGGAGCAGCTTGACAGCTGCAATTGCTCACAAAATAGATTTTTTTTCCTATTTATTTTTCTTTCTCTAATATATTCCTAGCACAGGCTATTGCTATTCAATAGTAAGAAGGCCAGACTGACTCATTAAATGGAGCCACTGCTCATTTTGAATTCTCTGGGCTATGAGAAACCACTTCTTGCCCAAGCAAGATCGTGCATGGCTGATTTTCCACCCTTCTGTGCAGCAGAAGGCAAATCCAATGACATGCAAACCACCGAGCCAGTACACTCCACCATCCTGTTATGTTTGTGCCCCTGCAAATTTTTGGTGTACTGGATAATCGATCAGACAGCTGACAATTGGTAGTTGGTTTGCAAGCTGAGACCTTACAGGTTGCTATTGCATTATCACCCTCCATCCATGTTATGGTGCTTTCGTGTAGAAGATGCACAGAGGGATAAAAGCAGTTGGTGTTTAAGCCCCTGGGTAATAATTTCTGTGAGGCTGCCTGGGCTGTCCTGCAGAGACATGGTTACCCTGTGCTAAAGTATCAACAACAGTGCCATATGGGGCTCAGCTGGATGGGCTGGTTGACCAAGACCTTAAATGTCCTGTGCATCTCTTAATATTTGACGCATGTGTCCACATGAGGAGGATATCAAGTGAACCTCCCTCTGCTGGAGAGAGGCTCTGCCAGTGAGCAGAAAGCAGGGACCAGGATTGCTCTCCCTCCCTCCCATGGGAACCAGCAGCACCTTCAATGCAGAGCCGTGCTGTCATGGTTTAACTCCAGCTGGCAGCTAAGCCCCATGCAGCCGCTCGCTCGCTCCCCCCCGGTGGGATGGGGGAGAAAATCAGAAGAGTAAAAGTGAGAAAACTCTTGGGCTGAGATAAAGACAGTTTAATAGGGAAAGCAAAAGCTGGGCACACAAGCAAAGCAAACCAAGGAATCCATTCTCTGCTTCCCAAGGGCAGGCAGATGCTCAGCCATCCCCAGGACAGCAGGGCTCCATCACGCGTAACGGTTACTTGGGAAGAAAAACGCCATCGCTCCCAACGTCCCCCCCCCCTTCCTTTTTCTTCCCCCAGCTGTATGTGCTGAGCGTGATGTCATACACTGTGGGACATCCCTTGGGTCAGTTGGGGTCAGCTGTCCCGGCTGTACCCCCTCCCAGCTTCTTGTGCACCTGGAAGAGCATAGGAAGCTGAAAAAGTCCTTGACAAGTTTTAGTTGTTGCTAACTAGTGCTTAGACATCAGTGTGTTATCAACATTCTTCTCATCCTAAATTCAAACCACAGCACTATACCAGCTACTAGGAAGAAAATGAACTCTGTCCCCGCTGAAACCAGGACATGTGTGAATGCCAAGGGTTTGTGGCTTTGGCTGCTCTCTCCAACCTAGGTATAACTCTGCTGAAGCAGGGCCAGATCACATTCAGATTAAATCAGACTGGCTGATGAAAATCAGCTCTGCTGGCCTTGAGAACAATTAAACCATTCTGGAGCACAGTCTCTTCCTTACAGAGATATCCTCTCTGCTCTGTTTGAAATGGGGAAAAATTGCAATTTGACAAAAGAAGTTAAAATAAAACTGCTCTGCAGCATGCATCTTTGTATTTCTGGAAAGATTCAGGTAGAGAAAAGCAGCTTTTTCTGTCTTTCCTCCTCGTCCCTTCAAAACCAGAAGTTTTGGTACTATTTCTTCTATTCCTAAGAAAGCAGCACAGGCTGATGCAAATTATTTGTGAAGGGTTATAGTCATAGATATTTAATATATGCAGAATAGAACGAGTTACCAAAGACCACAGTGCTACCCACACTTTCTACTATTTTCTCAACCAGTAGCCACATGGTTTATATGAGGTGGTCCGAAGGTGAATGGTGGCATGCTTTTTAGCGACTACACTTGAGGTGAAAATATGGGGGCTGGATGGTCTTGACCAATATCAGAAAGCCCCAGTGAGGAGGCTTGCTCTAGCTTCTTCCTTGAGACACCAAGGGCTTGCTGTGTCCCTGTGAAAGCCAGTGTTGCAGACCCGAAGAATCTGAAGACAGATTCTTCCCACTTAGACGTTCACTAGTAGCCATGTTCACATGACTGGTTCTATTAAACTCAGCAGGACTATTCCCGTGAGCGAGTACCCATCATATCAGCACCATCATTAGAACATAATTGACTACTCTTTTTGCAAACCCAAGCTGGGCACACAAGCAAAGCAAACCAAGGAATCCATTCTCTGCTTCCCAAGGGCAGGCAGATGCTCAGCCATCCCCAGGACAGCAGGGCTCCATCACGCGTAACGGTTACTTGGGAAGAAAAACGCCATCGCTCCCAACGTCCCCCCCCCCTTCCTTTTTCTTCCCCCAGCTGTATGTGCTGAGCGTGATGTCATACACTGTGGGACATCCCTTGGGTCAGTTGGGGTCAGCTGTCCCGGCTGTACCCCCTCCCAGCTTCTTGTGCACCTGGAAGAGCATAGGAAGCTGAAAAAGTCCTTGACAAGTTTTAGTTGTTGCTAACTAGTGCTTAGACATCAGTGTGTTATCAACATTCTTCTCATCCTAAATTCAAACCACAGCACTATACCAGCTACTAGGAAGAAAATGAACTCTGTCCCCGCTGAAACCAGGACATGTGTGAATGCCAAGGGTTTGTGGCTTTGGCTGCTCTCTCCAACCTAGGTATAACTCTGCTGAAGCAGGGCCAGATCACATTCAGATTAAATCAGACTGGCTGATGAAAATCAGCTCTGCTGGCCTTGAGAACAATTAAACCATTCTGGAGCACAGTCTCTTCCTTACAGAGATATCCTCTCTGCTCTGTTTGAAATGGGGAAAAATTGCAATTTGACAAAAGAAGTTAAAATAAAACTGCTCTGCAGCATGCATCTTTGTATTTCTGGAAAGATTCAGGTAGAGAAAAGCAGCTTTTTCTGTCTTTCCTCCTCGTCCCTTCAAAACCAGAAGTTTTGGTACTATTTCTTCTATTCCTAAGAAAGCAGCACAGGCTGATGCAAATTATTTGTGAAGGGTTATAGTCATAGATATTTAATATATGCAGAATAGAACGAGTTACCAAAGACCACAGTGCTACCCACACTTTCTACTATTTTCTCAACCAGTAGCCACATGGTTTATATGAGGTGGTCCGAAGGTGAATGGTGGCATGCTTTTTAGCGACTACACTTGAGGTGAAAATATGGGGGCTGGATGGTCTTGACCAATATCAGAAAGCCCCAGTGAGGAGGCTTGCTCTAGCTTCTTCCTTGAGACACCAAGGGCTTGCTGTGTCCCTGTGAAAGCCAGTGTTGCAGACCCGAAGAATCTGAAGACAGATTCTTCCCACTTAGACGTTCACTAGTAGCCATGTTCACATGACTGGTTCTATTAAACTCAGCAGGACTATTCCCGTGAGCGAGTACCCATCATATCAGCACCATCATTAGAACATAATTGACTACTCTTTTTGCAAACCCTTACTGCTTTCAGAATGTGAAATAAGTCAAATTATTTAGTATATTGCAAATCTTTGCTATACAGAGGAGTTGCTAGTGCTTTCAGAAAAAATGTTTTATAGAATTTTGTAAATATTCTAAGACTAATGATGAAAATAATTTAACATAAAACATTAATAGGTTCTATGTAAATCAAATCTTCTAGCAATATTCATTTTACTGTACGGATTAAACTTGCAATAAATTGGTTGCTTTGCACATAATATTTTACAGCACTTAGTTTTCCCATAGGGCCTTTAATTAACTGCATGCATTAGCAACTGTGTATCTAAGACACTTAAAGCAAAGGCTTTCTGTAATCTTTTGTGTAGTTTTATGTATTTTTAAGCTCTCCAGAGTGGCTTTTTTTTTCCAGCCCAAGTACTCGTACTCCTGACTTTCACCACCAGTAACCCCTGCTCCAGCTTCTGCCTTGATGAGCCGATAGGAAGCGATGTGAATGCTGGTGAAACCTACAGGAGTGATCCAGGTTTGCAGTGGCCGGACACTGATCCTTACTCGCCCTTTTGTGTTTAAGTAGGTGCGATTGTCTCTTGATGGAGCTCGGCTATAATAAGTGAGAAGGGAGTCTGAATTTAGAGTATGAAGCAGACTGCCAAATTGGATTAGACTGGGGGACCACCTGTTGCAATGCCTGAGAATAGGTGGCATTAGATGCCTTAGACAAAGATACTAGATGCTGCCCGCTGCGCTCCCCAACCCCAGAGTCCAGCCTCCCTTCAGCCACACCATGTCTCTGCAGTATTATAGAGCAGGAGGTTTGGCATGGGCTTGTCCCATGGAAGAGCCCGGTGCAGTTCCCAGCTTTGCTCACATCTTCTTCTAAGAACAAGACAAAATCTGTCTGAAAGTAGAGGATCCTCATCTGTGAGTTTCATCCTCTGCTTCCCACCCCCTGCCTAGGCCCATCACAGCCTGAATCTATCACTTTGTGAGGGTTAATGGAGGTTATGGAATGGAATATACCCCCTCTTTCTCCTAAAAGTGCAAAGAAGTAGGAAGAATTGCAAGTCTAAAACTTTGTCTATATATCTTCTGCTGCTGAAGGATGATGCAAAGGAGCCATTTGAATTTTTCCAGAGTATTACTCTTTTCTTTGGCTGTCCATGAATTATGTCACTTCTGCTCCCTGACATGTCTTGCATATAGTGGAATTACTTTCAATTGCCTTACATAAGTTTTTCTAAATCTAATTATTACAGAACAAAGACCATGAGAAAAAGCAGCTAAGGGTCAACTTTTAACCCACAATCCATCTCTGACATTGGGAAGATGCTTTACCCTTGTTACAGTCAGTCATTGCTCTTACTTTCACTTAGCATAAAAAGCAATTCTTAAAAGCATTCATTTTGATTCCCCAAATTTAAAATGTGGAACCTGCCATGTTTCTTATAGTGCAGATAGCATTAAAATATAAAAATTGCCCTGTGATCCTTGAATCATTTTCTCCTAAATAATTTTCTCTTGGATGGTGTTTCTTCTAAAAGGTTCTCAATGCTTGGAAAAAGGAAACAGAAAGAGCTAATTGTACGCCAAGAAAGCTTCATAATCACTTATTCCAGCCAATAAAATAATTGATTCAACTTGGCAAGAGTTTTGCACTCTAAATTTGCACCCAAAGTGAGTGATTAAGTGCTGCACTTTCCCCTAGACACGTTGACTTCCAGCTATAGCCAGCAAAACGAGCTGTGTTAGTTAGTTAGTACCTATTTCCCTTACTGCTCAAGGGGGCTATATATTACAGTGCAGATGACAGCACTTCCTGGAGAAATGGGAGTCAAGGGCACTGGAGAGGTGATCCTGGCTGTGCTACTAACAGAGCTGTTCAGCCCTGGGGTGAGATTTGCAGGGCGCGTAGTGGGTTTAGATGCTTTGATTGCACTGGGAAGTGTGCACAGGTGCCTGTATTGGTTGCTGCTTTATCCTGGAGGAGAGAGTACGTCGACGAAGTTGCAAAGATGCTCAGCCCCTGCCTCCTCCATGGCAGGCAGCCCTCTCCTTCTGAGGACCTGCTGCATTTGGGATTGGGAGTATGAGCAACCCTTGGCCAACTGCACTTAGCCCAAGAGCAAAGAGAAAGTTGGAGGTTTCCAGAAACAGGGTCTTGTAAAATATGTTGGGGAGCAGGCTCCTCCCTTGCAACCCTAACCAAGCCTGCGGGACTGGGACTAGGGCTGCCTCCACACCCTAACCTCTCTGTCTGGAGATGGATGGGGCCTGCCAAGGGTGCTGGAGCTGCCACATTGACTTGCTGCAGCCCAAGCAGAGCTCTAGCAATGTTGCAAGGGGACATGCCAATGGCTTCTGCTCCGAAACACCACACTTCTGCTGTGACTGACTGTGCAAAAACAAACTGAAAATGCACATCTCACATGTAAGAGCTTGATTTAACATTGAACAGCTCTGCAGAGCACTAAACTAATTTAAGTCTGGTTTTGTAATATTTTCAAAATACCTCTGTGCATAGTTTCAAGCAACTTACAAGAGCCAGTGCTATGATACACAAACACTCAAACAAGGTTTGTTAGGTTGGTGGAAATACAGTTTCTTAATCTCCCATTAACAAAATTAAAGCCAGGACCATATTCCTCTCTGGTCAAAGAGCAAACAATCAGTAGCTGCCACGGTTGTTAACCTTCATTAGCTCTGCCTGTGCTATTTCAAAGGTACCAATGATACTCCTTTCCCTTTAGGTGCACTGGTGCTGGTGCTGCAAAATGACTTTATTAGCTCTGGTAAATTATTTCTTCTCAGTAATAAAGCTAAAGATATAGAATGGGAAAAGATGAGAAAAGCAGGAAGCAATGCAGCCCTACTGTGTGTTGCAATTAGAGAGAGACGAGACTCTCTGCCAGGAGCACTGGAGTCACGGTTGCTTGCACCAGCAATTAATCCTGTTGGTAAAGCAGTTTTGGAGCCTACCTTGTTTCTTCTTCTGCCTCCTAATAATAACAGGCCAGAAGCTGGTGAAGATTTAGCGCAGATCTCCCCGGCAATCTGACAACGTGATACACAGGCTGCCCAGGGAAGTGGTGGAGTCCCCATCCCTGGAGGAATGTAAAGGACGGGTAGACGAGGTGCTTAGGGAAATGGTTTAGTGGTGGGATGGCAGGGTTAGGTTAACGGTTGGACTTGATGATCTTAAAGGTCTTTTCCAACCTAAACGATTCTATGATTCTATGATAGGCCCAATGTAAGTGCTTTCATTTTTGGTGATGTAGCATGGCTAATATAGACAAGGAGTAACTCCACTTCTATGGGTTCAGACTGCCATTTCTGGAAATCCTCCTTCCTTCCTTCTCCCTCCTTAGGAGTCAAGATTTAAACTGCACACTCAGTTCAGAGGGAAAGCAATGCCACAGCCTCCCCACGGTTGGTTAATCCTCTGCCTTCTTTCCTAACTGCTGCTGGGAAAGGGGGGACATAAATCTTCCTCTCCAACTGAACAAGCTGAACAATAAGTATCAGGGCTTGGAAGCAGGGTGGGGGTTTCCCCACAGCAAGGTAAAATATTGTCTTCCCGTTACGGCTGCAGCAATTCAATCTGGGCTTGAAGGTAATGAAAGAGCTTCATTCATTTAATCAGATATTGATTGATTGCTATAATATACTATGTCAACAATTTCTGCAAGGGAACAAGGGCTGCCTGAAATAAATCAGATTCCAGCAGACTCAGTTAGAAGAAGTAAAAATTATGTCAATAAACTAGATGTTTGATTCTGGTATTGTGCCAAAATTGTCCATCATTAATTTTCAGTACTGCTAAATATTTTGTTTATCAAATCCAGTACTATGCATTTGCAAGAGGCAGCAACATCTCAGTTTTGCTCCCATATTGTAATCTTCCATACTTAAAAGCCCTTAAGATGACCTTGTTTTTCATGCTCATTACAGAGCACAAGAGCTGGAACCAAACTTTTTTCTTTTAGGAGTAAAGTTTCACAGCGTGTTTTAGCTGTATTCAAATAATCTGAGATCAGTTCTTGGCCCTGCCATTGTTTTGGGGGGTAAATCCATTTCCATCTGTACTTTCCGTTGTCTGCCGATCAAGTGTGTGTAACTACAGTCACCCTTTTGTTTCACCTCGTGCCTATCTACATTATGAACGTTTTGCATGAAGCTGTATGTGTGAACACATCTAACACTGTGCAGTTTCAATCATTATTGCTCTTAAGAATTACTGCAACATATATGGCTATAAATAAGAATATCCTGAGGGTTTGGAATGCAAATTTAATGGGAAATGAAACAAATAGTAACATCAATCTATCTCTGCACTTGTGCTGTAGAACAGATTATTTTTAATAAAGGTTATGCTTTTCAGACTTATGCTTTTCAATCATTTTGCGAAATGATTGAAAATAAAGTTAGTGAAAGCATTATAGGAAGTGCCTAATCACTCATTTTTGAGTTTACTAAAGAGTAATCTATTTCTCAAAATATGGTTCTTTTAAATAATGCTTTGTAAGAGGTAAACTTTTATAAATAAGCATGACTAACCCTTTCAGATCTATGAACTTAAAATTATTTTCTAAAATTTCACAACTGAGATATCAATTGTGAAGCCTCAGTTTTACTTTGTAACACTTGGATGAGTTTATCTTGCATTTAAGCCAATACTGCTGCAGGTTGGAGTTGGCAAAATTTTTCTTCCTGAGCTTGGTGAATTGAACTAGATGAGAATCTCAGAGAATGAGATTAGCAACTGATCTAGCCTCAACTTCATACAAAAACCTTCTTAACAAACAGAAATTCCTGCATTTGAGAATATTTCAACTTTCTATGAACTAGACTAAACTGGTATCTTGAAAACTTAATTCTTGCATTACTCGCAAAATTGTTTTGGTTTCATTATCATTCTGCAGTTGAGGAGAAGAGCTAAGAGGAAAGTATCAACCAGACGTCAATAGCCAGTTCTGATGACTTATTCTGTGTAAAAATATAAGGAATGTAGAATAGGAAGGTGTCGATTTTGTATGTAATTATTTACCTGATAAAGTGGGCCCTAGGAAGCACAGAAATAGTCCTGAATGTCAGCGGTTGGACTCGTCGTGGCTACCTCTGTCTGAAAATGAGCCCTATGTTTTTCTGCAGTGGTACCTCTGGGGATGGGTGTGACTGAAGAGCCATTGGAGCTGCCTTATCCTGCGAAGCAACCACACCAGAAATGGGAACAGTTTCCCCTACAATTGTCGAAAAGCGGAGATGTCAGAAGTCACTGTCCCAAACCGAAGAGATATAGCAAGTATTATCAGCTTTAGAAATCCATTACTGTTGTCTTGACTGATTGATTTTCACATGTTGTGGTATATTAGTTATCACGGTCCGACTTTACTAGGCAGACCAGATAACTGTGAAAAGACAGTATAGGAAATTTCTCTATGCAAAGGTATGTGAACAAGAAAATATCATTGAGAGCAATTAATTGAAAGATATCGCTGTTACAGAACTTAATATCTGAAGTCATGAAAGAGCTTTCCTAATGCAGGATGAGATGAATTATTTCCTCTCAATATTCTTCTGATCGTACCAGGTGTCTTTCAAATGCAAATGGAATCCAGATCTGACATACTCAGAATACTAAAACTGTAAAGAGAATCGATGTGCTACTTAAATGCTCAATATGACAAATGCCCTTTAAGCCATGTATTTTGCAGCATTCATTTAGCTGGTTTTGAGAGTTTACCCAAGATTTGAGATGCCCTCTTTGGCTTCCAGGGGAGTTCTCAGTGAGGAAGGACCTCTTTCGTATTCCCCTTGTTCTGACAACATGCTACCTGTAGCTACTACAGGTTTTACAGGCTCAGTCCTAATGTAGATTGTAGGGGAAATGGACATGCAAAAATGGTACCAAAGTGCTTATATAGAATCATAGGATCATAGAATCATTTAGCTTGGAAAAGACCTTTAAGATCATCAAGCCCAACCGTTAACCTAACCCTGCCATCCCACCACTAAACCATTGTCCTAAGCAACTTGTCTACCTGTCTTTTAAATACCTCCAGGGATGGGGACTCCACCACTTCCCTGGGCAGCCTGTTGCAATGTTTGACAACCCTTTCTGTGAAGAAATTTTTCCTAATGTCCAACCTAAACCTGCCCTAGCACAACTTGAGGCCATTTCCCCTCGTCCTATCACCCATTACCTGGGAGAAGAGATCAACACCCACCTCTCTACCCGCTCCTGTCAGGCAGTTGTAGAGGGCGACAAGGTCTCCCCTCAGCCTTCTCTTCTCCAGGCTAAACAGCCCCAGTTCCCTCAGCCGCTCCTTGTAAGCCTGGTGCTCCAGACCCCTCACCAGCTTTGTTGCTCTCCTGTGGACACATTCCAGTAATGCAATGTCTTTCCTGCAGTGGGGGGCCAAAAACTGAACACAGTATTCGAGGCGTGGCCTCACCAGTGCGGAGTACAGGGGCAACAATATGAACACCTTGATTCATGGCATTGTCCTCTTGAAGATGGTTGGCTATTCTATCCAGATCTTTTCCCTCCAGTGCTTCAGCCACCTGTATCTCAGCAGTTATTTGTCAGCAAAAGCCAGCAACACAAATATCTATGTCTGTGGCCTTCCAGGTCTTTACCAGTCTAAATATCACCCTGGTACCGTTGGCTTTGTGAGGTGGTTGGATGGTTTTGGGGTGGGACTGGTGCTCTGTCAAAAGCAGCAAGCCCTGAGCTAGTGCAAGACAGAGACGTGTCCTTCTGGAGTGGCATTAGCTGTACGGGGCTCGGGGAGCTCAGCTACAAGGGGTCTGACCGCAGTAGCAATGCTACAGGACGGTTGGGATTTTGGTTGGTTTTTCTGGTTTTGTTTTTGTTTTTTGAAAGTTTTTGAGAAATAATACATCTCTGTACTATTTTAGGAGATTTTGAATTTTCTCTTTTTTTCCCCAGACATCACCCTGTGAACAAAAAACTGTCTGGCTATACGACCTTGTCGGCATAAATAGAAGAGAGAATCAGGTTTGCATTATGCCCTGAGCAATCTAATTCCCGGTGATTATGCAAATCAGGAGAAACATGAAGCCATAGTAAAGGATGATCTAGTCTTCAAATTGGAAAAAATGTAAATAGAAAAAACACGTTTGCAACAAAAAATAAAATTACAGTTTTTGAGTGGGAGTGGATTACATGCATTATTAATTTGCATCCGTATGAAAGACCAAAGAAAGAAATTTCAGTCAGTAGATGAGGCCCTCAAATATCAATATTTGTTTGACTGCCAAAGAAGAGAAAATAACAGCAGCCAAAGGGGATGCGTTGCTTGAATTACAGCACTTTTCATTAGCTAATCCCCAGGTGGATTCCTCTGGATGTGGAGAAATGTTAACTGTGATCACATGAGAGCAGGGAATAAGAGAGAATAAAGTCTTCATGAACACAATAAAATGTCGCCTCCTGGATAACCAAACAGATGACTTACCTTTGTTCCCTTTCAGATCCAGAGGGCTGTTTCCAAATCAGAGAGGAAATAATGTATGATGGTGCTAAAACTTTTCCCTTGAACCACAATTGATTCATCTCTGCAATATATTATTTATAAAATACCGAACACCGTTTTTGTCATCTACTGCCTGTGACTGCCATATTCATTTTTCTTTCAGTGGAGTTATGTGTGATTCATTGCAGACTCCTCATTACCTGCTAGAGAGGAAAATGATGCCTCCTGTGAAAGTACGTACAGATGGTACAAGCTCCCTGGCCTTTGCACTGTATGCTATGGGCAAAGTATTTCAGAGTGAAATGGAACATGATGCTGAACATATTGAACCTGTCAATGGACACGATGCTAAAATGTTAGGAGGATGTAATTATTGATAATCCAGTTATTGGCAGTATTCCCTCATCCCTAACCATTATTATTTGGCAGAAATGAGGCTTGAGGAGGAATTTGAAAAAGGAAAATGCGGAGTCTTTCCAAATACTACAGTGGGATCCTTGAGTCATAGGGAAGGGGTGATGTGAGGTGACGATCTGGGCAGAGAAGCAAACAGAGAAATGTCAATGCTCAGGGGGAAGGGGAATGAATGCAGATGGGAAATAATATTGTAGTGGACTTTAGAGATGAATATGAACAGCCCAGATTTCATCAAATCAATTTATATGTCAAGAGACTATATGACTCAGAGCATCCCTTTCTTTACATTTCTCATGTTTCTCTGGTTTTAGCTGTAATAGAAGTTTGGACATTAGTGATTCGGTGCTTGTTCAAATACAACTTGCATATTTTCTCCGATATACGTCTTATTATCAATTCATATTTAAATTAAATCAGTGATTTGCAACTAATTCATTGCTCCAAAATAAGAAAATGTGGTTATTTCCCCCTCACTTACCAGGTTATTTTGCTGACTCGTTTTCAGGGAATATTTGTAATATTCTTTGGGAGCAATCCTACTTTGTGGATTTGTTTAACATAACGTTCATCTGCTCAATTGATTCATGTTTCCAAGAGTCATCTTGCACTTCAACACAGCAATTTTGTTCTTGTACTTTTCTGTTTGTGGTATTAAATAATCATTGTAATGTCTCAAAGGATAAGTAAGTATTATACTGCAAACTGCAAATTCAAAACACATGGTATTATAGACAAGGAAATAAATTTGTGAAAAACAAGATATGAACCTTATCATTTTCCAAATGCAAAGTAATCCTTAACCAAAGTAGAAACTAACTGTATTGAATGTTAGTAGTTTAGAGCATGATAACAGCTATTCCAGCCACCAATGTAAATGAATTATTGGACACCTGAATCACTTTCCTGGGTAAGAAACATAGAGCAAGCAGATTCAAATACAAATTACTCCTCAGATCATATACTGGTGCAAAGTCGTGGCTGGTAAGGCTTTGACATGTATCATCTGACTCTTCTAGACACCTTTTCATCCTTGTACGATACCAAGTAGTCTAAACAGGTGCAAATCCTGTTAGAAAATTGTAAAAAGATGTCATTATAAAATGCAAGTATTTCATTCCATGCTGCTGATGGGTTTTTGTGGTCCTGGTTGTTTCTTATTCTAATTGCTTGGTTTCACCAAAAAAAGAGAGAGGGAGCCTATACAGATTATTTGTTGCTGTTTATTTTCTAAGCATACCCTCAGTTCTCAGAAATGTCCACTAGGCAAGGTAGGAAAGGAGCGATAAGAAATTCCCTGCTGTATCCAAAGGCAGGGAACAAAGTTTTTGTCGCCTCCTTACTTGAGATGTATGTGCCAAGAATAGTATTTCACACACACTTATGGACTTACAATTCGTGTTTTCAAAGTTTCCATACCCTTATTTTAATAAAATCTGTAGCAGTTCTATCAGTTACTCTATGCACAGGAGTTCTCTTTTCCTTCTGAGGAATAATGACTGTGTTATGCATTTTTTGGGACAGGAACTTCACAAGTTAGAACAAAATGAATGATGTATTTATAAATTAGAAATCCCCTACTCAATATAGCACATACTGTGTTTTCTAATTATTAGCTTTTGACTAACTATCACTGACATCACTATTCTGTTTTACAGTTAATAGAATTTAACAAAACCCAAGTTCCCTACGTCTTCTGAATGAAATCCAGATTGATTTTCTAGAGGATGTACAAAGAAGAAGATGAGAACTATTAGAATTGTTGCCCGCTTTATTATTGAAGAGAGCAACCTCCAGAATGACTTCTGCTGTATGAGTGCATGTGCACGTGTGCGTTAAGATGCAAATCAGGGGATTTGCCTGAAAGACTCTCAGCTAAGAGATGGTAACTTCTCCAAGAATAGTAATTTAACTGCTTCCACTCATCTAGACATAATCTTCATGAAGCAAGCCATTTCTGGGCATGTACAGTGTATTTCTGAGCAAGAAATAAAATAGAATAAAGAAGAAGAAAAAAAAATCCAAATGAGCTGTAAAACAAACATGGTTTGCTGCTGCACAGGGAGGTATGCTCAGCTTATGTAGGGGAGGAAATATGTTGGGGAACAGCATGTTTGAATAGTATACAAGCGGTGAATTCATCTTGTTCTAAAGATATTTGAAATTATTCATTTTTCTGGGAAGATTTTATTGACACATTACGTTGTGACATTTTATTTCATTTCATGTCTTTTCTCAGGTGCCGGTGGTTTCAGAACATTATAGTAAAAGCAACACTGACTAAGACTACAGTAAGTCTATTAATTCTAAACCACTATTTTTATTTGTTTTATAAGTTTCTGGACTGATCAGATAGTGGGATGAAGCCTGTCATGTTTCATTGTTGGATTTTTTTTTTTAAACTATGAGCTAAAAGCTTTTCTACTTTTTGGGATTACTAAATAGGTTTTTTCTACCTGTGAATTCTGCTGATTTTTAACCACTTACGTTGCAAAACCAAACAAAAACCTCCACCCCACCCCCTCCCAGGGTTTAAAGCTGGAATTTGGCTTGTAAGTGCATTATATGGAAGAGGTGAAGAAAATAGCAGCTGTGCAAAAAGACAGCATGACTGAGAGCTGCGCCCAGCCCATAGCCCAACAGCCAGCACTGATGAATAGAGCTGAAATCCCAACAAGGAGCTACAGCTTTTCTGTGGCACGAAGGGAGAGAGGCTGCCTGCTGCCCCCCCACTTTCTGCAAAACGTGTTTAACACTCAACTTTCTCATCTTCCAGTGCCTTCCTTTTGCCATCACATCTAGTCATACCCAGGCTACCCATAAGCCTTGCTCATCTCTTTCATTTGCATATTGATTTCTAATTATATTGTGTTTATTTCTGATTCTGTCACATAAGGAAAAGTCCAAATACGTAGAATTGCATCCACATGTATGTCTGCCAGGAAGACACAGTTTTGGGCTTGTTTATAGCCTGCTAAGTGTTAGTCATGGCATGGCCTACGTTGTGAGCATCCTTTTACGACCTGAAGGGAGCCTCTGTCCAAGAGACGAGCAGTACAGTAGCAGATACCAGCTCGTATTCTCCCTGAATCATCTGCCAAAACCCATGGAAGTCCCAAGGGTGAGCTCATACTTCACCCCAAATAATGAGATGGGAAATGATGAAAAATGGACTTTTTCTGCAGGATGAGATGTCCGCTTGGGGAATTGTATAAATCACTGTAGGAATTAGCCTAATCTGGGAAAGTCCTGGCTGAAAGGCATGAAGAATCCACCTTGAAGCCAAACCAGAATGTGAAATACCTAAAAGGTCCTCTGCTTCCATACATAATAATTGACTAATTAAACTTGACAGTTTTAGAGGAAATTAGGAGTAATTTTAATTGCACTTTGAAGTTTGTCTCATCCTCTTTGTCCTCAGTGCTTTTTTCCCTGAGGCTTAAGCATGTTTCATCTGTATTCCTGGCCAGACCTTTGATATTACGCATCTCTCTCCAGGGAGCACGGAGCAGTGGATGTTCCCTGGTCCAAGTCCCCACATTTGCATATGTCTGTATCATTATAACGGTCCCATCTCTGTGCATTTTTTTGTGCCAGCTCTTGCTCAAAAACAATTCAAACATCTCCAGCTTGGCCAGCCCAGTTCTGCACCTGCACACGGGTGTTAGCTAACATCAATACCAATTTCCGTCCCTCATTAATTATACTGAATGATGTGGGAATGCTACATCTCCAGCAACATCACATTCAATATTTTCCTAAGAGATTCTTTTGTTATAAGAAAGCTATTTCACTACTTTTGCCAGCAACAGCTGCAAACCATCCATTTGCAATGGCTGGTTTAAGTATCTTCTATCCTATCGTACCTGTGACCACAGTCCTGATCCCTGGCTAGGTCATCCCCAAAGCGTGATAGGACTGTCCTTGGATGTGGGAACATGACAACAGCTTTCACTTAGTATGACATCCACCTTTTTTTGCATGAACCAACCTTTCCCCACTGGACACACACATTTGGCTGCAACTAGCAGAAGGCAATTTTCGTAACTCACAGTGGCGTCTAGCTTCCCCTTCAGAACTTGAGGTTCTTTGCTATATTCTTCCAGAAGCTAACCTTACAGTTTGTCTGCTCGCATTTACAATCCAACGTCAGTCCCAATGATTGCAACAGCAGTGAGTCATATTCCATACCAAATCATATTAAATTATTATATCGTGACTCAGAGATAAAAGGAAGTCACTTGCATTTTAGTGGGGTACTGATTTTTCAGACAGCAGTTGAGTTGAAAAAGGTCTGTTAGTAACTTTCCTTCAACTTTGGCTAAATCATTAGCATATACAAAAAATTCTGGCACTAAAGTGGATTGGGCATTTCTGTAGATGTTAGTATAGGTGTAAACATACTCCCTTGAGGCCATCCATGTTATTAGTCTAAAACCCAGTCTTAGGATAATTTCATTCACAGTGGTTTTAGAACAAAAATCTGCCACACTACATGACATTGCTTTACCATGTTGCATTGCCCCTGCAGTGACATACAGCATCCATATTGCTGACGTACTCACAAATACAGCCTCAACAATCACAGCCTTTTCAAATCCATCTTTCCTATGCTAAATATGATCCATCTCCTGATCGATGTATGCCTTTCCTGGATAGAACAGAGCTTTGGGGAATAAGGAGTTCAGCAACAGGTACCAGGCTGAGCTGTTTGCATAGCTTACAAAGATGGCATAGCGAAGACACAGGCATGAAAACTCTCATCTCTTAAGCATGCATTCCTGGTTTCTGTGCTTTGCAAGATGAACTTATTGCCATATTTCAAAGACTGTGTGCAATCACAAAGATGTTTAAATTAACTGTGGCTTTGCCTTTTATTGCTGACCCAGGGTCCTCTCTGCTTGAGGCAGCAGTTGAGTCTCTTTTTCAATAGGAAAAAAACTACCTGTGAGTTTCAAGACCAAAATGACATATTAAGGTATCCTAAATATCATTAATCATTCAGAAGGCAGGAAAAGCCAGACATTGGAAATGTGACCTTGGTTCCGCTCCTCTCCCTGTGCATGTTTTGTGTCATTAACTGTGTGGTCACATACTTTTCTTAATACAGCACAGTAATTTAATTGAGCTCCCCACATTACTAGGTGTGTGGGAATATGGTACCAATTACTACTTGCTGTGTGCTCCATCTCTCCTGGAAGTATGTATATTATTCTGGAAATTTGGTCATTTTCTGCAGGCCTTCATGGGCAGGTCTTGCCTGTACAGTTTTTCTTGTGTTTAATAGGAGTCCCTACACTTGAAGAACTAAACTAGTTATTTTTTAGTTTTTAAACTAAAACAGGGTAGGTTTAGACTAGATATAAGGAAGAAATTCTTTATGAGGGTAGTGAAACACTGGAACGGGTTGACCAGAGGGGTGGTGGAGGCCCCATCCCTGGTAACATTCAAGACCAGGTTGGATGGGGCTCTGAGCAACCTGCTCTAGTTAGCAGTGTCCCTGCTCACTGCAGGAGGGTTCATCTAGATGACCTCTAAAGGTCCCTTCCAACCCAAAGCATTCTATGATTCTGTGATACTGAGAAACCTGACAACAGAAAAAGAAATAGGCAAGGGATGGGGCAGGGAAGGAAATAATCTCAGTCTTCTCTTTGGCCATCCATTCAGGGGCATGGATGAAGTTGCCCCTGATGGAGATGCTTCACCTCTGGGTTGCACCCAGAGCTCTTTGTGAGTTTGTAGCCCTCTTTATAAGAGCAGCCTTGTCCATCTTACCATGTAGTGTGGCAGGACTGTCACAGGGGCAGGGTGATGGGGAGCTTGCTGAAGACAAACATACTGAGGGACTAAAAACATTCGTACTTCATGTCTACCACTACAAGAAAGCAGGCAGGGAAACGTCTCATTCACAGCTCACAAAAGTCACACGGGGTGGCTAGAGAGCAACCCATTTGAAGTCCTGTCTCGGACATCACCTTATCTCAGTGTGAGCCTGGTCTACAGAGAAAGGGACTCAGCTTAGTTTTTAGGTCCCAAAGTGAATAACATTGTTCAGCCACACTTTGCTGCCAGTGCTGTGTAAAACCGCTCTGTGCTTCCTGCCTGTGCAGATGTGCCAGGGGTCAGGGTGAAGGATCCACGGGGAGAGGGAGAACGGGCTGGAAGGGATTTTTGTCAAGATCTTTGTTGCTTTTTGGTCATATTGCTTCTTTGTTAACGTACTTGATTGCATTTAAATTTTGTTTCAAGTAATCAAGGCTAAAGTATGTCCTCTTAATAGAGAGAATAGTCTTCTGAACTCTGAGCTGGACAAAGTACCTGTCAATCCTGTTATCAGCAGCAGCTTGACCTGGTATATTACTTTCTATCAGAAAATCTGCAGCTGATCCATAAAACACTGGCACACTCTGAGGATTAAATTCAGTTTGACAAGAGACAAAAGAGTCTTCTGGAACAACCCCAGACAAGCAAACAGAAATCCAACATAATAAACCCAGCAAAGAAATTGTTTTCCTATCAGTCCCTCCAGGTCTCTCCGTGATATCTGGCAGGCTTTGTGCCAAGGTCCTCTCCTGCTGTGTCCTCTCCCACCTCCATTGCTGCTCCCTGAACTGAGACCAGATCCTCACTGTGCAACCCTCTCAGGTTTTCTCCCTTCCTTCTTTCTGTTTCAGACAGGTTTCCCATGCTGTGCTGTTTTGAATTCTCTTCAGCGTAAATTATTAATGAAAGCATCATTTCTACTTTAGACTCTTACTGTGTCGCTAGTGCATTCAAAGGGGAACAATAAAAGATCTGGAATAGGTGTTGATTTGCTAGCAATGATGAAAACTGTGGAAACATTAGAAGTGATTGAGAAACTAGCATAATTATATGAAAATAAATGCACATAGGCCTTGGGTTTTGTTTTTTTCATAGTAATGATTAACAATAATGGCATATCAACATTCTCAATAGTAATTGTATCTTCGCAATTGTAAACAACTACCAGAATCTTCTGTGTGATGGAAACAGCAGGGCAAAAACTGTATAAACTATTTTTTTTTTTAAAAAAGGTTGTCTGTTCCCAGGAGAGTTGTATGAAGTGTACCATGCTCAATGCAAATAGTGTTGGCCATGCAAACGGTAGTAAAAGCTACAGCATTTGCAATTGCTAATAGACGGTTGTCATTTTATTCTGTTGGCTATTCTCACCTAGATTCAGAAACTTCTTACGGTTTATCCTGCTCTTCTGAGTGTCCTTCTTTGCTTGCTTACAAGATAAAATGTCTGTATCATTACCAACTGTGTTACCTTTTTTCAAAATATTAGTAGTTACACTGCAGTTCATTGAGTCCCAAATTTAATTCTTTCCTTTTTGGTGTTTCATCTAGTAGTCACCATCAGAAGCAATATCAAAGGAAAATGGAAAAGTTCTTTCTGTTTTATTATAAATACTGCACTTTACCTGTTAGTCTGACCCTACTGAGTAGGTTTTATGTATCTTCTCTTTGGAAACCTTTGATTGCATGCTTTGGAAGACTGATTTTATTAGTTACGTTTCTTTGAAAGCCCTCACTGAAGGTAGCAATTGGCTAATTAGAGAAATTTTCCATAAGACTCAGAAAACTATATAGCCACATTCCTCATGCAGAATACATGTCTCCACTGTGGTGGGCAAGACACAGAAGCTACTTCAGGCAAAACGAAGTCAGGGAAGTCAGTGCTTTCTTTGATTGAATCCACCCTAGCTCCTCCACCTGGTATCCACCATGTAGCAAAAGTGGCTGCCTTTGTACACAGTGCTTGAAATATATCATCCATGTCTCTTGTCCATATGTCAGCGAAATCAGCGGTGAATAAGCAAGCCTTTGACTTTGACTGTGCAATAAAGCTGCTAAAGAAAAAACATCACGTTGCCTCTCGCCTTCAAGATAGAGGGATGGACAATGAAAGTATGGACACCAGTAACTGACCTATGGGGTCAAAGACTGTAAATCATCAGCACATAAAATCCTATGGGGTGAATCTTGCAGGCTCAGAGGAGCCTGTAGGACCACTGCAAGGCTCACTTCTGGAAGGTTCTGGAAGATAACCCTGCCAGGGAGTCACTGAGTCCCAGATTTAATTCTTTCCTTTTTTTATGTTTCATCTAGTAGTCACCATCAGAAGCAATATCAAAGGAAAATGGAAAAGTTCATGTTTCAGAAGGTCTCCTTTCTGGCTGATATTTGCCAGGATATTCTCTCTGTGAGTCTCTCTTTAAAGAAACCCTGGAAACCCCACCAATTTCCTTGCCTCTTTATGTAAGTTCTTTTACTGTGTTCATCACTGCAATATTTCGTGGTACTTTCAAGGAACCTGTCTAACTTCTTTCATGTCCTCATTTACACTTCCCCTCCTCAGGGAGAGAGGTGTGTACATTGGAGCCCTTTGTCTGAAATGTTTTTGAGATATAATGTCACAAATGCAAATGTGCATATTTTCCTGTCTATAAATTTATGTTAAACATCGATGTCAAAAAATGCACATTGCACGTAAGAAGTGAGAGATTGAGGTTCAAGGGAAGGTGAGATTGTGAAAGGATGGATGCCAAGGAAGAGTAGCAAATTTTGACGTCAAACGTTAAAATATAATTTTAAACGTTCAACCCCCTAAATTATATGAGTGTTCTCAATACACATTCTCTGGGATCAATTAACAATGCTTTCAGTAATTAGTTGTAATTTACTTTCTAAAGCCATTGACCATGAAGATTTGCAGCTGATAGTGAGGTCATAAAAAATACAATATGTATTTTAAATGTGTACCTTTTCACAGACAAAGTTAATTTGTACTTTAGAGAGTTAAAACCCCACATATGACACACTTTTACTAAATTGCCTAGAGAAACAATACCTCAGAAACATGATTTATGTTCGTGTGGAACATTAGGAAGGTAGGAAACACTAACAATTTAGAAATGTGTAAAAGTAAGGATTAACTGGAAGGATGACATCCTACTGACAGACCGCCAGCGCCGATGCAGCTGGCTGCCAGCTGAGATAGGGGCACAGGAAGCACAGGAGCTGTTGATTTTTAATTCTCTTTGTTGCAAGCTTATTCTCACTTCTGCCTTTGAAGCCATGATTTCTTGGGCCACAGTCTGACGTGGCGTGATTTGGCCCAGTCTTTCTAATGAGGAATGCTTAAGTACAGGTCATTCTGGAAAAGGACTCGTACCATACAAGTATCTTCTTGCACAGTGAAAGGTGGTATTGCAAAAAAAAAGAGGTTATTCAGGCTTTATGTTGCTTTGCTTTTCCATTGTTAATCAGGAACAAACCATTCTGACTCTCCTCTCTGAGTGGCCATCAGAGGGACACAGCTAGGAAGGCTTCATGGGTGTGATGGGTTGATCCTGGCTGGACGCCAGGTGCCCACCAAAGCCACTCTATCACTCCCCTCTTCAGCTGGACAGGCAGGGAGAAAATGAGATGGAAAAGAAAAAAGCCTCATGGGTCAAGATAAAGGCAGTTTAATAACAGGCAAAAGCAAAAGCCGCACACGGTGGCGAAAGGAAAACAAGATTTTATTCTCTACTTCAAAGTCAAATATCTCTGGATTAGAAGTCTCAAATTCTTAAAGCTATTTTGTTGCCTTGGATGAGAGATAGAGGCTGCCTGGGATTTTGAAAAGCACTGAGGAACTGAACCCTTTTGCAAATCTCTAGTATTCATAGAATCATAGAATCACTTTGGTTGGAAAAGACCTTTGAGATCATCGAGTCCAACCTTTAACCTAATCCTGCCATCCCACCACTAAACCATGTCCCTAAGCACCTCATCTATCCTTCTTTTAAATACCTCCAGGGATGAGGACTCGACCACCTCCCTGGGCAGCCCATTCCAGAGCCTGGAAGAAGTTTTTCCTAATGTCTAGCCTAAACCTGCCCTGGCGCAACTTTAATTTCCTCTACTTGCTGTTTCTGAAACCTAAATGGACTTCCACACCTGGCTCTAATGCTGTGTACCACCCTGGAAAACAGAACATCTTCCAAACTGGTGGGCACAAAATTTCATCTTCAACCAGAGAAGCACAAGCTGTTGAAACATTTTAAACCTGCTTGATGCAGAACTAAATATGCTCTTTTTGTACCTGCAAAAGCAAGTTTACAGCTGCGATGCTTAAGGAGACATGATGGTAAGTTGATCACATATGCAAAGTAAAAGCTATACAAAACTATGCAAGGTATAAAAGCTTATCACAGACTGAGAAGGAACTTAGCTTCGCAGTCATCATACATCTCCAGAAGATCTGTGTATTTGTGGAGCCCTTGCTTAACTTCTAAATAGA
The DNA here is from genome assembly GCF_000687185.1 of Egretta garzetta. Lineage (NCBI taxonomy): Eukaryota > Metazoa > Chordata > Aves > Pelecaniformes > Ardeidae > Egretta > Egretta garzetta. The sequence continues at coordinate 5,314,095 of NW_009258383.1, forward strand.
TGAGTATTTTTTAAAACTTTAATGCTGTGCCAGTAAAGTAGTGACATTAACATGAAATTTTTTGAGTGCCATTAATATTTGCTATTGCAAATGGTGAAAAATTGCCAAAATGGGGATGTAGCTAGTTCTTATGAAAACAAAAAAAAACACTGAGAGAAAAAGAAGCTTCATGACCTCAGATAACTTTCTAATTTTTCAGCTGATGTCAGTACAGAAGGAGAAGTTGATCCCTTACCTCTTAAGTTTAATGACTGCCAGGAGCATTTGGCTCTGCAGTGCAGTGACCTGCTGTGTTGCACTGAGATTACTGGCTTTTCTTTCTAAGCCAACGCTCTTTAGATCTCTGCAATTTGTACACAGCCTGCATGGGGATGTGCAGGCAGTACCCATCTCTGAGCATGGAGCAATTTCCTGAGGACGAATTCTCCAGGAGTGGCAGTGAGCTCTTACCCCCTAATGTTTAACATCCAGTTAACAAACTGGTAAATCCTGGACAAATGGGTGAAACACTGGAACGGGTTGACCAGAGGGGTGGTGGAGGCCCCACCCCTGGAAACATTCAAGGCTAGGTTGGATGGGGCTCTGAGCAACCTGCTCTAGTTAGCAGTGTCCTTGCTCACTGCAGGGGGCTTGGGCTAGATGACCTATAGGGGTCCCTTCCAACCCAAAGCATTCTATAATTCTATGATCATAGGTCTTTGCATAATTCACGTAAGGTGATCTAGCCTCGCAGCATCAGATGGGAATTTGATTACTGCTGCACCTTAAGTGAGATGGGAGGAGGAAGTGGGAACTGTGGCTGGATGGATAAGACCAGATGGGGCCATCTCCTCTAACACAGCTAGTCTAAAGGCTAGAGATCCAGTCTTAGCCAGGAATCTGGATACTGCTGTCATCAATTGAGGAAAACAGGTACCAGTTTCATAGTGACAGCAACAGGATTGATCTGATCTCCCCATGGAGGCATTGATCTTTCTTCATCGGTTAGAGAGGAAGCCCAGAGGGCTTTATCAGACTAGGCTGTTAAATTTTAGACAAATGTAGTTGTATGAGATGGATCCCATCTCTCGGTAGCAATTAATGCCAGGAAGGCAGTGGTCTTGTCCCTCTATAGCTGTACCCAGTAGTACAAGGTGTCTCTGAGATCTGTGTGGCAGAGGAGGATGGCTCCCTGCAGTGGCATTGCTATCCCTACCAAGATCAGCAGAGTTGGGAAGTCTTTCCCAATTTCTTGAAAATTAAAACCAGAATCCAACTCTAGTCAAAAACTCTGTCATAGGTTTTCAGCAAGTACTAAGTCTGGAAAGTACTGAAGATGTACAGGAGGGCGTGTGACCTGTGCGCATTAGGGCCGGGGGCAAAATACTAATACCAGTAGAGAGTCTTTATAGATCCTGTTCAATGCTAAGTAGGAACAGAAACCACTGAGAATCTTGCAAGGAATAGCAAATTTTCTGAATTAGTCTTGCAGACTTGTGAAATTTGACTTTTAAAATGACATTTGAATAAGCACCTGGACAACTGTATGGGCCTCCAGACCTACAAAACTTAGTGTATCACTAGGAACTGACACCAGGGTTATTGATCTCCTCCCGCTTTCATTTTCTAAGCTACAAACCCAACAGTTTAAACATAATGAAATTTTTTAAATTCATTGGTTAAAAGGACAGTAAATCTCTTTTTCTCTCCGTCAACTATATTCGACCCTATGTTTGTCTTTGTTCACATTCAATCTACCATAAACCACATTTGCAATAAACTATTACATGGCACATTTATTAGTTTCATTTGACTTTTGTTACCAGAGTGGCTAGTTGTTGATATCTCATCATTTGGGACCCTTCTTATTGGATTTCATTTTTTTAAACTGTAAAATACTACCTTAAAAATGCTTCTTTCAAAAGGAATTTTAGAACATGTGAAGACTACCTCACAATAGGCTTTTTCCGTATATTTACTTTTCTTCCCCATCTTCACTGCATCAGGTAGTTTAAATAGTGCTTGCTGCATTTATACAGTTATATAAAAGTAATTTGTATTTATTTGTTGGTACCATAGATACCAGAAGATCTCTGTGTGATACAAATTTGTATTGCATCAGCTGCATCTTATTGAAGCGCCCTAAAATAAAAGGGAAAATTACATACTACCCATTTCACCTGTGGGTTCAATGAGGATGATTAAACTTCCAATGGAAGTGCTATGTGTGTTGATAGACATTTCATGTGCATTAGTGCAGAAACTTCTGCCAAGTCCTTTTACTGGATTTTACACTTAAGAAGAATTTTAAAATTTTTCATCTGGCAGGAATTCGTCATTTCCTAATTCAGAAGTCACATCAGTTCACGTTAAAAATGCCCAAAAGAAATGGACTGAAATGGAAGAAATCAAAACTTAGTGACAGCTAAATATCAAGAAAGAAGAACGTTCTATAGTGAGATGACTTTTTCTTCCCAAGGAACAATGTAAGACTTGACTGATAGAATATTTTAGAAGACCTGGCTGACATGAGGATAACACCACTTCCAGGCCTTGATTGCACCACTCAGCTGGGTTTTGAGGCCTCACTATGCTCATATAAAGCAAGGAGGCACGGAAAGTATAAGGTAACTTAAAATTGAGGTCAACTTGAAAAACATTTTATCTTGAATTTACCAGATCACCATGTAGCTCTTCCAGAATGAGCAGCAGAATCTGCATCCCACCAAAGACTTGCCATCAGTGGGACAAGGAGGTCTGTGTCCCCTTGCCAGGGAATGGTCCCAGCCTGGTGGCTCATGACATGGCTGAATTCCAGTGCTGCTTTTCCCTGAGCGAGTGTCTGCTTCTGAGAAATGCCCTGTGGTGACAGCAACAAACAGCATGAATTTCCCCTCCTCCCGCTACATACCCTTCCTTTTGTCAGGGGGAGAAAAACCACTTCATTCAGCTTTTCACCTATTACTTTCCCAAAATCATGCCTGCAGCTAGCTGCACACTTTCCTTGGGTTCATCCAATATAATATTTACTAGCGTCCCTATTCTCTCTTGAGGATGAAGCAGGGACTTTATGCAACGACGGGCACATTATAACCATCACCGCTTGCTCTGCAGTTCTAAATATACACAGGCCCAGGAAAAGTGGATACCTTCTTGCTGAGGTGCTCTCATTAGAAAATATAAGAAACACTTGGGTAAATGCTCATATTCACATTTGAAAGCTGTGGGAACCAACTTGAAAAAGAAAATAAGGACCTCAAACATTCAGCTGCAGCTTTTCTTGGATTAAAGTTGTAGGTGTCTGGCTGCCAGAGAGCAGAGAGCAATAAGGCAGATGCTGCAGCAAAAGCAGCCTGCTGCAGCACCCACCCAATGGCCCCATTTGCACCCAAAATTGGGGTGCAAGAAACAGTCCTGTGAAAGCAGGGGAGGAGCAAAAGATCTCTCCTTGAGTCCTGTGAAATACTCCTGCTTTGGGCACGTGTGCCTCTGGCTTGGTTCAGGGAGCAGAGTTTCTCCTTACCTCTTTAAACAAAAAGCATTGAATGGAACATAAAAAAGCACAATTTGGGGGCCTTAGGACATGTTTGATGGCTGTACAGATTCCTGATAGAGCAGTGGCACTGGTTGGTTAAGGGAGTGCTTTATACCCACCACCAACATGCTGCAAAATATAGCAAAAGAGCCTCCAGAGAGCCATCAGCTAGTAATAAAATTGCTGACTATATTCATGCAGCAAAAAGAAGGGAATTATTTTCTTTCACGAATTGTTTTGCAATATTGAAAATATTCATTTTTTTTCAAAGGCTCCTTCCTGCAGGGAGTAGCTTCTACACAGGCATTTGGAAGAGAATGCAAGCCTGTGCTTGCTGCTGCAGTAGGCAGGGACAAGCTGCCTGCAAATACCAGGACCTTCAGGAAAAGCAGGAGAGTAGAAGCTGGGAAGGTTCAGAGAGGTTAAAATCAAGTCCCTCAGATGGCATTTTTACAAGACAACTCCCCAGATGAAGTGATTTGAACTTCTGTTGCTATTATTAAAATGTGAGAATATTTTTTTTCTCTTTCACTTTAAATACCCTTCACTGGCTGTGTAAGTGCTGTAAATGTTGTCTTTATGAAACACATTTTTGACAGCCTTTTAATTATAATAATTAAAAACTGTTTACAAAGTCAGACAAAAAGAAGGTTGAGCTAGATCGGCCTGTGACTTTCCCTGCCTAAAGGTTCCTGGTGACAGAGCTGGTAATAGTTTTTGACTATGAAAAAGTCTTACCTCTACAGCAGCAACAGCCACAGCCTGATGGAGCGTTTTGTGCCTGCAGAAAATTCCGACATATTATATTGTCATACCCATGATAGTATAAATGACCTCAGGCTTTGAATAAAATACCATTGGTGTATCTATTTAAATGATTAAGCAATGAGTTAGGGACAAATCTCCCCTGTCATTTCTGTGTTGGCCTGCTGTGCCAAGTACACAAAGAAAACATGAAGACATCAGGACGAGATGCATTTTCAGTCTGGGAGCTTTTAGGCAAATTACAGGGTTCTGTAGAATTTCATTCCCCATTAGGACTGACTAGTGTTAAAGTGGAAAAGGAAAGATCCCGTGTACCTTTTCCCCCTCCACGAATCTGCACGCTATGTTTAGGCAGAATGTTTTATCTAATTGAGAATAATTACTCTATAAAACCAAGCCTGCCATTTCCTTTTTGTGGCAATCCAGTTTTAGTCTACCATTAATATGTGCAAAGTAGGGCATTGCTGTGACATTTTGTGGATAGCTTAAAAGACTGAGGGGATGTGCCTTGTTCTGACCCACAGAACCATGATAAACAAATGAACAGTCTGTACTTGGCAAATCCTTCATCTCTAAACCCAAAGTAATAAGCTTTTCTTTGCCAAAATATGGCGCTGCCGGGGTTAGACTCTGTTTTGGTAGTGTCCACCTCCTTTGCCAGCTGATGTTGCACTGAACACAGATTTTCTGTGGGTGCATACCTGATTATAACCATTGCAGAATATTTGTGAGTTTAAAAAAAAAAAAAGAAAGGTATTTTAACATTTTGTATTTTCTTGTCTATCCGCTTCAAGCTGGGCATTGACCTTTATAAGCCAGAGAAGACAAAAGGCTTAAGGTGAAGGCTTCTCAAGTGTCTAGAGAGGCTCACCGGCTGTTGCAAGATGCCTCAGCAGAGACTGTCCCAATCAGATCAGGAAAATCAGGACAGCTGACCCCCCCCAAAAAAGAGGTTAGAAACCCCAAAACTCCTATCTCCACCTTGGTCAACATGCACTGTTTGATACATTAGGACTTTAACTTTTAACCATTTGAGAATAAAGTGGTAACTTTAAAAAATATAATCAAAGAAAACATGGGGGGGGAGGGCACGAATCATGTGGTCCATCATTTCCAAGTTGTGCACTGATCTTTCTCATATGACCACAAAGTACATTCTGGTAATAGTGCCCTATTCTCTTTTTTGTATGTCTGTGGCTTCATAAGGCAAATATTCTTCCCGTCTTTCTGTTACTGGTTCCTCCCCAAACACAGCTGTGAAAAATGTCCATAAAAGCACTCTGTCATTTACTATTTCTAAACATTTTATTACCTTCCAAACTCTTACAGCCAGTTGTACTGAAAGATGTTTCTGTACCAGGAGGTCACACCTACTGCCCACCTCTCTTCTAAGGCTTTCACCAACAACTGGTCCTGCGCTGAGGATTTGTAGATTTGATTTTTCAGTGTAACTTTCAAAGCGGAGTTTGGAGCAAGCTTCTGTCATGGTCAAAGGATGTTCTGCTCCCTTCACAGCCAACCTACCACAGGGAGGCACAAATGTGAAAATCTCCCTGACCATTAGCATACAGTTTACCTGCACAATGGATGTACTGGGAAAATTAGGAATGGTCACAAAGATGATATCAGTAACCTTGTGCCTCCTCCAGGGGGCTGGTCTCAACTGTTAACATTTCACATTAGCCAGAAGAATCCCTTCTATTCAAGTCTGTACCTGAAAGCAGGATGGATGTGAGGTAGACAGTATCCAACTTAATATGTCACTGCATGGCAGCTGACCTATAGCCCACCATACAGGAACCAACTGACTATGGCGTAGCATTAAAAATGTGACCTGATGCTATTATTCAGGTGGAATAGCAGCGGGGCTCAGCAATTTACTCTGTGCATCAGTATGTGATGTGCATACAGCATGTGGAGCCTGGTCCGAATGCACCTTTCAAATTTACTGAGAAAAATCAGAGTCCTTGAAGGTGAAAAGCTTCAGCTTAGTGCAGGATGTTGTTGTGCTCTATGTATAGACTTTGCTAGTATTTCCATGCAGTCCAGTTTCCTAAGATTTCAATAAAAATAAAGTCTTTTCAGGGGCTATTTTTCTTCTCTTGCTCACCAGTCCTGAACTTCAACACTTGCTCAAGGCTGTGTTTTGGTCCCTCACCCTGGTAAGCCCCTCCCACTGTGGAAAGGGACATCTGGTGAGGGCTCACAGATTTCAGCACACCCATGGCCAGCAGCTGGCTGTGTGGGGTCAGGCATCTGCTGTGCACACAGTATGCAGCATTTGCCTCCTCCTGTCAATATACTTCCATTCACTCTTCACCAATGGAAAAGTATTTAGCTTTTAGTGAGAAGCCTCCTGGGTATTGGTTTCATTATCCTGCAGGAGATATTATACAAGGATCAAGGAATACTTACCCAGCTCCTAAACACCAAAGAGACTCTTCTTCAAACTTTTCAGTGAAACTCCGTGCTGGTTTTGGCTGGGATAGAGTTCATTTTCTTCATAGTAGCCAGTACGGGGCTGTGTTTTGGGTTTGTGCTGGAAACCGTGTTGACAACCCAGGGGTTGTTACTGCTGAGCAGAGCTCACACAGAGTCAAGGCCTTTTCTGCCTCTCACCCCACCCCACCAGCGAGCAGGCTCGGGAGGCACAGGAAGCTGGGAGGGGGCACAGCCGGGACAGCTGACCCCAACTGACCAGGGGGATGTCCCACACCGTATGATGTCATGCTTAGCATATAAAGCTGGGGGAAGAAAAAGGAAGGGGGGGACATTGGGAGCGATGGTGTTTGTCTTCCCAAGTAACCATTACGCATGATGGAGCCCTGCTGTCCTGGGGATGGCTGAGCGCCTGCCTGCCCTTGGGAAGTGGTGAATGAATTCCTTGCTTTGCTTTGCTTTGCTTGCATGCATGGCTTTTGCTTTACCTACTAAACTGTCTTTATCTCAACCCGTGAGTTTTCTCACTTTTACCCTTCCAATTCTCTCCCCCATCCCACCATGGGGGGAGTAAGTGAGCAGCTGCGTGGGGCTTAGTTGCCGGCTGGGGTTAAACCACAACAAATTCTTCTTTCCAAAATAAAAACCCAAGCCTGGACTGTTTCCCAAAGGCAAAGTGGGCTAAAAATATGTTTCTCCAATGGGAAGAGTTTGCACTCTGCATGACAGCTTGGCTAGTATTGATTGATCAGCTATTAGCTGCAAAAGTAATGGTACTACAGACAGACAGGTAGGAAGGGACCTTTCATCAAGGCCCACTGCTTTGAAGTCAGGTTTCAGACCAGAAGTTGCTGGCAAACACTCTCCCTGATGGAGGAAGGTATCATAATTTTCTCATTCCTGACTGAAAAAAAGTCCTGGGAGCTCTTTCTCTCTTCATTGTAAAGTCCTCATGAAGCACCGGGGTGTCCCCTAGCTCCAGCAGCCTGTCTCTCCTGCATGCTAAAAACCTCTTCCAAGCAAAACACCCCAGTTAAATCAATGAAAGTGTTGCCTGAATGAGTATCTGGCTTTGTAGATGTTAAGCTGAGTGGAAAGATCCTTAAATGATTGATTTCTCAAGCCTCTCAACATCAGAGCATCCTGTTCCTGAATCCTCTGCCCAGGGCCTGAGCCAGAAGGCAATTATGTGCAATCTCATCAGCATTGAATGGGAGGAAATAACTCCCTCCCAGTGCAACATGTGAGAATGATGCTCGCCCAGGGTATGTGCCTTGTCCACTGTTGTTGCACCAGGCAGATGCTTATGGTTTTCTGAGGTGTTCCTCAGCAGTGCTGTTGTTCAGCAAATACCTTGCCACCTTGTACGAGGGCTTTTGGTGTCATCCGTCAAATTGGCTGATCCTGAACTTCAATATGTTCATCCCGGGGCCACATCATATTTAAAGTTTTGCTTTGGTTGTTGCCAGTTACCCTACCCTGCCGAGCTGGAGGACAACTCACAGATATCCCCTGGCAAACAGAGGCGCCACAGAAATGTCGTAGTTTCCCTCCTTTGCAAAGATTGCCTCGAAAGGATGGCGGAGAGCAAACTGAACAGGGCAGCTGTGAACAATCAGCAATTGGAACCTGTTGGGCTGCTGCAAATGCGTTTCTTTGCTCCTGTCCGTGCCTCAGTGTGAGCACAGGGGGAAGGCACATCTGAACCACTTCTGTCTCCACGGGATTAAATATATACTGGTGTTGATACCAAGCTTCCTTCAAAAATTGAAACGGTTTTGAAAATAGTGACAGCAAAGAAGAAGAACTAGGCTTTATAATAACTCCTCTCTACCTTGACTGTGAAGGGTCCCTTGAGGTTATTTTTTGTTAGGGTGAGAGGAAGGCTTTGCCATTGCCTTTTTTCTTCAGCATGGTGGTCCTGCTTCAAACAGATGCAAACAAGAGTGCGGGCAGAAACACCAGCCACCTCTGGCTGTTCCATGCCACCGACCAGGCTCAGAAATGTCCTCCTTGCTCAGACCCTGTCTTTTGGAAGTTACCCACAGTTGTTCCAAGGCAACAAAGGCCCTCCCTCATGACGTAAACAAAGTCGGAATTAATTAGTCAGTGCGGCTCAAGACGTTTTAATAATTGAGCATGAAAGCCTAGAAAAAAAAGCTCATGCTGTTGGTACCTTTCCCAATAATCAGGCTAGCCCAACAGAAGAGTTGTGTGGAGGGAAGATGATTCCTCTTCTATTTGCACATCAGAAGTAGTTAGAGAAGCTGTGTATGGGGCTGGTAACCAGCCTGCTTCTGCCAAGTGATCCCTGCTGCAACACCCCACACAGCTTTCAGGGAAAGAAATCAAAGTTTCCCCATTTCCAATAGTCTTCCAAGGGCAGATCTACTCTCATCGGTCAAGATGACTGCAAGCTCAGACACAGTCCTGGTGTAGACCAGCATCTCTCTATCCCAGACACGCACTCTGAATTGGGCTTGCATGCTTGCACTCCTGATTTACTGGGCTAAAGGTGTAGCCTGCAGCACAGGTTTTATCTAAACACCAGTTCCCAAGCAGCCTTTTGCAGTCTGGATGGTCTTGATAGCTTTGCTGTGCCCTCCCACAGTCTCTTAGTCCTGCACTTCTCGTCCCTGTGTCTCCTCCGCTCCTGCACTTCTCGTCCCCGTGTCTCCTCCGCTCCTACATGCTGCTGTAGAAGTAAAGGAGAGACACCCTCCCTCAGATCCATGCCTTCATAGGCAGAGAGACCGCCTTGCTTGACGTGTCAGTTCCCATTGCCCAGAGGGTGTTTTACTTTACCAACAAAATTGTACATTTGGATGATGCAGTACAGCTGGGATGCTTGTGAGTGGTTTTCAATAAAACCTGTTTTTGCGATGTTAATGCTATTTCAGTTCCTAATACGTTGGCATGGTTTCCAAAGCATTGTCATGAGAGGAAAAAAAAGCCAGATAGTAGATGTTTACACTACAGCTGAGCAGTATATCCCATTTTCTTATCACTGTGCTCTGTTTCCCAAGTAGGACAATAAAAGGAGTACATGCTCATTCCTTATTTCCTTTTTATGCCTAGACTTGGGACCCGTGGTTAGAGAACTATTTGCTACTACTTTACAAATTTCACATGTCGCAGCTTGTGTAAGCCACTCCTTGTCCTGCCGTGTGCACCTCTGGGCAGAGTCTGGCTCCATCCACTGTGTCTCCTCCAAGTAGGCAGCTGAAGAGAGCAGTGAGCTTCTGCCACTGCCAGCTCTTACAAAGGCTAAAAGCTTCCTCAACTCCCCTTACCCTTCATGTGCTGCAGCTCCTGCCTATCCTGGTGCCCTCCATTGGACTGGCTCCAGTGTCGCAATGTCTTTCTCATGCTGGGAAGCTTCAAACTGGACCCAGTGCTCCAGGTGTGGATGCAGGGTGGGGGAAAGAGAGAAAAAGAATCACTTCCCTGGTCCTGCTGTGCTGAGGGGCTTGGTTTAGCAAAATGGTTCATTTGGTTCACCAAACCCAGTCATGTCTTTTCTACTGACCCTGCACTGTGAACTGTGTTAGTCTTAGCCTTGCTGCCCTCAGCCCATCCTTCTGTTTTATCACCCTCCTAAACCTGGCAGACAAACTGAAGAGAAGAAAAACTATTCACCACTGAAATTGTTGACATTGCAAAAAGGTGCCAGCTTAGTTCAGAGATAGGCTTAAACAAGAGCCAGATCCATCAGGACCACAGAGGCGAAGGTCCCTGGAAGCACACCGCCTCCTCATGCTCACTAGAAAGCTGGGGAGTCCACACCTCTGGGACCTCGAAGCCTCTCTGGACCTACAGCACTGCCTGAAATCATAAGATCACAGCTCAGCCCTGCTCAAGCCTAAGAGGTAAATGACATGTAGATTCCAGCTGTCCCCGGTGCAAAACCTATCACTCTTACTTATGTGCGTATTATGTGCACGACCTGCCGTTATTATATACACACTCCAAACTGCCACATTGCAAACTATGGCCAATCTGACTATCTAACATAATAAATGACAGGTTAGCTCCATACATTACAGGCACTGTCATAGCTACTTCAGTGCCAAATTGTGATTTGTGCTGCTTGATGATCTTTCTTTGCCCCTTAACTCACCTGTCTCTTGCTGCTTGAAGGGCTCCTTCATTTTGGATGGTAGAAGTGTGATCTGATAATTGAATGACAGACCACTGCAATCGGCTTGGTGGAAACTTGCATCCAAATATTCACTCACTGACATATTCAGTCCTCAGCAACTTTATTATTAGTTTCATTAAAGTTATTTAAATGCAGATGTGAGTTAGAGCAAGAGCGTGAAAGACAATAATTTCCCACAGTAAAAGGAGTTACGCAAAGCTTACAAATCCAGTGAAGATGGACTGAACCAAAGCACAGGCTTGTGCATCACCTATTGCCAGAATAGAATAAGAATAAGAAGTCATGGCGTCACCTCAAGCAATTGAAACTCCCTGCAGTACAGCATGTTGATTGTGGTCATTGCCTGACCTGAGTGGTGCAGTGGTGGTTACACTTGGGGATGTGCCAGAGCCTTCCCCAGCAGCAGGCAGAGACCTGACCGCTCCGGTGAGGGCCAGCGAGCCCCCCTGAGCGCCTGCAGCTCACACTGCTGCCCGGCCCTGCGCACGTCAGCTTGCATCCACGGGCTGCAGCGTGATACATCCGCCCTGCTCATCAGGCCTAAGCACAGTAATAGCTTATATATTTTAGAGGTATTCAGGTTTTACAGTCTGGCTCTTGTTGCAGTATTTCACAAAAAAAAAAAAAAAGACATGAAAAAATTAGTTTTAAAAACTGCATTTAATTACAACCAGTGTGTTTCCTGTTATCTTTCAATTCCATGGAGGAAATTGCAAGGAAAGCCTGAGTCTGATGAAGCTCTCTTTTGGTCCACTTTACCCCTTTTCCAATCTTTTTCCTTCTGAGGCATAATTTCCATGCCCCGATTCTCCTGTCAGGGTTGAGGGATACTTTCTGAGATGCGTTTGGAAGTTTTCTCCTTGGTGTTAGAGTAGGTGAGAGACACTTTGGGTGCAGTTCTGATTATGTTCTGGTATTATGCAAAACGTTCCAGTTTGCTGACAGCATTACGGTCTCTGGTAATTATCCTATTTTTCTTATCTCTCTGAGTCATAGAATAAACAGAATAAGTGGTAAGTGAGGATTTGCAGTTGAGCCAGTGTTATGTTGTCTTTTTTTCTGACCAAGCCTGTTGAGCTCTGAAGGACATAGAAGTCCTTGGCAGAAACAGCCATAAATCTGTTTGATGAGCAGCTGCTTGGTTGCTTTTATCTGCTTGTTTTATCCTTTGGTAATCAATGACACATTTTAGCTTTGATCTGACTGTTAGTAAGAAACAAAAATGACACTTTCCCCCAAGTCAAATCACTACTTCAAATTGCAACTGATTTAAAAGTGTGAAAGGATATAAGGTAAACCAAGCTCTTCAGGACTGAAGAAACAGGCGTCTCATGCCTTTAACCTAAAGTATATAATTTTTAAAAATTCTGAGCATGCTACAAAGTGATGTATGAATGAAGTTAATTTTATTCTGTGATTTGAAGTTGTCTTATCAGTCAAACTGAAGCCAAAGAAAAGTTGGTGAAGCTGAAATTCAGTGTGAAGTTTCTATGCCTGCAGTACATCTGCGTTTACCCAGCTCCCTGCCTTTGCTGAGCTCAGTTTTGCTTTAGAAAGGGTCAGCTGCCATTCCAAGTCTGTAAAATGAAAAAGTCTCCCACTGAAGGGATTAGCCGGTTGTAGGAGAGTTTGTTTGACTGGAAATGAACTTCTAAAGCTCATTTCGAAGTCTCTCAATATCTATGCCGAAAAATGCTAAAAGGACTTCAAGAGATGTTATTTCTGCTAATGGTTCCATCAGTGACTAATGGCTTTGTTCAGATCCTGTTATAAACTCCTCATAATGCTAATATGAAAACACTGCTTAATGACACTGTGCCCTTTGGTTTTTATTTTTCTGATATGCGTGTTGTTCGTATGAACAAACTTCTTTCACCAGAATTACCTGGGGAGACATTTCATAACATTCATAGTTTGTGTCATCAGGAGAAAAGATATTTAATAGAAACATCAGTTGTGTCCAGCACACATTGCCTCAGCGCTACACAGAACTCAGAAATCTGCACGGAGGCAGACGCAGCATTCCTTCATTCCTTCACCTCACCAGTTAAATGCCAATAATGCTGCATGATGCTGATCGCTTCCTTCTCTCTTATTTGGAAGGCTGGATTCACTATGAGAGAGGACTAGCAAGGGACAGGAGCCTGCGTAAACCACAGCCTGTTTTCTACACTTGAGTGCCCCAGGAATTTCCAAGGCTCTATTTAACATTTGAGACAGGTAAATATTAGTGCAAGGTGGCAACCAAAATTTTCATTTTACAGGAAATTTCACTAGTTTGAAGTTTGTTTTCATTCTGAAGCAGAACAAAACACCATATGAAAATTTTGATGAAACAAATATTTGAGGAAAAGGCTGTGTGGGAGGTAT
>NW_009258383.1:5327375-5329704 GCF_000687185.1 Egretta garzetta
CCCTTCCTCCTGATAGAAGATTCAACATATTTAGAAATAACAAAGTCATTTCAAAAAGAAAGGAAAAGACTAAACATTCCTAAACAAACGAACAAACAAAAAGTTTCAACTATCCCATTAATAAAATCTAATTCTTTACTATATGAATGTTCAGCTTTGCCTAAACAGTATTTTCAAATAAGAGAAGAGAAAATTATCCACTTTTCCATGATGAAGTGTAGTAGGACCTCTGGTGTGAGGATGTTATATGCTGAAGGAAAACGGGAGAGACCAGGAATCTTCTCAACCCCTTTGCCCTCTTTGGCTGCTGCCTCTTTGCTCCAAATCTTGTGTACCTGTTTGAGAAACAGCCAGGTGCATTGCACTGGTAGCTTGGCAGAGCACAGCCAACAGCACAGTTCTGCTGGGGAATCCATGGGGAGAAATTACAGCCCATGGTCTGTCAGAAGGCATAGGTAGGGAAAAGACTCCAGAATTCATGAAAGAGAAATGAGGGGAAGGATTTTGTGATTTTGTAAAAATTCAGATTATTTACTTGAGGCTGCAAAAAGTTTATTTTGCTTTTTCCTGTAAGATTTGTTTATGTAATGGATCTAAAATAGGGTACTGTACCTCTGAAGTTATGGGGTTTGGCCATGAGTCTCGCTTATTTAAAACATGCTCTGATCGGTTGCTTAATGCCTTTGCACAAACAGATTATGAAGGTTAGGAAAAAGGTCAGATTTTCAAAGGTCTTGAGCATTTGCTGTTTCTGTGGAGCTTTGGCACGGGTGGTGAATGCTCACTGTCTCTCAAATCATGCTAAAAAGTTGCAATTTTCCTCACTTATTGGGGTTGAATATGAAATGAATAGCAACTCAGTATGGCTGTTTGTATAAGCATCACACACTGAAGTGAAACAGGAGGACCTGGAAAAAAATAAAATGGAGGTCGTGTAGCGTTTGTAGTTTTGGATGGGAACAAAGAGACCAGTCGTCACTTGTGTTCACCTTTTCCAAAAATCTTTAGACATGGGCTCAACGTTGAGTACCGGGAGCAGATACACAAGCAGGCACAAATGTGCATAAGCTGGACAAAGGTGATTTTGCAAGGCCATATGTCCTTCTGTGACCAATACCACTTGGCTGTCCTTTTTAAGGGGTTGATACTTCATCACCATTCCCAGAATAAGTCACGAAAGCCTGACTAGCCAGATCTTCAGCCAATTTAAGCTGCTGTAGTCCTTTGAAATCTGCAAGGAAACACCAGTTTATAACTGCCATGAGCTTGGCCCAAGGATTCTAAATAAGAATAGACATATAAATTACATAGGGAAACAGCCGTCAGTTCCAGATTGCATTGAGAGCCAATGGCTATAATTTAATTGCAGTTTTCCACTGTTCATGACAGTCCATGACATCAGCAGATTATTTAATTATAGCTTTCTTCCTCAGCCCAGGATTATATGTTATTGCTCTCTGGAAAACTAGAAGAAATTAATTAAGAAATAAGGTGTTAGGCCCATCTGAAAAAGCACTGAAATATTGCTGAACAGCTATCAAACAAATCTAACAAAATCAGAGAGGCATCAAGATGATGAATGAGCCATGGTTTGTCCAAAGTAGGAAGATTGTTTGAATGGTCCTCCGTTTATTTTCAGTTTACCCCTACAGTTCACTTCCCCGTGAAAGACCTGAGGGGGTATACAAAGCCCAGACAAGTTTTACTATGAGTTTGTTTGTTCAGCCTGCTGCAAGTCTATGGTTTTGTTAAGACATTGGACTTCAGTGAACGCTTGCAGCTCTGGCTGCTCAGTAACAGACCCATGCAAAGCCTTAAATAGAAAAATGCTGGTCTTTCACGTCAAGAAGCAACAGCCACACTTTTCTGCTCGCATTTTAATACCCCCTTGTGATTGCCCAAACAATAACTTGATGGTCACCCTACTTAAACATTAGCACTGTGCGGTTCTGGAGCACTTCTCCCAGGAAAACCATTTTCTGTTCTTCAGGCTGAAGTTAATGCCAGTCTGGTGATTGTATCACTACCATTTATAAAGCATAACCAAAAACTTTAAAAGCTTTCTTCAGGCTGAAGTTAATGCCAGTCTCCCACCACCCTGGTGACTGTATCACTGCCATTTATAAAGCATAACCAAAAACTTTAAAAGCTGCTAGCTGAGTAAAAGCATTGCTGCACACTGGAGCTAAAGGTTACATTAAAGAAAACATCCCTTCATGCAGTATTTACTAGGAAGAAAACAAAGCGGTTTTTTTAGCACGCTTTTGTTCTTTCCCTCATAGCAGAAGAGTTGTCTTGCAGGTTTTGTTCCCACTTATGGGCCTCAGAG
>NW_009258383.1:5330029-5365684 GCF_000687185.1 Egretta garzetta
GGTGAAGAATCCATCAACCTTCAAAAAAATGTGTCCAAATGAAGCACTTTCATCTGGGCTAGGGGCCTTTGCAAATCCCAAACCACCTGCTTTGATGGTCTGTTGTCTTAGCTCACTGTACTCCTACATGTTTTATCCAAACTGTGGTGGGGTCTGTATGGAAGCAATAAGGAAGCCTTGTGTTTTAAATCACTTCTAAATGATCTTTTTTCCCCCCCTTTATCCATGATGTATGCCTGGTATATATAAAGAATCCAATAAAAGGATCCTGGTAAAGGAGTGCAGTGGGTTGACATTGGCCATCTGCCAGATGCCCACCCAGCTGCTCTCAGTCCCCCTCCTCAATTGGGCAGAGGAAGAAAACAGGATGAAGAAGCTCATGGGTTGGGATAAAGACAGGGAAGTCACCAATTGCCATCATGGGCAGAACAGACTTGACTTGGGGAAAATCAATGTAATTTATTGCCAATTAAAAGAGAGTAGGATGGTGAGAAAGACAGGCAAAAAATAAAACACCTCCTTGCACCGCCCCCCTTTTTCCCAGGCTCAATTTCACTCCTGCACTCCCAACTTCTCTCCCTCCTCCCCTACCCAAGCAGCACAGGGGGATGGGGGTGGGGTCTTAGAAGTTGATCAGGCAGGTCTGAAATAGCAGTAAACCCTTCAGGTTGATAAGGAGGACAGAGTGATCATGGTTTTCACCTAATTCTTTCTTCCTTTCAGTCCAATCCTCTGGGCATTCAGGAATTCCCAACAGGCATTTGAGATTCAAAAGTACCATGGGCAAGGACTTGGGCTGCACCTGTGAACAACAGAAAACTCCCATCCCTACAGGATGATTACTTCAGCAGGTTCTCTAGGGATGGAAGAGCAAAAGCTAACATCGTCAAATTAGGGGTATTTATTTTCATGCCATCCTGTGTGTAGCAGGGTTTCCAAACCCTGTGGTGTTCCCAGAGATGTATTATCCTATCTAAATAAGAGAATTAAGGGCTCCAAAAAGCTAAATATGGTCCCGGACAAAAGCTTTCAACTGTGACAAATACCTTGTGGTATTTATCTTTAAATCTTCCCTAAAAGAAAGACTACCTTCAGGGCAGAGCCACAGTAGGGGTGACACTGTCTGAATTGCTGTACGCGATAGGCTGGAAACAGGGAAGCAGACAGGAAAATAAAAGTCAATTATTTCTTATTTCTTGAATTTTATTTGTTCCAATCTTATTTTGGAAAGGAGCTTCCTCAGACCCATCAATTCCTGTCTAATCTCACACACTCCCCCTTCACCACAGTGTCCTAAAATAGCATTAAGCATGGAAAAATAGGAAATCTCTTTTAGCAAAACTACAACACTGATAGGCTTTAAAATTGCTACAGAATAGCTTGAAAAATTGTAGCCATTTTGATACCAGATGTACTTTGCAAATAATAATGGGGTCTGGACAGCACCTGGACAGCACCTCTTCGTCATATGGTTTAGTTTTAGGTAGTTCTGAAAGGAGCAGGGAGTTGGACTTGATGATCCTTATGGGTCCCTTCCAACTTGAGATATTCTATGATCATTTAATCAGAGGACTATATTGTTGGTACTTTCGGAATGAAGGCATCCTGGAGCAAGTAGGCCTGAAGAGGACACCTAATCAAGATGTTTTGAAAACATCTAAAACTTGGCAAGCAAACCCAAGATCAATGTACCCTCAGCTGAACTACCCTCATTATAATCCTAAAACCCACGCCCCCAGGGTCAAAGGCCCCTTGCCCATCTCTAGACCCTTCCTTACAGGGCATGCGTAGTACAAAGAAAGGACACTGGAGCTTTAACTGAATGCAAAGCTTGTGAGACCCAATAAGAAATGGATGTCATTGGGTATGATTAGGAAATAACTGATAACTGTTGCTCTAAGTGTATAAAAAGCTGCCATCTGATCACCAAGGTGTGCTAGCTTTGTGGACCAACCACCTAGCACCCCTCTCTGCAGAAATGAAATAAATATGCAATGTCTCTCCCGAGTGTGTGACAACTGACTTACTGCACACCAGGCCACGAATCAGCTTGTTGGACAATAAAATGGTTTTTCCTACTTTCTTTTTCCCTTCTCCCTTGCATACATATATCTAATGGGCACCTTTTGGCATGCTAGAACATCACACCTCTTTCCACTATTTGATTTGGGCTCTTTTGCATGAGGCTGTTGACAGACACTGCCAGCTTTGTGGATATTGTCTTACAAAGTACCACTGTTCAATCTGAAGCTGATTCTTGGCTATGAAAAGTGTCGTGGTGAACTGGAAGGATGAGGACATTTGCTGGTTCAGGGGTGAACGCTGCAGCTTCACCGTCACGCTGGATTCAAGAGTGTCATTAACATCTCTAAAGAAGCCTGTCAACCTGAAGAGATGCAAGTTTAATTAAAGGCACTTTATCACCCCAAATTCTTCAAATACATTTGGCCTTTTGGAGAACAAAAGCTGTAATTGCTGGATTGTCTCTTACCCTTTGTTAAAGGAAAAAATCTTTCAGTTCTTTTAACACCTAACTAGAGACCATGAGACAATCAGTGTCACACTCTGATTCACATAACACCAGAAGAAATTGCTGAAGGTTAGGACTGTCCTGGTGGTATTGAAACTGGAACAGGCTTGTGCTCCTAGACCTGTTCACAAAGCACCTTCTGCAAGTTAAAGAACTGATGACATAATAAAGCTAATGAATATATACTCCCATAAAACTACATGGGTTGGAATGTGCATGTCAGACACAGACCCTCACCCAGCTCTACCTCGGCACACTGCCCGGGATCCCATCTAAGGCTCTAACTCTTCTTTACCTTATGAAAATATCTTCTGATAGTAACTCTGGATCTTCATGGGGCAAAACACAAGCTCATCTCTCATTGCTGTTTGCTTCAGTTTTTTAAGTGGGTGTGGTGCTACGTGAGCTTCGCTCTTGCAGCCCATGAAAAACACTCATAGACTGGTCTATTTCAGGGCCAGAAGGACTTGTTGATGTTACGAACCTGGAGTTTGAGGGATTATTTCTTTATGTAAATTCCACAATTATCTTGTTGCTGAGGTCGAGCACAGATTAATGAATGATCAGAGAGGTCATAAGAAGTTTAGTTAGACTATGATTTAGTTTATGAAGTTATCCCATCTACCAAAAAATCTGAGTGATGCAGAACCACCACATCCTTCCATGAGCTCTGACCAATCCTTCGACATGCTGTAGTCGTAATCTCTGAGACATTAAGACGCTTCTCAAATATCTCTTGGAAGAACCTGTGTGACATAGTTACTGAGATAAAAGAATTTTTTTTTTCTAGGACATCTTATATCTGAAAATAATGTTTAATTACATTAAAAGCTAATTACTTTTTCCTTTCTGTTTAAGTACTGTTCTAGTAGACATTGTGATACTGCAGTAGGAGCCTTGTGGAAGACACTGAATTCAAGGAGTGAGTGATCTTGGGCAAGCCATATCTGCTCTGTTGGGCTTTGTATTTAGGGCCCATATGTTAGTTAGTAGCTGCTGTAAGGGAATGTGCTGGAACATCCCATGCTGGCCTGTGCTCTACGCTGGTGGGTGTTATGGAAGACACCTGTCAGCTGAAGGTATATGGTTTTGTTTGTTATAAATAAAAGGTACCACTGTATGGGAACGTCTCCATGGAAGGGATCTGCACAGCCTGCCATGGGAAAATGCAGCCAGGCTCTGTCCAATGCTGCACAAAAATGGGATCCCAAGCACCTGAAGGGACATAAGATTTGCTCAATATCTGTATTCCTCTTTTTATTCTACCTAATTAAAACAGCTATTTTATTACAGCATCTGCAGCTATGCCTTTCTTACTAAAATCCAGAAAGAATTTTGCACCACCAGTCTCCATCACCCTGATGCAGAACAGGTACACACAGGTATCCCTGCACAATATCATGTCACAGTTTATTGAGGTTCTCATCTATCTCAATTATTCTCATGTTAAAATTTTGCAGAAATGATCTCATGTTTTGAAGATGAGGTCTAAGACTTATTATTAGGGAGAGGAGCTATCTGCATTGAGGTTAATTTTACAAGAAGAAAATCTGCAGGGAAGAAAGAACATCTCTGTTTGTGACTATGAACCTCCTCACGTGAGTGTGTAAATCGCTCTGCATCCCCAGGGAGACTTAGTCCTGCTTTCCTTTCTGCATCCAGGGTCACTGACGGCCCCATCTGCAGTGAGAAGCTGCTTCCCTGGACATTTTCCTCCTGCACTTTCCACTTCTACCCCCTGGGCTACCTATAGGACTGCTTGCCTTGAGCCACAGGTAGTCACCTCATTGCCCTGCCCTGGGCAGCCTCTTGCCAAAATATCACTGGCTTTCTGGGAACGGTTCATGCCTGGTGGCATCCCAGTATGGCTCTGTGCCTTCAGACCTGTTAAAGACAAATCATATTTTGTGGAAGAGTTTTCAAGAAGTCCTTCAGAGTAAGCGTAGAAATTGGATTTATGAATGGCTTGCTGTATTGAAGGAGGTTTTATCTTGCTTACAGACTGTTACTGTGCAGCCTGGTGCTCAACATGCACACTCTTTTTCTGGAACAGACCAACACACTATTGTAAACCCCTGGCATCAGTCAGTGTTTTCTCCCTCAGTACAAGATATGCTTCTCCATCCAAAAGGCTTTCTCACATCATATCCATAAATGCCATTGCTTTTAAAGTCATGTATTAAATTATTCCTCACTGCTAATAAAGTACAAAAGTAATTTTAAATAGTCATTGCTCAACTCTGTAGCACCTGGTATGATGAGTGAAGCAAAGAGATTCCTACTGTCTGCCAGCATGTAATGCAGTCTCCACATTTTCAGAAGATTCTCATGACATCTATTAGAGAGGCCAGTGGCCATTATGTCTGTAAGTATATTTAGGGGGAAAATAAACTGCAAGTTATACACAAATAGCATACTTAATATAAACTAAGAATAAATACCTCTCTGCACAGACTTAGAGAGGCCAGTGGCCATTATGTCTGTAAGTATATTTAGGGGAAAATAAACTGCAAGTTATACACAAATAGCATACTTAATATAAACTAAGAATAAATACCTCTCTGCACAGACTGACTTCCCTAAATAAAGATCTGTGCAATAAAGGTCTTCGGTAGATGAAAAAACCCTCTATAAAAAGACATTGCTTCTGGGAAGATCTCATAAGTAATAAGCTGTGACAATTAAAATAATTCTAAAAAATTCTTCTAGACAAAGGACTACATCCAGCATGGAACATAAACTCTCCTGGATTCATTTATATAGGATCTGGCCTCCATTTACCTAGAGGAGCCACAGCCATGACTAAGTATCTTGTACTCTCCTTGCTCTGCACAGCAAGCACAGGTTTGTGACAATGAGAAGACAGGACCTTGAGCTGGGAGTCATCTCAGCTAGCTCATGAGAAATGTTCATGAGGATGTCTGTAAGACACATCTCTTCCCAAAATAAAGGCACCTCACTTAGAACAGTAGAGAGGTATCTCATGCCCCTGAGCAGCTGGGGTCCCATATCAGCCTGTCCTCACAAAAGAGGTGCCAGGCACTCTGTCCCACTCCACATCAACACTTCTCTGGTGCTCCTTCTCCTTCAGTGATTGCATAGCCATTGAGAGTCAGGTCCGTTCCCTTGGGGACACCCGGACGAGGGAGTACTCTGAGCTGGGCTCAGCAGGACGCACACTGACGCTCCCATTGAGGCGCCTAAAATCAGGCCAACAGTGAAGTTTCTTTGAGGATCTAGGCCCATATATTGACTAGTGAAAAATTATCACAGGGCACTTCTCTAGTCTGGAGAAAACCATGCACAGTGACCCATTGCATGGCTGATGCAAGTCATTTATAATTGCAGAGCTCACAGTTAAATTGAAGCTTTTTACTGCTCCAGTTGGATTCGACCAACTAGCTTTTAAAACTCTTCTCATCTGCATCTTCATTGCCCAATGCCTGTAAGTGTACCACCAAAGATGGGTGAGGTACTCATGTGTTACCACATCAGTGCTTGTCACAGTGAAAATGTCCGTATTATTGAAGGTTTCACAATTGTTTAACTGTTGGGGAACATGTTCAACATTTTGCAATATGGGAGACTTCTGTTTTTCAAACTGCTTAAACACTTTTGCTTTAAGCTTTTTACATTAAAGTGAACAAAAGAAGCTTGCCCCATCCTCTGCCATTTAACAAAACTACAGCAATTAGTTACACAATACCGAAATCATGCTATTTAGGGCATCATCATTCCTTTTAGAATAGAGACATAAAGCCCAACAAAATCTCTCCAGAAATGCTTAAAATGATTCTTTGAAAGAAGCACTCAGATTTATTCAAGCCCATTTGTCCTGAGGAATTTCTTTTTAATTCTCTATCTCAAGTACAGCTGTAATCCACATATTCTCAATTCAATTTCCTGTTTAATGGAACTAGTTGATCAAATTTATATGTTTAAAGTAAATTCAAAGATCTGATTCTCTCCTCAGACAGCTGAAGTAAATGCTCCACTCAAGTTGACAAAGTTGTGCAAATGTGAATTGACATAAATTAGAGCCACTACCTGTTCTTCTTTGTTTGTAAAGATTAGTTTAACCAATTTTATCACACGGGTACATTCTAGCACTGAAGTATTGAAAGAGGTTTCACTAATCTGAAATCTGGGCCATTTAGCTTATAAAACTAAAACCTCTGAGAATTTCAGCTGACAAACCTGCATTCAGTTTCCAAAAACTCATTTCATCTGTGTTTCATTATGCATTCACAAAATTAAAATTAAAATCCTTTCCCAGCAATCTTGTCTTTCCTGTTTTCTTTGTCAAGCAGCTCAGTAGCAGCTTTTCTTTCAAGGTGCTATCTCACTTGGCACCATAATGTTTTGATGGCAACACTGCAAAAAATTGCCTTTCAAAAGATGAAAACCAAAACATTTTTGCCTCAATTTAGTAATATCGCCTCCGGAATGAATAAGCAAAGTTCTCAGCTACCGCAGTGTATGGCAAGAGTCTACTCTGACCTCCCCCATCGTGAAACCAGTTTTCATAGAATAAGAAAAAATGCTTTTATAAAGCTCTCTGAGACACAGTTGCTGCAATCCTCCAAGTGCTACTTCTTCTTCCCCAGTGGACAAGTGAAGAACGAAGGCTTCATTATGCCAATGTTTACTGAAAACTTCTTTTTTCCAGAACAGCATATACCATATGGAGTATAGCAATTACAGAAATACTGAGGACTCTGTTATCCTTAAAAAGGGTGTGAAGACATCCAAGCAGAATGGAAAGCCCATAGTGAAGATATGCTGCTTCTTGTAAACAAGAGCATGCAAGTCAGCTATGTAAGTATTTTCCCCATGTCTTCGGGGCCCCAAGGATCAAAGTTATCTGTAACAGGATTAGCCCAAACCCCCATGCAGAACGCTGACAGGAAGGGACTAGAGTCTCCTAGGATGCTTCATGTTCACCTACCATTATTAGACCACCACGATGGCACTATTATAGAGTGTAATGGTAGCTCCCATATCATGGGTGCAGATCTTCTCATGCCCACAGTTGGTGCTTTTCAAGATGGAAGCTGCACTGCACTCCTGGGTACCTCTCTCAGAGCTCCCCTGAGCAGTACCATGGGGGAAGGCTGCCAAAGCTTTCTGTGATCCCAGAGGATTGTGAGGAAAGGGGTAAAACTCCTCTGGCCACCAGTCTTGGAGAAATGACTTGGATGAATACTTACTGTTTATACGGTCAGAAAGACAAACTTCTCCTGCTGGCCCAGAAAATTGGTCACCAGCCATCCAATGACAACCATGGCCCTAGGAGGCGTGTGGCCAATAACTCTGGGGAACAAGACACACACACCATCCTGCCCTGGGGGAGAGAGGCTCCCCAGCCACCCAGCTAGATCTCCCAAAGCTGATGGGAGCTCTCCTTGCTGGCAGTGACAAGAAAAACAGGAAAAACATCATGGGTAAGAGTTTCTGGCCTGAACCAGCCAGGAGCAGTTGCTGTGCTGTACGGATGCTCATGTTACCTTGTTCTGATCAGGATGGACTCAGACCAAAAATGAAGCAAGCTTTTGTCAGACGCCTTGGCTCTGGATACTTGAATAAAACAAAAGTTTAATAATAATACCGTAGCTAACATCCACTCCTTTTCCTGCCAGGGATGTAACCAGAGCACTTGCACTTTTATCTCCAGCCACATCCCCAGTCTCCCCACTCTGCAGAGACTGGTTCTGGCAACTGCCCCAACTGGTGCTTTGTCACCCCTTCTCCCTCTTCTACCATGGCAATCTTTTCCCCTTCAGCAATAAAAAGGCTACAAGGCAGGTAACATTTTCTCACCTGATGCTGAGATTTCTTGAAAGTAGTTCTAAATTGCCCAGCTGACAAATAGTGAGTCAAGGAGTCCAGGAGAAGGACCACTTTAGGGAAGAGATTTTAGCTGTGAGGGTTTCTGTATTTGCTACACATGCTGAGTTCACACACAGTCTATTTTTTTGTTTTTGTTCCTAAGACCTGCCTAGGGCCAGCTTCATTTCTTGCCAGTTGTTTTCTTAAGTGCAACCATTGCTCCCATCCCTGCAGGTCCACCTCTCTCTCTGATGGAAGGATGAAGCCAAATTAGGTCTGAAGAAAATTTCTTCACACAAGAATGTTCAGGTATCGATGTGTCATTTTAGGGCACATCCAGGGATTTCTACTGATGAGGATCTGCCTCTCAATCCATGTTTCTCATCTTGAGAGGGAGACTCATGCTGAATTAGTTCTTTTTATGCTTGTAGTACATACATAGTCTAGAAATATTTGCCACATTTTGCTTTAAATAGCCTATCATGAGTTCATCTGATGTTAGTCCCTAGAAGATCTGTACCAGTGTTAGTGTTAGGGACTGGGGTGGTACAATGAAAACTGAAGGAAAATTGAAACTCTATGCTGTAAACCTTCTCTCAGAGCTACAACAAATTCATGAAACTGCCAGGTTCTTCTGTTCAAACAGTACTTCTGCCTCCTTGCTGCCTCCCCTTGTTTTTACAATGGACAAAGCTTCCTTTTTATTTTACAAAGCTACAGGAAGGAAGGAAATTCTCCATGAAAGCCCATGGGACTGTCTCTGTCAGCAGCAGAGGATCCCAAGCTATGGTCAGTCTGCTGCTGGTAGAACAGAAATAATCTCAAAAAGGTTATGTGATGGCTGTAGTGGAGGGATTTCCATGGCAGATGATACATGCAGGCAGCTACTGATGCTCCGTAAATCCTTCTGTGCAAGACTTGCCTCCTGCATAACGTATGTCACAGGAGGGCCAATTATCCCAGTACAACATCCACTGCAGGGATCCTGCCAGTGCTGGGACCTATGTTTCCAGCTCATGACACAGGGCCAGGCCCATGGAGGCAGAGTATGGACATGTGGGCTTTCTTTAGGTGTCTGTAAGGACGGTTCTAGGGCTCTGAATGTGGGCCAGCAGGGTACAGCTGGTGGACATACATTGGACTGATGTTACAAGACTCTGACTTGGCTTCATTACGATGGGTGTACAGAAGGGGATGATGTTTATGCCCCAGTTTGGGAGATGACAGTGGAGAATGAGACCAAGATTATTAGAACTTTTGGGCAAAGACTTTTTTTTTACTTGATGTCTGTACAATTCCTTCCACTTTCTTGAGCTTTTATCGATGCCTTTATCTCTCTTTTAGTAAAAGTAAAGAACAGTAGTAACAATACGTGGTATGTTTTGTTCTATTTTATTTATTTTCCCAGTTGATCAGCTAGATGTTTAATCAGATGAATCACATGCTGTTTTTTATAAGCCATAGCAATTTTATCTGCTCTGGAGCAATACAATGATCCAACAGTTCCTTCTAATGTATCACAACAGGAAGCTGACTAAAAATCACAGTTTACTATTAAACATAGAGGACAGAGCTAAAGAGCTGCATACAGTTGCAGAACAGGATAATTCACAGTGTTCTGCAAATTGGAGAATTATATTACTTTTTTAATATTATAACTAATACTGTACTTGGGGCATTCATTACTGGTCTTAAATGTGTCTTATTCTCTAAGAAGGGCCATATAGACTATCCATCCACTGAAAGAGCTTTATTGTACTTACCGATGTCATAGGTTTGGATGAGAAGTCAGCACTTTGGCTGGAAATCTTGTTAAGAAACTTTCCTCTTTTTTTTCTTTCTGTCAATGCACATCATTGGCAAGCATCAGAAGTTCGTTTTAAATGGACTAGATTTTCTAAATGGTTCTTTCTGAAAAGGCTGCAGTTTTGTGATCAATTATTCCTGGATTCAGCATATCCTTGCAGATACTATTTTTATTACAGTGAAACAAATTTGTAATCTTGAACTCTGAAAATCACCAATACTAGCAGATGTTCTAACACATTCATTAAATCTGGAGATGAGCTTAGTTAATACCTTTATTCCACCTCCCAAAAATATTTCTATGATCCCCAGAATCATGCTGCAATGTGGATGTGGAAACTGTAAGCAAAGAGGTGCTGGTCTGACTTTAGTGACTATGACCAGACCTGAGGATGTAATGGGATTCAGCAGCGTGGGTCAGGCACATTGGTGGCAGTTAAATCAGTTCCTGGGTGGTATATGAATGACTTGCATACTCATCAGGACATAGTTTGATTAATTTTTTCTTTTCAAAGAAATCATCTGAAGAACTGTGGTATTCCTCCTTGTGATTTTTTTTGTCAACTGGGTCTCATTTCAGGTGGTTCATCACGTTCTAGCTTGCAGGCTGTTTGTATAGTAGTCACTGCTTAGTATTTGATGCGTTTTAAGTAGAGCATCTCAATGGCTTGTCCCAGTCATGTCTTTTTGCTCTCCAAATGGATGGGTTTTTTTAAAAGGCAAATTTAGAGTGGGACGTTACTCTAATTACAGTTCTGGAGGATAGGGAGATATGCATGCTAATATTTGTGAAACACCCAGGAGTTGCAACTGTTTGCATGAATAAAGCAGCAAGTCATTAAACACTGACAAAAGAGAATAATGTGTTACCAATAGTAGCTGCATGACTTTACCATGAATATTCATAAAGCTATTAGTGCTTTATTTTTTATACTGTTACATTAATGCCTAATTAAACTATACCGCAAACATGCACCTTAGTAGTCACACAAATATATCTTGGAGATGTATTAAGAGGTATTAAGCAACGGGTAAGACCAATGTGTAAAATGTACTTCAAGGAATGTACTTGCTTAGCTAGTCAATTGGCAAATACTCAAAAGAATTCAAGTATAAAATACAGTGATTTGCATCATATGGATGAACACAGATAACTGCCTCTACCTTCAGCAGCATGACACTGTTGGTGTTCACTAAGGAGAAATCCTTAGAAGACATACGGGATGTCTCTTGTATGTCTCATGAGATGCTATGGACAGCTTTGAATGAGAGAGTATGGAAAATTTCTTTCATTTCCATAGAATTTGAATCTTCCCATTCACTTTTCTTTGATCGGTGTATGCTCTTGGATTTCAGTAGTATCAGCAGCTGGTGACTAAGGGATTGGCTGTCAACATCAACATGTGAGCATGGTCTTAATTACTCGGTACTTACCTGGTCTCCCAGGAGACTGTTGTCCACTTCTGTGTGGTGATCACTGTCTCCTGAAGAATGTAATGCCCCTGGAGACTGGCTGATTAGATGTGTGCTTCTCCATACAGCAAAACTCTTAGTGCACAATACCATGCTCCAACCCACTGAAACGCATTCCTCCCTGTTAAGGTAATGAGAAGCAACCTCACTTAGTGATGCATAAAATTTTGGGATAGGATGACTTTGTAGTACAGAAGGACCGAGAGGGAATTGCCCTGGGGCAATCTGCTCACAGTGGTCTGCCAGATCTGCCCCTGGGAAACCCAAAGTCTAAATTGTCTGTGCAATGTTTTAAGCACAATTGGAAAATAGGTGGTGGGCATCACGTTCACCTTCACCTACTCATAAACTGATTATATGGCTAACAGCTAGAAATAGAGTGATACTTGAAAAAAATCACAGCAAATAAATAAATGATTCAGACCGATGAGAACGTCAATAAATTACATCTGCTTAAAAGCCATGCTGATGAGTGCATTACCTTATTTTTCTACACTGATGGTTTTTCAGTAGCCATAGATATTACATGTTTATCTCACTTTATTATTCAAGAGTTATATGTACATCTGCTGCACATAGCCAAGGGGACATCTGCAGAAAAGAGACTGGAAAAATTGTAGATCTGTGAAAAACTGTAGAAAACAGTACTATTGTTTGAATAAAACAAATTATTATTGCAGGCATTGATTTACCCTGCAGAAAAATACTGTTAGCAGAAGAGAACTCATTTTAATGTACCTGCATTGCCAAAAATGACAAAAGAAGGGTATCTGATCCCAGAAAATCATTTTATGCAGTCAATGGTTTAAGCTACATTGCCTTCATTAGAAGAGAGGAAACAAAGCAGAGAGTCAAATTAATTTTGTCTGGAGCAAACAAATTTCATTTTCCTGCTCCCAAGAAAGTAGTGAAGGACAGAGTTTTCAATGCAATGAGCTTAGAGAAAGAAAAAAGTGCCAGATCATTAATTAAAAAGTAAATAAGGAAAATTAAGTGATGTCCTGAAAGTGAATGCAAAAGTGAAGACAGGCTTTAATTGAGGGACAAGTAGGAGAAAAGCAATTAAGACACCATTTGGAAGTAAACAGCAGAGGTGACAGGGGACAGATCATCCTCCAAGAAAACCTCTCTGGCTCATTAAATACTTCAAAATTATTTATTATAAGCAGTTCCCCCTCCCCTTCATAAGTTTCCTTGTGGCCAGTTTTCCTCTGGCCACAGGGGTTGGTGACATGTTGAAGCACTAGTCCCCTGCTGTGCTGTTCTAGTTGACGGTATGCTCTCATCTCCAGTCCCAAAACCACATATACACTTGCTTTACTTGCTGATGGATTGTTTGCAAAGTCTTACATCTGCAAGGTATTTACCATCTGAGATGCTAGACAAAGCAAACAGAGTATCTGTGGGTGAAATCCTGGCCTCACTGGGCATGTGGTGTTCATGTCAGCGGTGCCAATATTCCAGTTACACACCCCTCAAATCTCTGCTCACCTGTCGCGACCTCCTCCACACATGTAATGTTGTGTGATGGACAGAGGCAATGCAATGCTAAGCTCAAGCTGAGGATCAAGCCATCCAACAGGGGTTTTTGGACCATGGGCCTCCCATTCAGAGACCCACTCCACAGTTGCAGCGCAACACCAAGGCTTTGCTCCCACTTGTGACTCTTCACCTCAGACGCAGCTGGGACAGTGCAAGAAAGAGACCACAGTGCGAGCACCGAGTGGTGATATGAGATGGAACCTAAGTGTGAGAGACTCCCTGGGTGTGCCTGATGCCTCATTTAATGGATACAATTCCCCCGGCACCTAGAAGAGTTAGAATTAACCATTACATCCAAGAGCCTTCCTCTCGTGATATCAAGGGGTGCACTTTGCATCATGCAACTCGTTTGCTCTTAGATTGAAGAATAATTCTTCCTGTTTGTCTCTAGTGCTATCTGCTGCCTAAGGGCAGAGCCGTTTAGCAGGCGTGGCCAGAAAGGTTAAACTGTTCTCCACTACTCCCCCCAAGCATTTCTTAATGTAATTGACACTTGTAGCTAATAGTACTGGCCTTGGGAGTCTTCAGTCATTTTAGGAAAAAGCTCCTTTCTCCCCACTTTTACTACACCCTCAGAATATGCTCCATCACCCTTCAAGGTTTCCCCTCCTCTAGAAAAGTGAAAGGGTAAAACAAACAGAATTTGGGACAGACACTCAGGCCAAGCAGCAGCTCAAAGAGAGATTAAAGCTGCCTCAGCAGGTGCTTAGAGCTTCTTCTAATGTAAATGTTAATTTGTGGAACAGAGCCACATCATTCTGAACCTTCGCTTGAGGCTGACATATGTGTTTTACACATGTCTCTGTATCCAAGTCTGGGGCAGGGATCCACCACCAGCAGAGCGGGTTGCTGTACCACTCCCACCACACTGAGCCGTAGGTCAGGCCTTACTGAACCACTCTGTCCAAATGAGTAGGGATAGTACTGGCCTTGGGAGTCTTCAGTCATTTTAGGAAAAAGCTCCTTTCTCCCCACTTTTACTACACCCTCAGAATATGCTCCATCACCCTTCAAGGTTTCCCCTCCTCTAGAAAAGTGAAAGGGTAAAACAAACAAAACAGAATTTGGGACAGACACTCAGGCCAAGCAGCAGCTCAAAGAGAGATTAAAGCTGCCTCAGCAGGTGCTTAGAGCTTCTTCTAATGTAAATGTTAATTTGTGGAACAGAGCCACATCATTCTGAACCTTCGCTTGAGGCTGACATATGTGTTTTACACATGTCTCTGTATCCAAGTCTGGGGCAGGGATCCACCACCAGCAGAGCGGGTTGCTGTACCACTCCCACCACACTGAGCCGTAGGTCAGGCCTTACTGAACCACTCTGTCCAAATGAGTAGGGAGCAGCCCTGAAGTGAGAAACCCCATTTGTTCCTGGCATTTAAATCTTCACACTTATTTGTCCACTTTCCCTATCTCAGTCCTTCTGTTTTCCCAGTTAAGTACAAGGCACTTGGAACAACACTTGTTCTACTATGAGGTTATCTAGTGCCCAAAACCTCCCTTTTTAGAAAAGAAAATAGCTTTCTAAACCCAAGGAGAAGGGTGGGTGGGGGATTGGATTCTGCTATATTATCAGTTTGAAAGCAAAAGGGTACAAAAGGATGAACGCTAGTAGATTCTGCATCATTAGCTAATTTTATGCATACTAATATATCAGCACCATAAAGTGCCTGGTAGCTTAAATAGCATTATGTTGCTGCAGGATTTGACATCTTCTATCAAACAGCATGGAGGGCGCTTGGGTAGATTTTGGGAGCAGGCATGGCTAAGAGATGAGCACTGAGGTAAGCAGACAAGCAAGCTCACCTTGTCTGCCTGCGGAGAAAGGGGCATCACTGGTCTATCAACTGCATTTTGCCCCTTTGACAGCATCTCCAACCTCTGCTGACCTTGTGCCAGCACACTTGAGCTCTGATTTGGAAAAGGAAGTCTGTCCAGCTGGACCACCCTTAAAAGGCTGCAGATCTCTGGGTTAGGATATGAGAATTTAGACGCTTGAACTGATTCTGAAATGTGGCAGCTTCATTGCTGTGCCTTTACACATACTGTAGGGCAATCAATATCATTATAAAGGTTTTGTGCATGCAATTAGTAGCTACAATTGAATCGAAAGCTTAATTCCTGGTTGGTTGCTCCTTGCAAAGAAAGATGGATGAAATTGCTCAGGTGAAAAATCAGTGGGCACAGTACTACACTAGAGCCAAACTGGAACTGTATTTTCTAAACAGTATAAAGAGGAGAAACCTCATTCCACTCTTGAAAACTGAAAAGATAAAAATGGTGATATTAAGGTATAAGACTAAAATCTGATGATTATAGCAAGAGAGATTGCACCAGCATGATGTTTTTTCCGCTAGATTTCTTTTGTGCTCCATGGCTTCTTCTAAAGTATCTTGAAACTAGATAGAGTTTTTCCATGTTTCTGTCTATGTCTTTCAAAAGATTAAAAGGTGGAGAATAGGAATCCTTTACACCAAATTACAGGTTTTCAGGGTCTGAAAAGTATTTTGAAAATATTTGAAATTGTGGGGATCATGACTGAAGTCTGCCTGTGTGCAGAATGAAGAGCCCAGGCCTCAGTTTTGGATGCAATGTAGAGGCTGTGAACATGAAATAGAGCTCCATTACTCACTTTGTTAGTCTGAAACAATTAAGAAGACATCTTATTACCACGTGTGTCTGCATGTAAGGCAATTGCAAACCGCTTTTAGGAGACCAGAAATACATATAGACAAAAATATAATAGCTAAGGAAACCCACTTTTCCCTCCCACGAATCATGGCTGTCCCCCCATCTGCATCACAGCTCCCCTCTAGTCATTTTTACAGCTCCCTCACACAGTTGGGAAGTGGACCCTTTAATTTTTGACAGAGGAATTAAACAGTTTCTGGGTAGAGGGCATGAAACATCCTCTTGAGGTGCTGGGTTACCCCCACTGAGTACGGAGGGACTCAGGGAACTAGTTTAGACTAAATATCGAACTGTTAAATAAAGATACATGGGATGACCTCTAGTAGGTCACTGAAGTTTGTATCAAGTATTAATTAACCATTGGAATAATTTATTACTCTATTATGCCAACACAACCTAGTCTATAGCATCTCCTAAGTACGCCTGGATTCAAAATGAAAATGCTGATGATTTCTGCACAAGTCTTGCTACCATAGCAGGCCATGACACAACTTTGCATCAATTTTACTTTGCAAAGAGTCTTTATGCTGAAAATGAAAAATCTTTATCCAATACAAGATGATTTATGAAGCTAAATACTATGAGAACAGAAGTTATTGCAGATAGTAACATTAATTCATACACGAGCTTTTATTTTAAGATACTACTTAACCTGGAAGGCCACACTGCAAGTTAACCTTAGTGTCATGGTTTACCACTGAGAACTAAATCACCTATAGAGCTGTAAATATTAATGAATATTGGGAATGCGCACCAGTTGCTAGTTGTGTTACTTGTCTTGCTGTGATGAATATTAATGAAGTATGGTGAGTGGTTGCTTTGGGTGTTACTAAGTGTAGAACTACGAATATTGACAATGTGGAAAAGTCAGTCTATTTGGTTGTGACTTGTGCTCTTTTCTGAGCAAGTATATATATTTCACCCTTCAGTGTTTTGATGGGAGTTTGAGCAACAGCCTCAGCCTCCGCTGCTGCTACAATAACACAGTATTTTGACAAACATGTCCATCCAACACGCACAAGGTGGTTCCATTTCTGAGTTTTGAACACAGCTCTGTCTGCCAAAGGCTGTCTCAGTCCCACCATCAGTGCTGCATTTCAGGGCTTTTAGAGGAGGATGTATCTGCTGAACCTTTGGCAGCCCCAGACGTACATCTTGTACTTTATGCTATAAGCGGTGCAGATGGCAGTGCTTATGTTTAACTTTTGCTGATACTTCCCATTGTAAAACTTTGTTTTCAGACATTTTAAAATTTCCCAAAGTTTTCTGGTGTGTCTGCCCCCAGCTCAGGTTTTCTGTTTCTTATCAGTGCTGCAGGGAAGGTGAGGACACGGGGCCTCCCTGCATGCCAAAGGAAAGGCAGCATCCTCTTCTCCCTCATTCCCTCTCAAGCCTGAGATGTGCCTGACCAGCCCTGATGCTGTTCCGTCAGGTCTGCCCTGGCAATTCTGTACCAATACTGGTGTAAATTGGGGCAGAGCCCTTACTCTGTAGGTTGTGTGAAGGGCAGTGCTAGAGTAGGGTGCAGCCTGGAAATCCACCTAACCATGAGAGAGAGCGCGCTGATTATTTAATGTGTGTCAGCATTTGCAAGGGAAGGATCCTCAGGCTGACGTATGCTGTTGTTGTATTTATGCATTTTCCAATGCTGTGCTGTTGGACCCAGATGTGATGATTTCCAGAAAAAAAAAAAAAAACAACATGCCAGGGTCACTGGGGGTGGGGAAGCTGGCGATATGAAAAATATTCAGAAAAGGGCTACTATTGTGAGCAGTTAATCACTGGCTAGTAATCACTGAAGGCTGGCTAGTACTTCAATGCAGCTGAATTTCCTTTAGTGTCATAGAACAGAATCACAGAATAGAATCACGGAATTATTTAGGTTGGAAAAGACCTTCAAGATCGTCAAGTCCAACCGCCAACCTTAGCTTGTACATTTCTCACTGAGTTTCTCCAACCAGATGAAGCACGGGGTCTTCCAAAATTTCTGGAAGAGGGCAGCAAAATGCTTACTTTCAGACTTGTTACTGTTGGTTTGGGGGTTTTTTTTAAGCATTTTAAGTATTGAAGAATGAAGGTCCTCCAGGAGAAATCAGGTTGGGAAAGAGATCCAAGTTAGAGGAGAAGGGGTTGTGGGGCATGAAAAGGAGGACAGGAGCTGCAAATGCTCACCTTTGTCAGAAATAAGAAATAAGTTCTTTGAGATTTCATTTCTCTCTTTAGACTTTCATTTGCGAAGTTAGGTCAACACAGTTATTTCTAGATCTCCAGTAATGAATATTAGATGAAACCACGTTTTCTTATAATTGCCCATGACTTCTTGGCATACCTTGTATCTACTTCAGTCCCAGTAAAACCTACATTATCTGCAACAGAAAATCACAAAGCTACACTGAAAATGTCTTTTGCATGCCTTTCCTTCCCTTTTTATTTTATGGCAATTTTCAGACTGTTTCTGTTAAAAAAAGAAATGGGTTTGGACAACACAAATGGTGTTTGTAACTTTAGAACTAATGATATAACACTTCAACAGAAGAAAAGGAGCATTAAAAAAATGCAAGACAAAGTCTTTACAGGACAGTCTTCCTTCTTTCCTCCAGGGATACAAGGCGGAGTGGTAACAGATTCATCAGTTTGCCAGAGCCTGTTAACAAAATGAGTGTTTTTGAGGGTTTGTCTTTAAAGTACAAGTATGAAATTGTGAGTCTCTTGTTTCAAAACCGTATGGAAACCAGGCTGTAACAGTGTCTTGATGTTGCTTGAGAAGTGTCAATTTAGACAGACTACACTTTCTGAAAAATATTTTTAATCCTAGGAGGAAAGTTTCTTAGGTTGCCTGATATTTTATAAACTGGGTTTCTAAACCAGATGAAGCCTACTGGTTTGTGAATGAGTTTCTGTTTCTGTTCGAGTAAAGCATGGGGTGTATCCTGATTAACATCCAAAAGTTTATTAGTGTTCTGGCTCCCCACGCCTGCCCCAGATATTACTGAAAAGTTTTGTCTAGACTTAATTTCAGTATATAGGATACAGATTAAATAATTGCATGACCTTGATATGTTTAAAATACTTTTTATGCAGATGTAATTGTCTGTCACATAGTAACAGTTTGTATTAATGCATTTTAGTTTGTTACATTCGACAGGCAATATCACCATTGTTCATGTGAGTGTGTGTGAGTGTTTGTATCTACGTGTAGATACATGAGAGGGAAAAACTGGCCATCTAGGCATTGATCTTTGATATAATCTCCTGATTAGTTTTAAATACCTTAAACTGAAAAAAGCTGTAGCTGTTTATCTTTACATAATGCTGCTAGACAGGATATCCTTTCTAAAACACCGAGTAACTGCCATTTGCGTTTCCATCAAGGTTTAGTTGCTATTCAAACTTACGATGCTTTTCCCCTCCAAATATTACTAGTCTTGTTCTCGTCCTTTTGCTCATCTGTAATCATCTCCACACCAACAAGTACATCCTCACAGTGAAGCCTCGCAGACACATCTGCCTGCTCCCCTCCCCACTGCCCAGCAAGACCTTTCAGGGAAAAATCTCTCCAAGTGAGCTCTCCTTCAATACATTTAGAGTTACATTGCACTGGATAAAACCATGCCCAACAGATATTAACATTCTTGTTACAGCTCCACCTTCGGGAGCTGAGAAAACGCTTCTAGATTTTATTTAACCTTTACTTGACTGCTTAATACGATTATGACTAACAGCTCTCTACATATCATGACCATTGATCATTATTTGCACACAGCTCATTTCTGTGGAGGCACAATTTCCTGTGTGAGAGCAAGAAAGGACAAAAGTGGTTGTATTTTTTAATGTCTATTTGTCAATGAAAGAGCAGATTTTTCTTTACCTGACTAGCCCAATAACTCACTTAGCTAGTATGCTTAAGAATTTCTTGCTGCTAATGTAAGTAGGCTAATTTAATTAGGATAAAGCCTGACCTAGGGAATGTTCTCATCATTTTATCTGAATGACTGAAACTTTTCAGGATGGAGAATATGAATGGTAAATGATTAGTATTTTTATTCTTATGGAAGTATAAGACTTCCAGACTTGTAAGTATGCAAGTGCTTACGTATATATGCTTAGAAGTGCAAATCTTGCAGGCTAGATGCAGAAGACTCATCCCCAATGACTCCCTGGGATCAAAAGCCTACTTGCAGCCACGGAAGTGAAGAGGCATAAATGTAGTCAAATGAAAAGTAATCTACTGTTCAGTCTAGTGTTTCCAACAGCTCTTGTATGCACTATTCAAGCAATAATAATCATTGCCAGAGACTGCTTCCATAAGTACAGAATATTTTTCTATTTACTCTTTTCTAACTGTCAGAACAGCTACTTCATATGCACCTAATATACCTCATAGTGTGGCATTCAGTGATTGCTTAAATGATCACGTTCAAGCTTTCAGATATACTATGACATTTTATTTTAAAGAACACCAATGAAAACTGCATTGTTTCCTTCTGGTGGTTTGGTATCTTGATGCAGAGAGAACAGTTGCATTCCCAGTTGCAACTGGGCTGTAAATGCTGTGATAATTTACCAAAAAAGCCCCCAAATCTCTTATATAACCTGAAGCTGCCACCCAAATGCAGAAATGGGGGTGAGTCCCACAATTAGTACTCTCATGTCCAGACCACAAAATCTGAACACAAAATCTAAAGAGCACCCACACTGTGTTAGACCAAAGATACATCCATTCCAATATTCTTTCTAAGTATTGATACTTACCTAGCATGGAAAGACGACAGCCTCATCAAGGAGGTGGTTTTCCTAGGGTGAGGCTCATCTCCTGCATTCCTAGAGTGCTGATTTTTAATTTTTCCAAAAGCAGGAAATTCAGCTGCACCATTTGTGGTTAACTGGGCCATGTTCACTCTCTTCCCGTAAAAGACTAATACTAAAAATAATTGAAGGGTAAAAAAAAAAAGGCAGGCCAGTACCTACCCACCAGCAGAAGATGCTGAAGCTCCATAGGAAGTCACTGTGGCACCTCAGCTCCTAGTGTATCCTCCAAGTCACACATCAGTTCCCTGTCTGCATCTGGGACCAGTCT
Source organism: Egretta garzetta (assembly GCF_000687185.1). Taxonomy (NCBI): domain Eukaryota; kingdom Metazoa; phylum Chordata; class Aves; order Pelecaniformes; family Ardeidae; genus Egretta; species Egretta garzetta. Next base: position 5,350,978 of record NW_009258383.1, read on the forward strand.
GAGGAACACAGGAATGAGCAATGCATGGTGAAATCCCCACAACTGCTCAAATTAGCTGAGGAAGAGTTAATCCATATTTTCAGCCTTCCATCATCCCCTTTTCTCCTGGTGGCATGCCTTACAAGAGGTACAAGTGCTATAGGCTCCCTGGATGGTGCTTGGACCACAGGCATCCTTCTGAGAAGGCAGCATACCCTGATCACCTCTCCTAAAAGAGTGCAGTGGACAACGTGTTGCTTAGAAAGGCAGGAAAAGAGTTTGAGCAGTTAGAAGAAGCTGGTGGTGCAGAAATGGATGTCCTGCCTCCAGCTTGTAAGGAAGGGCAGCTGCTGTCTCTGGGGTGACACCTAGACCCCTCACATGTCTTATGCAAAATCATTATTTTGAGTATTAATAAATTAGCCTAAAGAGGTTTGTCTTTTGAAAGCAGTAAAATTATCAATAAAAATATGCTACTGTAACTAACATAGAACAAATCTAAATAACATAAATGGAAGGCATTTATGCGGAAAATAAAACCCAGTCCCCAAAACATAGAAGCAGATAGCCAAGAGCACACAAATGAAAACAACTGGTAGTAACAGTACTGAACAATTCCTCTCCCTCTAAACTTAAATCTCAAAGACTTCCTGAGCCAGGAATCTCTCAGTGTTGGTTTTTTTTTTCCTCCCCTTTGAGTGTGGAACATGGCTGGTTGTTAATAAACCCAAGAAATGTTTTTAGCATCCACAGCATCCCAGGAAAGGATCTCCACAACTTGACTCTGTGCTATCTACCTCCTTGTGAACCTTTCTCCTGCTGGCTGCCCCATAATGCCTCCTCCTTCTTGTACTGGGAGAGATGGTGAAAAACCAGCCCATATCCATCTCTCTACAGAAGACCATTATCTTCCCCCCTTCAGTTAGCTCTTACAGCATGAAAAATTACCAGATCCCCTGGCTGCCACCCACCTGGAATCCCCCAAGCACCAGACATCATTATAAACTCCATAGCTTCAAGCCAGACGGCAAAGGCTCTGTATATGTTTCTGTTGTACATATAAGTATGGGGAAGTCTGGGGTCCGAAGAGAAAATATGGATAGCTTCAAGCAGACAAATTATTTGGTGAGCAAATATAGGAATTTGGATTCTTTAGGCTCTACCCTATTTTAGTTTTTTGCAGCCATATCCTGTGGCCTTCTCTCCAATAGAGAGCAGTAGTTTCAGCCTTCTTGTTACAAGAGGTACTCTTTTCCTGAAACTTGAGGAAAATAGAGGTCAATAGTTCCACCAGATTTGATTGGAGTTGTGACTATCACATTGAAAATGTCCATAGTGGGCTGAAGGAATGAAGACACATACAGACATCATGGTGGTATAAGCCTTATTTCCTAGGAAGCTGAGCTCAAGACTACATTGAACTGATAAATTATTATTCATTCCAAATTACATTTTTCATATGATCTATTCTTTCATGAGCAGAAAGGAATATTAGATGTGTAAATCCTTCATTCATTGACAAGATAACAGACCTGCTAACATAAAAGCGTTTTTATTTTACATATGAAAAGTCTTTTAACCAATTTAATAAGAAAGCATTTATCTTCTTTTTTTCTATTGTTTTAGTGATTCAAAAGCTGAGAAATCCTGAATTAATTAGAGAATGAGTTAGTTAATAAATTAATTATCCTGCATATTTTTTTACTTTGAACTATCCATGCTGATCCAAAACTGGCAAAGAGAATAAAATTCTACAGATAAGATGTTATCATGGAGGGAATAATTTAATCAAAGTGAAAGACTGATTGTTTGGTAATAGAAGAGGTAGAGGAAGAGGGAGAAAAGACCCGCTTCCCCCCAGATTTAAATCTGCTTTAAATGAAACCGGGTCCATCCTCGATAAAGCAAACTTATGCTACATACTGGCACGTTTGGCACACTGTAGGTTATCGCAACAGAGTAACACCATTTTGCGTTTCCATTTCAAAATACAATTCAATGGCTTCAATCCAAAATTGCTTGCTTAATGCCTTTGTGCATCTTCTTCATTATGCAGATACTCTCAATGCATTTGCAATGAGTCCCCATATCCTTCCTATCATTTCAGAGATAGCGAAGCAGCTCAGGCGCTTTTGGACCCATATGGAAGTGGTCCATTTTTCTCTTCTTGTGGCATCATTTCTGTTGAGCAACTCTGGCTCTTGGCTGCGATGTATGGTCTTGAAAGATTTATTTGAGAGTGATGTTTTTCCCTCTTTGCTCTAAAACGCTGAATGGCGATTGCAGTTAGTTGAGACTTGCTGATGACATTGACAACTTAGACACCGTGCACGGCTCATCACCAAGAGGAAGAAACTGCAACATGTTTTAGGAATAGCAAATGCAGCTTTGAAGATCAGTTAACTTCCTTCACCGAGACAGATTGTTTAAGTGGAAAAATCCCTTGAACATCTTTCGTACTTCTATTGTATCATTTTATAATGTCCTACCACGGCACATAAAACAATGTGCAGTTTACCTAACATGGCAATCTTCTTAACATTTCCAGAGCTTTCTTTTTGTCTTTCCATTTTTTACCTACTCTATTCAAATAAATCCTTCCCAGTGAGAATATCCACCAGATCCTGCTTGTATGAACGATTAGGAGGACGGTCCATGCCAGCACTTCAGGGAAATGTATAAAAACGTCTCTAGCGAAAGTGTCACAGGTAAGGTTATTTTGTAAGACACACTCTTCTTAGATTAAAACCAGGGTTTCTGACAGTGATGTAAAATATGAATGCACTGAAAAGCACTAGTTTCTACCAAACCCAGATGGAATATATGATGGATAAAGGTTTCAGAACTAACAGGATCAAATTCTCATCATTCCTGTTTACTCTGATTTAAATATAATTCTGAGCTTGCTTCTCCTTCCAGAAACCTGAAAATCCTATTTTACAGCCCTAAGGGCAAATTGGCCAGGCACCAGAGCATGCACTGAAAATGGGAATTTGTAATTCTCTTTTTTTGAAAACTGAAGATGCAGTCACTCTCCAGTGTTTTAATGCCACAGGTATCATGATCTTGATTAAGATCCCTATAAGATTCCTACAGCACCCTTGGGATAGGATTAATGCTGTGTAACTGTAAAATACCTTCACGTAGGCGATGCATATATTACTGGGCTTGGGATGCCAAAAGATTCCTGAGTTCAGGTATGTAACTTAGCCACATACCAACTCTGTCTGACAGCAAAACTTAAGCGCCCACCACCAGGATGTGGGACAGGAATGACAGAAAGATGCAAATAGTTCCTGTTGTGGGTAACTGGTGGTGGCAGGCCTGTGGCACGTCACAGCCTGCATCGGAAGGTGACTCAAGACACAAACCCTGGGCTCCTGGGGAAGGCAGCTCATCCCTCCTGTCATAGGACAAATCCCACCCTGGAGCGTCCGCTAAGCAGAAGCAGTTCTAAATGCTCAGCTGCAAAATATAGCCACTCAGAGGAAGAGGATGAGAACAGAGCAGGAAATTTGCGTAATGGATCTTGAAGAAACCAGAGAAGTACTATTGCTCTATGTAATTATAAATATAATAGCTCCTCTTTGGAAATGAAGAAGAAGAAATCATGTATCTGTTATTTTTATATTACCCTACTGCTATATTATGTTATATTCAGACCATCTACAACTTGAATGGAATTACCATGTACCAGACAGTGATGAACTATCCAAATCATCTGTTTTCCCCTTGTGAATACAAAGAAATAGTCACCATAACTGTTTCTCTCTCCTGATTGTGCCAGCAGCCCTGGACAAGCAATAGTTCTTTCCTCTTGAGTAAATATACCCCAGCAGCCCTGATCACGAGCAGCACATTTATATGGCCTAAGTCACGAACCCAAAGCGCAAGAATACTTACTGCCCCCCATCTCTCCCTCTGCTCAGGAAGCACAGCACTATCTTTTTTGAGCTCTTTACATGTCCACTCTTCATAAATCATCTTTTGATTTATCCCAAACAAAAATAGCTCCATTTAAGAGGAGTTTCTTCTATCTGGAAATATTAAAAACACTGATGAGCTAGAGTGTTAAGCCAAAATCAAGCAGCAGACCTTTACCACCTCAGGCCACAGCACCAGCTCTGTCCTGGACTTGCATCAGGCAAGCCCTTCAGTCAGACCATGGCACTGACCACAGGAGAGCCTCTGGGTTGAAAACAGCATGTTCTTCACTTGGTGGTCACCATGCTGACTGGGACATCTGGGACAACAGCTGCAAGTGAGTAGCAAGAAAAGAAGGAGTTAAGAGATGTGTTTCCGAAACCAACTCTGCCTGTGTCACTGATCATTGCTAAGCACGTCCTTCTCCACCACAGAGAACTTGGGTTGGGAGGTACCTCTGGAGGTCACCCATCCCAGCCCTTTTCAATGCCAGGATAACTTCAAAGTTAGATCAGGGGACAGCAAGCGTGTTCTTAGCTATGGATAGTCCGAGAGTACACACTCTTTTGCTTCTCAAGCAGTTATCTGCTATCATTACATGAGAGGGGATCATATTCTACAGCAGGGATGTCACCCAACAGACTGACTGGGACACTGTAGTTTCTGATTGTGGAACTAGCCTAAGTCGCAACACCTCTCAAAACTTTTCTCCAAGTCCCAAACTCTCCTGCTTCCTCCAAGCAAGTATCACTGCCTGCATGCAAGCTTGAGCTGCAGTTCTGCCTTTAGCTTTTAACCTGTCTTGCCCTACTTGTTTCCTCCTCTTCTCCAATGCCCTTCACATTCTTGAAGGGTGGGATCCCATCTCCCATTATGAAACCAATCTAATACAAGTCCTGGTGCTCAAGACTGGCCATGCAACTGAGGGTAACTTGAAGAAGTGGTTTCATCCATAGGTGTTTTGGTGATCCCTTACCAGCATCTTCCTCCCTCAAGAAGCCAGCAAAACTTCTTTCCAAGTCTTCTTCCAGGACACACAAGATATTGTCCACATACAGGGCTGCATGTGGCTGTTTCATGAGGATCTTCATGCTTGAATTCTGTTTCCACCTCTTGCTCTTCAGGCACAGATCACCTCTTTTACCACAGGTCTTGGGAGCACATGGGGAATATGGCATTTGGTGAAGATCCTTCAAATGCAAAAGTCTCACAATTGCTCTTCTGTCCCAGAGGTATCACAGCCTCTGTTCTCCATGTGCAGCTACGGCAAAAAACTACAGACCCATCTCTGTTTAAGGGAAGACAGCAGATAATTTTATGCATGTTTTGATATCAAAGGGATTAAAGTGGTGCTTATGCATGCTCTGGACTGGGGATGCTCTCCTCTCGCTTTACTTCTATGAAAAATCACATCAAAATAATTTATTCTCTAAAAAATATGTAGAAGAGATAAAATGCCTTTAAAGTAGAAGTAATAATGATAATGATGGCAAAATCAGTCTAGCCCTTCGCTAATATGCCTAATGACATTTTTAAAAGAAAAGGCTTTTGTTCACCTGATGTTTGCTTTCCATGTCATACACTTGACTACGTGTGTAGAGCTTGGCTGTATGTTAATAAAATAATTGTAATCAAATCACAGTCTGCCAGAGACAAACCCTTGCTTTCAAAAGTTAGTGTAAAAAAAACAGTACAGAGTTTGACTCAGAAAGCAAATGCTGTCATGTTCCATCTTTCTTAAGCAAAACGTCAAGGGAAAAGTATAAAAAGAGGAGAAAACCACTAATTTCACTAATTTTTAATGAAATACTTGAGAACATACAAAAAACAGAATACATGTGTCCTGAGGAAATAGAACTCGGATCTATGAGTAATATTTTTATCTTTGATGTGTCCAAATCTATTTAACAAGTTTCTCTTCATTTGCTGCACAAAACTTGGGGTAAGGTACTCAAACTTAGAAGTAGCGTAATTAATATTTTTATGAATTATATATCACCACATTTATGTGGAAAGATGTGAACTTTTTATGAGCACTAACTATTTTTATACTAAGACAGGGAGGAAACTGTCCACCACTCAAGCTTTCATCTGGAGCATGTTTTATTCAACATACTTCCTTACAGTAGACATCTTTAGTCTGGGGTAAATCTTCTATTATCCTAATATCATTAATGAAGAATTTTACTTTATGCAAAGCATGAAGAAATGCTGTGATGGAGGTACCGATATACCTGCAAAGCTTACCAGCACTGCTAAGAACATCCCCTTCCAGTCTAGTTTCACTAACCAGAGCTTTACCAGAAGATTGGTGCCTTCATCCTTCTTTTCTAAACCTAAGAATAAATAACCCAGCAATATGCATGGCCTTTCATGCATCGCCCAGTGAATGCATGCTAATTATGGCAGATTCACATGTAATCTGCTTCTCAGATTAGCTAAAATGAGTGGCATCATTCCTGTCATTTTAAAAGACCACAGCAGTTCCCCTCAGCCCTTTGGCAGAGTGGTAGTGGATCTAAACTTTCAGGGAACAGCAGAGAGCTGATGGGATGCCTACCTTGAAGATGGGCAGGATGGGAGACCTCCACACTGTCTACTGACTAACCCCAGGTGGTCTCACTGTTTGTGCACTAGATGTTTGAACTCCATTTTCAAGCATCTAATTCTTCCTGGTATTGGACAGGAGAAGTAGGAACCTGAATTTCATTCCTTTAGGTGTTCTAATAAGCAGCTAAAACTTAAACATTGCGGTCCTTAGATTTTTATGTACCTAAATCCTCTTAAAAAATCTAAAAATTTCTGTAATTTTATATGAAAATATAGGAAGACTTCTCTTCCATAATTTGGAATACATGCAATGCGTGCGATATGGCTCCATCATTTGCAGGTAAACACCATGACACCTGAGCTCTTTTTTTGCAAATAAACCATTCTTCCCTCATGTTCCTGGCTGCAGACAAGCAGCGTTGCTTGTGGAGTGCACAGCCGATGCAGCACCCAGCTACTTGTGCAGCTGCAGGTGCAGACAGCCAAGCAGACTTGCAAGTTGGCAGCTTATGTGGGAGTTAGCACAGCTGCAAATTTGTTCATCATTTCTGTCTGAATTCATTATTCTGGATGTCCTGGAAAAATCAGCTGCCTGGGAAACCATTCAGGGTTCTTCTTCATAATCAATACAAACTACCAAAAATATTTGCATACACATACTACAATGCATCTGTGAGGGCATTGGCACCGAGGCAGAGCACAAGCCTTAATGGGCTCAGCCCCTAATGATCAGTCTGAGATAAGACCTCATGCATCTCTTGATTAGCTAAAATATGACCATTTTGCCTCAGCTGGAGAATGCTGTGAACCTGGATGAGACCCACCTCTTATTGCTGCAAGTGAGCGGAAAAGGGAGGAATTGAACAGAAAGGGAGATGCCTGCTCACGGGTGTGCACCCTTTGTGGGTGCAGCTGGGTGGCGAGCAGGAGCAGATCTCGGACTTGGGAATGACACAGTCCTCTGCTGTGTGAAGCCTTGAAGTGATGAAAGCTTTCATTTCTAGCCAAGTGATGACCCAGTGATGTTTTTTCGTATGTATACCTAAAAAACTCAATTTTGCCTCCTTCTTATTTTGAGTACTTCTTATTTTATATCTCAAACTTACAAGGAATTAATTTCCCCTTTAAGGCTGGCTGAATTGCTAACTGGGCTGCAACTGGCAGGTGTCTCAGGCTGATCCAGTGGTATCATTTCAGATGAACGCAAAGCCAGTAGATGTGAGGACTCTCCCAAAGGCACGGGTGCTTACAGGTTAACATCTCATTTACCCTCGTTCATTGGTCTCCATTGACCAGAGGGAGAATCTGGGAGCAAAGTCATTATAGCAGTTGGGATGTGAATGTATGGAAAGGGAGGGTGAGGAAGAAGGCTCTTATAGAGCTCTGACTTTCAGGGCACTACAGGGCACAGCAGCCAGGGCCCAAACACTCAACAGGGAGTCCCTCCTTCTTAGCCTGACCCAAGGCTGTGTGATGCTCCCGCTCTGTCCTCCAGCCCTTCGCAAAGGCTCTCGAGTCTTTCATCATGCACATCAAAAGGAATTCTAGAAGAAACAGCTGCAAAAAAAAAATCTAAACATAAATCCCACCATGTCAGGGACTTTGCATCAAGCCGGGGGAGAGTAGGCTTCTTTGATTTCCTTGGGCATGGAGGTGGCCTCAGAAGTCAGCATGGAGTGAGTGGGAAAGGATGACAGTGAGACAACGAAACCAAACAGATAAAATAGCCTCACATGCAATCTGGTGAAAAAGTTTCAGGTTTCCATAGCATCCACCAGCAACTCTGTCACCATCCTCCTTAGGACAGACTTTTGAATTCTAGCACAAATAGCCCTTCTTTGGTTAGGCAGCTACTTTTGTAAAACTTCTGTGCAATAAGCCATCCCCATAAATTCATTTCACTTTTTTTTATCTTTCCAGCTGAATGGTTTGGCAAGAAGTGACCTACTTAAAAATGAACTTGTCACACGCATGAGTTTAGAACTTGAGTTTTAAAAAATGAACATGTTATAAGATTCAAAACTGGAAGAGAAGACAGCCAAGCCATAGAAAGATATTTTACTTCAAGTGATTATCGAAGCAGCCTGAAAGACTGTCCTTGCTGTTTTCTCCCTTTCTCTACTTGTTTTACTGCTTTACTTGAGCATCTGAACTCCTTAGATCTCCCACTGATTTCATCCTCGGGCAATTTCTTTTTCTTTACTTCACTTTTATCTCACTGTTCACGATGCTACATCCAAGACTAAGTTCATGGATGTTTGTTCCAGAAATGCCAACTTGTTGTTACAAGTTGTGGCACAGGGTTTCGTACATGGATTAAGGATTTAGAATGAAGTCTCCTAAAAATTGTGGAGTAAAGAAAAAGCAGAAAAGTCATAAAGAAAATTTTTGAGGACTTCAAATACTTCTGGAGATGTTGTGAACTTCTGACGAAGACATGTGAGGACAGAGAGGGATACACTGAGATGCAACAAGTGCAAATAACGAAGAAGAGAAGTGTTATTATGGATTTGTAAAAGCTGTTTTACATAACTACTAAAAACCCAGTAGTTGTAGTAATATTAGCATTCATTTAAATTTTGCTGCAACTATACCCTTTTATCCTGATGATTTCTGAATCTATTTTTCAGATGTGCTGCATTAGTGAGAAAAATATTAATATTCAGTGAAGATATAGCTATATAAATTATCTAGTTTCTAAAACAGAGTAAAAAAGAGGATGATTCACCAGTGTTTGATCCCAAGTTAAGAAACTGTTTCAATTAAGGGCAGATAGTAGTAGTAGCAGTCATGAGCAGCATTAATCCCTTTCTGACGAAGACATGTGAGGACAGAGAGGGATACACTGAGATGCAACAAGTGCAAATAACGAAGAAGAGAAGTGTTATTATGGATTTGTAAAAGCTGTTTTACATAACTACTAAAAACCCAGTAGTTGTAGTAATATTAGCATTCATTTAAATTTTGCTGCAACTATACCCTTTTATCCTGATGATTTCTGAATCTATTTTTCAGATGTGCTGCATTAGTGAGAAAAATATTAATATTCAGTGAAGATATAGCTATATAAATTATCTAGTTTCTAAAACAGAGTAAAAAAGAGGATGATTCACCAGTGTTTGATCCCAGGTTAAGAAACTGTTTCAATTAAGGGCAGATAGTAGCAGTCATGAGCAGCATTAATCCCTTTCTGCTGTTGCGATGAACACTGGGAAATCCTGGGGGGCGGGGATCGGCAGAAGGACCCAGTGCAAAATAAGCCTCATCCTCCCTGTAGGAGAAGGTCTGGAAGTAGGTGCGGGAGGCAAGGCTACCCAGCCTCTCACCCAGGATCTGAGGGCTGCTGTTGCACATGTCAAAGGGATAGAAAAAGGAGGAAAAAAAGTGGAACAGCCATGTGTCCATCGCTTTCCCAGAAAGCCAAGAAGTGCTAGTGTGTATTCCCATGGTACGGGACTGGGGTCGTTCCTCCTCCTAGGCACTCACGCCAGCATGACTGTCCTCCTCCACCGCCGCCGTCTGTGATGGGAGCCAGCCGGCACTCTGTGCAACGAGGACAGGTTCTGGTGGCAGGATCAGATAGATACTCGGGTGTTGAAAACAGGCTAAGGGCCTGGCTTTGGTGATCCATCTGCAAAATTTAATAAGACCAAGGCCAGTCTTTGAGGGGTCTCCGAGAAAAGATTGTTATTCCTACAGCAAAGCTTTATGGAAGGTGTGCTAGGGCTAGATTAAAAGTCAGCTTTTTGCTTTCATGTGTTGATGAAGTAAGTTTAAACCTTCCCTTTATCCTCACAGGTCACTGTGAGGTAGCTTTCAAATAAGCTTGGATAACTGAAGCAAAAAGCTTTAGAGAGAGAGCTCCAGACTCAGAAGGTTCAGTTTGAATCAAATCAACTGATTTATAAATATATTTGTAATCTAATAAGTATTCAGGAGACAAACAGGGTCTCTGTTTGCATCAGAACAAAGCGATGTCAGCAGTTTTCTTCCAAGAGTGATGAACTTGGTTAATCTGAAGCATCTGCTCCCTGGCTGCTCTGAGTCCTTCACATTGCGAGGACAGTTCACATTGCAGTTTTTTCTGATCAAGCTCAGATCAGCAATGCTCACAATCTGCCTCAGCTTCTGGAAATATTTTCTGCCACATTTTGTGGTTGCCCCTGGCCATTCTGCTGGTGATGGCAAATGTGGAAAAAAAAATGGGTTCATGCTTAAAAGAGACAGACACTGTCTCTGTGAGGTGAATACCATTCCGGTTTTGCTATTAAAATGTATTGTTAGAATGTCACTCACTGTCGGGTTTTTTTTTTTATAAAAATGAGTAAATATTGCATCTTCCACATTTCGTGTGAAAACTGTTTGGAGAGTTATGGTAAGGCATCTCCAAGTAACTGCAAGTCTGGATCTTCTCACTTTTGTTTTGAATGAATACAGATCTAGAAATGCCAGAGAAGCTTTGGCAGATGCTCAGCCCCTGGGCTCAGAAGGGGAGCAGGCATCTCTGGGCAGCCAGGCAGCCACCTTCCCGCCCTCTCCTTGCCAGCTTCCCCACACCTTTTGCAAATGTAGAGGTGGTTCTGCACGGCTTTGCTTCTCTGAGACCTCCAAAGGGTTGAGAGCAAAGGCTCTTTCTCCTCCAAGGACATGCTTTCTCGAGTAGCTCGAGGAGCCTGACAGGACTGCGTTTATTCCTCTTGCAGCTGATTGCCTATAGAGTTACTAGGCTGGGAAGAAAGCCTTGACTGCAGTATGTACATTATATGCTTACATTCAGTATCTTACTACTCTGCCATTTATTTTCATTTCACTTGGTCCTGTATGCCTAAATTAGTGTGGCCAAAAATGGACCTCAAATCAAGGTTAAAGAAGCCCACTCCAGGTAAGATGCAAGTGATACTTGGTGGGATGGAGAACAGCAATGGGAGCATAAAAGATGACAAAGATCAGAAGAGTGGGGAAACACCTAACTTTTCTTTTCAAAATGAGAACCAAAGACCAACATTGCATTTCCAGCTCTTACCTGCCTGGCCTGCCCAGGAAAGGGCATTCATTCCTGTGGCATGTGGATCTCGCTGCTCCCCTTCTCGCCTGCCTGTGAGCACAATATAATTGAACCTATAATGTTGGGCTTCACAAGTAGAATAATAATCTCTCGCTCTTTATGGATGGAGGGGAGGGGAAAGAGGGAGAGATGTGCATAATGATCACATATGCTTCACATGCATCAATATGTACAAGCATATGCTCTGAAAATGTAAACCTTCATTAAAGTGGAAGATTAAAGATGACAAACTTGCAATATAAAATTTAAAATACAGGTGAAAGAGTGATTCACTAACCTGGCCATACTTAATTACAAAATCAGGATGCTGTTGTGAGTTCTGCTAATTTTTCCAATACTACTTGGATGCTTTGCCAATAAATAATCTTACGGTGTCAAAATTAATCACTGTGTTACAAAGACTCCTCATCTGTGATCGAAATAATTCTATTTCCCCTGGAATCACATACCTATGAAAAATTTAAGAGGTCTTCAGTCATGGTCTCTCTTTTCAATATTTATAAAGTCGTGTCTTTGAATAAGAACATTTCCAGTGTTCTTGTCACGCTAGAAATCGGAGCTGAGGTCCAGAATATTTACAGACAGGATTACTGTGCTTAGGTAGACTGCATCTCATCCCTAATTTTTTGAAATTATATAAATTAACTGTTCTGGGGCTGTCTCTGTATTTGTAGATCTCTGGTAAAGGGATGAAAAGAGATCTCAATATATATGAGAATCAGGCTCTAGGTTTAAGCATATAGCATATAATTATAGCATAAGGCCATTGAAGAACAACGCCAGATGCATTCATTTCATGTCAAGTGTTCTGAAATTGTGTATACTTGAACAATGCAGATCTGCATTCTGCACAAAATCTTATGCGGTCACATATAATTTGCCATTTTCCCACAGCACATTAGCTCTTTGTTGATGGTATACGAAGCACTTGATAACCATGTAGCAGCCAACGTGTCTTATCATAAAACTATTGGACTTTTTTCTGGAAATCAAAACATCATCATGAAATTCAACTAAACATTTCACAAGGATCATCAGACAGGATGTACCATATTAAGCCCATTGAAAAAGCAGTTCTTGGCGGTATGTTTCACAGGCAATTGCTTCCCAAATAGTTTTCCATTACTGTTGAGATTCTAGCCACAACAAGCGCATTTAATCCGGTTCCTAAACTCAATTAGGGAAATGTCTGTATAAGAACTCTAAAAATGCCTTTCTCTGCCACTTCCAGAGGAAAAATCTGCTCCTATTTGGGTTACTTTGGGTCTAATGATGTTTCATGGTCATGAACAAAAATATTCACACTAGTTGTTAGAAATCACATGGTCTAAGTGTAACAGGAGGGTGGGATCTGTGCCCTGAGCATGGACAGAGCAGGGATACTCAACATACGCACCTTGTACCCACTCTCTCTCTCACACATACCTATTTGCAAAGTAACTCATAGATATAAAGCTACCAATATCTTTAAAAAACATTTTCTTCTACGTCTGAGGCAGAGGCAGGCTTTGGTATAATTGAGAGGTTTTTTCATTTGTGCACAAAGGACATTTTACCACTCTTTAATGCATGCCTAGGGCCGGGACCAGGCAGCACAAAGGCAGGAGCTTCAGCTGCTTCCAGGTCAAGATGCAGCTCTTGGTTGCCTATTTGAGCCATTTCTCTCCTCTCCATGTGAAAAAATGAACTCAGAAAGTCTCCCTAGGAATCAGTTTTGCTCATTAGCCGTGAAATCTGCTCGCTTCCTGAAAAGCCCATAGTGTAATGTCCAGGTATTGCAGGTCAAAGAAAGCAGTCAATTTATTTCAGAAACTGAGAAAGAGAAAAGTGAGCTTGACCTATTAGTAATTTTTTCCCTCCCACCCAAACTATTAGGTAAGTCTCAGCTGAAGTACTTGAATTCATTAAAATTTCTGAAGAATAGGAAGGACCACTTTTTAATTTTCCATCTCTTGCTCTCTCAAAAATGAAAATCCCTGTAATTTCATAGGTCAAGCTATGATTACATCCATTTTGATAAAGCACTGAATTACAGAACAGATGGGACTTTTCACTTCAAATTTATCATACTTATCATACTTACCATACTTACCACGGACTCCTGGATGATAGAATCGACTTCAGAGGAAGCTGGCAGTTCTCAGGATTTCTGTAAAACATGAGCTTCATTGACACTCGTAGGATTGGCAAGCCTGGTTTGATGTATCTGACCTTCTGCTCTGTTGTCCATAAACAGAAATGGTGTAATGAAAAGCCACAAGAAAACAATTTTCCTTCAAGGGTCTTCAAAGTTCACGCATCAAAAGGAATGCTGCAAAGCCGCAGCACAAAAATCCAACGGTTTGGGTTCCCCGAGTCACTAACCGATGTCATTTCTGCCAGCTTGTTGATCAGCAGAACGAGGAGCAGTCACACCACCCACGCCGCTCGAGGTCTCCGCAGAGGTGCCCACAGCAGGTGCTTGGGCTGCACGAAGGCGCTTGGTGGTCTCCTCCAAACCACTCTTTCTCAACCTCCCTCTTGAGCACCCTGTGTTGACTTCAGAGGGACCCTCAGATCACTGGGCCACAATCTTTCTTATGCATGGGGTCTTACAGACAAAGTGTAGACATCCCCAAGAGTCAGAGAGGCTCATGACTGGCTGTACTTTGGGGAATAGGAATAATTTGGGGCCTGAGGAGAATTTTTGGTTAACAGGGAGGGCTGGTATTAATTGTGCCTTTATTTAGCAAACAAGGTGCCAGGTTGCCCTTGGATCCACAGTTATACACCAACTAATGGTCCATGGAGGGAGGTTTACCACCGTCAGCTAGGCCACCTTAATGGTCGCATCCTAGAGCAAGCAGAGGGGTGGTACCATGGAGCTGATCCCAGCTCCTGAGCAATCTCTTCTTTCTTGAAAGAACACAGGCGCTGAGAGACCATCAAGGTTAACTGAGAAGCATCGTCTGCAACTGACTTTGGAGAAATAGGTTGGAACAACTACGAAATGGAAGAGAACCTAAAGAGCCACCTCAGCCGAATGCCCGCAGTGACGCAAAGCTGTCATAGGGGAAGGATGAAGGCAGAGATGTGGTGCTGGAGAGCTCGGCTCATGTCCCGTGAAGGCATTCGCCCCGTCAGAGCGGCCAGCCCAGCCCTGCCTGCTCGCTGCCCCGCACCGGCAGCCCCCCGGCGGGAACGCACGCC
>NW_009258383.1:5366461-5366887 GCF_000687185.1 Egretta garzetta
GGGGGGGCATGTGTATATGTGTGCTCTTCTATGGGGGGTGTGCCTATACATGCTCGTGTGTCCGCGCGTGTGAGTCTCTGTACGTGCAAGGGTGGTTTTGCGCCTAACCCCGCGTGTGTGTCTGGATGTGCGAAGGGATATGCGTGTACCTCTAGACACGCGTGTGTGCGTGTGGGGAGCTGCATCGCTACGTCGGTGTGTGCGTCTGAGGCGTGCGGCTGCTTGTGCTTACACCTGGGTGTGTGTGTGTGTGTGTGTACCCGGGGGTGTGCGTGAGTATCCGGGCGGGTGTGTGTGTCTGCGAAGGTGTGAATATCTGGATGCGTGGGGCGGGGGGGTGTGTGTGTAACGCTGTATGTATGCGGGTGGAGGGGTGCCCCTGGATGGGCGCCTCTGTGAGGGGGCACCGAGCCTATACGCGCGGGG
>NW_009258383.1:5367219-5393110 GCF_000687185.1 Egretta garzetta
CGCTGCCCCTGGAGCACTTCCTGCAGAGGATGGCCCGGAGACCCCGGCCCCAGCAGTTCTTCGGCCTGATGGGCAAGCGGGACGCGGGTGAGCGGGCAGGGGTGGCTCCCTCGCTGCATGATGCCTCTTCCCCCAGGGCCGCTCCAAACTTTACAGCGGTTGTCGCTCGATTTCAACGCATTAAACCTTCCCCTAAAATTGTGACGCAAGTTGTTTGGGTTTAGTTCTAGTTTGCGGGGTGTTTGGGCTTTTTTTTGTTTTATTTTTTTCCCCTCAAGTTTAATATCAGATAAACCCACCTATTGGAAAAGAGTGGGCTTCACGTTAAAGTGCTGAGCGCACACCAATGCAATACCCGCAAGGACCGTCGCGACAATTCGTAGGTCGGCATTTCCCCAGTCCCCAAATTGTGTGGAAATTGTGTGTACAATTAGTGCCGTGTTTTCTGCATGTTTACTGAATCAAGGCTTGGTCAAAGCAACTTGGAGCCGAACGGATCTAAATTGCGTGGGTTTAGCTGGAACAAGATTTTGTAGTCTGTTCAAAAAGAAATGCAGTTGTAAATGATCACCTTAGTTTCCCTTAAGTGGAATATGTCTAGGGTGGTTTCTGTATCTGATTCTTCAAAGCATTGCAGTAACATCATATGTATATGCCAGTCTTTTCAACAACTCTTTTTCCTTTTTTTTTCTCTTTCCTTTCCTCTTCCAATCAGGATATGGCCAGATCTCTCACAAAAGTAAGTTAAAAAAACCTGCTAATACTTTAAGTAGTTATTAGAAGATATTCAAATAGGGAATGGTGTATTTGAGGGGATTAGTTAGAAGGTGACTGGGTTCAGCTGGGGACTGGCAGCACTGGTGGTGCAGAAATGTTCTGTCAAAGGCTTGAGCTCCCCCTCACCCCTGCCAGTGCAGCCGTGAGCCCATACCTCAGCTGAGCCACCACAAGCTTTGAGATTGCAATCGGTGTTAATGTGTGGATGTTGCAGCTCTCTCTTATTTCCCATGGGGGGGATTCTGTAAGCCTCTCTCACAGGCAAGCCTGCCAGACTCGGAGAGGAGCAATTAAGACGGCAAAATCTGGAAAATTAGAATAGTGAATTCCCAAATCCCCGAGAATGATTCCACGGGACTGCCTATGTCATTGCACGTGAGATATTGTAGCTGCGCTCTCGGCGCTGCCTGGGTGGGAATCAGACCCCCGCTCGCAGCAGGGGCAGATTGATGATGTGCTGCCGTACAAACAAGCGATCTTGCCCCATTAATAAGCATGACTTGCTTTGCTTCCGTGTAACACCAAGTGGGAGGCGGTGTCAGCAGCGTGGTTTTACCTTGCTCTGCACAGTAATAGTTTTATTCTCTGAATTTATCTGAAGATGCTTAGATAGGAGCCGGAAGACTTTTAATAAGTAAAAATGATCTTGTATTCTGTGAGACTTCCTCTGTCCACAGAGGTCAATAACTGTCCCGGTGTTTTGTGAGCCAAAGATTTTATCGCTAGGATTATGTATTGGAAGACCAATTAAAGAGTCCGATACAAAACTCATGCCAAATTACCTGCTGACTAGAGTAAAAAATTATAGCTTTCTGAAACCGCTTCAGCTTGAATTAATACCTGTGAGGTCTGAGGGTCATTCGTCTTGCTTTGTAGGTGAATTAGTCAAGCAAAATTCTTTCCAAAGAGAAATTTCTAAGTTTGCCTCAAAAGTCATCTTAGAGAAAGAAGGATGACTCCTTTTCATTCCTTATCTGAAACTATAGGGACCACTATATCTGATACGTACTGTAGGCCAAAACTTGGAGTAATTTATTCTTTACATGTCCAGTGCCTTGAGGAGTACTAATGGGACAGGAAGGTAATACCTGAACTTGTAAATATTCCAAAAATAGAGCCAGACTGTCTAGCTCAAACGTGTCCAGACATAGAATCCCATTGGCTTCCTCTCCAGTAAGGGCTCTGCCTGACCTGCAAGGAAAATTTTTCTTCCACGTTACAGAAAAAATCCACCAAGAGGTAGATGAGATGCACCACACAGATGTAGGCTATTCCAAGTCACTGAGGACTTGTGCATTTGCTGAAATCAATAGCAGTTGTACTGGGAGAGAAGTAAGACTCCGTTGTTTGCCATTGTTTTTCCATTATACTTAAAAAAACCAAACCAAAAAGTCTGTCTGAGTTAATGAGAAGATGTCTACTCTCTGGCCTGTGCCTGGGTCTAACCTGTTTAAGTCTGATTAGTCAGACTGATGTTTGTTCTCCGTTGACTGAGTTTGGTGGGAACAACTAGACTGTGAGACAAACAGTTTTGGAGCCTGTGTCTTCCCTCCCTACGAGAACACATTATCTTAAACCCCTGCCCATTTAAAATGTGTTACAACACCCCCAAATATGTTTCTTTTTCAGGGCATAAAACGGACTCCTTTGTTGGACTTATGGGCAAAAGATCTTTAAATTCTGGTATGTATATGACTAGATCTGGTACTCAGTAATATACAGCCTCTTCATTCTGTTGCCTCTGTTCTCTCTCAGTGGATGGAAGCAGCAGGCTTTATGTAGCGTAGACCCAGAGTTCTCTGAAAAAGGATCAGGATTTTCTTTGTTAACCAAGATATTTCAGGGTCCACTTCACTCCAACACTTGAGATGATCAGGCTGGTCTGAGCTGCAGGCAAGGTCAGGTCGAAGTCCCCCCGGGGCATTTTCCTTACTGCCCCATCCTCACCAGCAGCATTTTCTGCTGGTTGCCACAGTGCTAACACAAAAACCCCCTACATTTTACTGACACATCAACAAAAATTCAGAGGCTGAAAATGTAAAGCTCATTTAAGCTTGTGATCCAAATCCAGATGTCCCCAGGTAAAGGAATATCCTCATTGTCTCTGGAGACTGATAGTCCTCAAACTTGGAGCAGAAGGTGGAAGAGCAGAGATCTGCCATTAACACCACCTCATTCTGCAGGTCGAGCTGTTAAATATTCCCAGCCTCTTCCATCTTTTCATTTTACCTAAAAAAAAAAAAATAAAAAAATTAAGAAGCATTTTAAGCTTTGAACTGATACTGTGAATTGGTGTTATCTTCCCATAGCATCCATATAGGGCAGAATCCTCCTCCCTCGCGTGCGCAGCCCCTGTGGGTAACGGCAGACTGCCAGTAGCTCTCGCTTCCCTGTGCCATAAGGCTGTACCGAGGAAACTCCTCACTGTGAACCACAAAGTATCAGTTAATTCCCCAGAATAGGAATTAAAAAAATAAAAAAGCCCTGATATGTATTCCATGTCTCTGAAATAGTTCTCCCTGTTTTGTTAAATGGATGATAAAAGTTAAATTACTAGCTGACACCTTTATATTATGTGGATACACGCTGTGATCTATATTCTGCAATTATGGTTGTCAGTAACTTTTATTTTCAATTAAACCCTGTTCAGACTAGTAATATTGCTCTCTGCATCATTTTGCAAATTGCTATGTATCACGAATAATTTTGTACAATTTTATCTGTGGTGGCAATAGCTATTAAATGCATAATACCTGTAAATATACCTGCTAGCACAAAAGTAAGTAGCCTGGAAGTAATAAATTGGGTTTGGTTTCCATTGGGATTACATTTACGTTAATACCAGAATGTAAAATACAGCAAATGTTTAAAAAAGGCAAAGATTTTATTGCCCTAATTTCAAAATTGCTGGTGTAGTCAGGATACTGTTATGTGGTATTTGTAACAAAGGGGATTAATGAAATTTTACTCCGTCGGGCTACGTAGCACCTGCCTGAGAGGTAAAACTAGAATTTGCTGCTTTTCTGCCCGATTCCCTGAGAGGAAAATGGTAAGAAGTTGCTTCTGCTCCTCTGGAGGAGAAGATAGGTCCTAAGTACTGTGTAATCAAAGCAAGATCAAGTGGCTGAGGGAACTGGGGTTGTTTAGCCTGGAGAAGAGGAGGCTGAGGGGAGACCTGATCGCCCTCTACAACCGCCTGACAGGAGGGTGTAGTGAGGTGGGGGTCGGCCTCTTCTCCCAGGTAATGGGCAATAGGACGAGGGGACATGGCATCAAGTTGTGCCAGCGGAGGTTTAGGTTGGACATTAGGAGAAATTTCTTGATCAAAAAGGTTTGTCAAGCACTGGAAAGGGCTGCCCAGAGAGGTGGTAGAGTCCTCATCCCTGGAGGTATTTAAAAGAAGGGTAGATGAGGTGCTTAGGGACATGGTTTAGTGGTGGGTTGGCAGGGTTAGGTTAATGGTTGGACTTGATGATCTTAAAGGTCTTTTACAACCTAAATGATTCTATGATTCTAAGATCATGAGTGTGTGCTAGGACTGTCCTTACTTCTCCCTGATGAAAGATACTTAAGGGCCTTTTCTTGGTGCTGTGCCTTGGTGCCATGGTTTTCTTCTGCAGAAAGCCCCTGAGTCCCCTGGCCATGCGTAGGAGTTGACACCGCCCCGCTGCTGGGTGTGAGTGCGGGCTGATTTAAAGCCTGGTGTGACAAAGCAGAGTAGTGGGGTGCGGGTGTCTCAATTCCTGGTTTGGTAGAACGGGGTGTGACACTGACTGTCTCCCTGGCTGGGCAGTCTGTCAGATGAACAGTCCAGGTAAAAGCTAGAAAACAGTCACATGTACAATAAAGATACCATAACAATCCATATTGAGAAAGAAAACTCAGCTCATTTTGCATTTAGCCTGGTGAAAACTGAAGTCTTGCTAATTTAAAACCGTCACTGATCCAAAATGCCAGCTCCCTGCAAGATGCAGCACTGAATCCCCCCAGACTGGCTTGCATTGCATGCAGTAGTCAGGCATGCATACGCTCCATGAAAGCCATCCTCCCTTCGGGGTCGAAGCAAAGATGACGCTGGTGACCAGCTATGTCACCCCATGGTCAGGCTCTGCCCAAGAAGGGCTCTCTGGGTTTCCCAGCCATTTCAAAAGAGCAAGAAGGAGAGATCTACTGCTACTAAATGCTAAATATGTCACTGAAGGCTGTTAGGCTGTGGTTGGTCCACAGGGTTGTCTGAGGTTTGCTTAGCTCCTGCTGCAGATTTCAGTAAAAGGTATCACTGTGTGCAGGGCTTGGGGACAGGGAGGGTTTAAACCTGGCAAAGAGCCAGATTGCAGGACAGGAGGTGGCCGTGGCGATGCAGAAAGCCTCTACCCACAAATTGATCTGAGTGCTCAGATCCCATCAGTTAGATGGATTACGGGAATGTAAAAAGGCTCTGAGTTAATGGTGCTTCAAGCAGCTCAATAGATGAGAGGTAGAAAGCACTGCTCAGACCTTCAGCCTCCTGGAGGACAGTGTAGTCTGAAGGGTAAAACCAAATGAAAACAGCTCAGGGCTGTGTCAGGATGCCTCATCTCCGGTCCAAGCGTTCTGGCGGGGTCCGGCGGTGACCCAGCAGGCTGCAGGTCTCCAATGTTTTCTTGTGCTTGCTGGGGTTTACTCAAGGCTGCACCGCGTGCTTCATTCTGCTTCGTTTTTTGCAGGATCCTCTGAAAGGAGCATAGCACAGAATTACGAACGGAGGCGTAAATGAGACATTCCCACGCATTATTTATTAAACTTCATTTGTTCCAATGGCCAATGCAGTGTAATATAAACTAACCGCTGTACGGAATAATTATTTATTTAATAATAACCGATGGTTTGGGGTTTTCTTTTTGAGTTGTACATTCAATAAAAGGATTATTTTTCATATTGTGGCAGCGATACATGTTGTGTAGGTGCGTTGTGGTTCTGAAAGGACCAGCAACCCTGGTGACGTCTCACAACAAAGCACATTGTTTGATATGACCCGTAAAGTTATGTTCACTAAACAAGGAGAATATTCTTTTGTTTGTTGAAAGCGAGTCTATCAGCTTCACAGCCAGTGCAGAACAGAGCTGATGTACAGTCTAGTGCCTCAATTTGTTTTCATGGTTTATAATGTACTGTAATTTCCGTATCAAAAAATATATTTGTATCATTGCAGCATGTTTTATGTTTTGTGACTACGTACCTATATATTTTAAAAAGCGGGGGGTGGGGAGTAGGGTTTGAATGTGAATCCGAGGTCTTCATTTCATAGTCTGGAATTTTATGATAGCAGCATTTTAAATAAAAACTACTCTGGGGATTTTGCAACATACTTTCTTTGGTGATAGTGATGGCGTTATTTCCCAAGTCGGTCTGGAATGAGACTCAGATCCAAGCGACAGGGGTCTGAGGTGGGAAATAAATATCAAATTGATGTCTTCCTTTTGGAGAGAGGCTGTGAGCCTCCTAGTGTGGGTTTGGTGAATGCTTTGGGGGATTTCCTGCTGGAGACAGGCATTGCCAGGATTGCTCTGGGTCACGCAAGGTGCTGTCCATCCTAAACCTGGTGGAAATTAAGAAGTGTATTGACTGAATGAAAAGGGCCCAATGTATCCCCTAGCTCCAAGTGGAACCATTTGCTGTGGAATTCATCCCCTATCTCAGGTTTATTATTTGAAAGCCAAGCTTTTAATAAATTCTGGCTCTCAGATTCACAATTAAAGCACCTGTTGGCTTGAATCCATGCAATGTAAGAGAAAAAAAATGTGAGTGTAATTATCTTTTTAATTAAAATGTCTGGTTACTATATTTCTAGGACAGTCCCCAAACGCTACATACATCTCACCAAATGCCAAGGCATCTGGAGATCTATATTCTTTCCGCCAGCCAAAAGCTATGGTTCTCCTGTTTGATAGGAGCTTTCATCACAGATGAATCAGCAGTGAAAACAGCCAGGGTACACAAACCAAATTTCAAAATAAGTAATACAGAGTGGTTAACTGGTGGGTTTTTTCCATTTCGGAAGTGAACTCGGCAACCTCCATTTTAAAGTTTACCTGGGGCATCCCCACAACTGCACCCATTAAGAGCAAGTGGGCATAAGACCTCCCTCCTGCCAGGTTAAGATCAGCACCTGAGCCTGCCCAAGCTTAAGCCAGACCCTGCTTCTAACAAAGTAGGAGCCGGTTCTAATGAGGTGGGGAGCTACACGGTGGGAAAACCGAGGCAGACTTGCAATGGGGGACCGCGCTCATGTGAGACACAGGGGTTTAATTAGCGCTCTGCCAGCCCTTTGTCTTGCCAGGGCTAATTCTCAGACAAATAAACTTCTCTATCAGCTCCCAGTGAGCTCAGTGAGGGGGGGAAGCTGATTGCTGGGCTAGCAGCATGGCAAAAGGAGTGCAGCAACACGTGTTGAATAACGCTCAGTGAAGGGTAAAAAGAAAAAGCTTTGAAATGCTGTCCCCTGAGCCTGGAGGCTCATGGTGCTCCCAGAGTTCACAGCCCATGTGCGCTGGATTGTGAGACACGGAGAGGAAGGGAAAAGCCCCGCTGCTCACTCCCTGCAGCCTGCACATCTCACAAACCTCCCTGCAGAAGCAATCACTGCAAACATTTGCATCCAGAGAAAGTCATGCAAGACAGAGTGGGCTTTAAGTGTTCGGAGGACAGCACAGATATTAGTTAACAGCACCCAGCCAAGGGTTGGGATTGAATTTTCTGGCAAAACCATAGAATCATAGAATGGTTCGGCTTGCAAGGGACCTTTAAAGATCATTTAGTCCAACCCATGGCAGGGACATCTTTTCTTAGATCAGGTTGCTCAAAGCCCTGTCTGACCTGACCTTGAATACTTCCAGGGATGGGGCATCCACAACTTCTCTGGGCAACCTGTTCCAGTGTCTCACCATCCTCATTGTAAAAACCCTGCCTTCTTTCAGCTCAAACCCATTGCCCCCTCATCCTATCTCTACAGGCCTTGGGGAAAAAAAAATTATCTCTGTCTTTCTTTTAAGCCCCCTTTATATATTAAAAGGCCTCAGTAAGGTCTCTCCAGAGCTTTCTCTTCTCCAGGCTGAACAACTCTGTCAGCTTTTCTTCATAGGAGAGGTGCCCTAGCCCTCAGATCATTTTAGTAGCCCTCCTCTGGCCCTGCTCCAACAGTTCCATGTCCTTCTTGTGCTGAGGGCTCCAGAGCTGGACGCAGTACTCCAGGTGAAGTCTCACCAGAGCAGAGTAGAGGAGCAGAATCGCCTCCCTCGACCTGCTGGCCACACTGCTTTTGATGCAGCCCAGGGTATGTTTGGATTTCTGGGCTGCGAGTTCACATTGCCAGCTCATGTCCAGCTTTTCATCCACCAGTACCCTCAAGTCCTCCTCCACAGGGCTGCTGCTCCTCAATCCCTTCATCCCCCAGTGTACATTGATTGATACCAGGGGTTGCCCCGACCCAGGTGCAGGACCTTGAACTTGGCTTTGTTGAACTATAGGAGGTTTGCATGGGCCCACTCCTCAAGCCTGTCATGGTCCCTCTGGATGGCATCGCTTCCCCCAAGCATATCAACTGCAACGCCATCATTTTCTCTAGAAGGAAAGGCTGACCCTCCAGCGTCAAAATATTCTCACCAGTCTGATGACTGGTTTTAATTTATCATTTGAAACAACTCATTTTAATTTATATAGGCAAAATAATGTCAGATTTGCGCTAATTTAGGTTTCAAACAATAAGATTAAAATTGGCATTGATTTCTATGTTTGTACAGACATACATTCCAAGCTAGAAATAAACCAAACACAGACCAAAATGCGCAGCCTGATATGTTCCAACTATCTCTGCCAATAATACAAAAAACCCCTCATCACGTTTCAGCGCTGGGGATCGTTCGGCTGAGCTGTGGTGCATCGGGGCTGCGGGGCCGTGCCCACCCCACGGGGCTGGGGCATCCAGCCCAGCAGCTGCCTGGCCTCACTGCCACCCTCCTAGCCCAAACACGTGTCCTCACCGGCATCCTGTGGCCCTCAAGATTCAAACAGAAATTCTTATTCTTATATCTTTTTTTTCAGCCTTTAGTATTAAGCGATATAGTCTATACATTATTGAGTACTTCAAAGGGACTTTTAAATAATTTCTGTAGCCTTTAATCTCCCTTTTGAGGTTCCTTCAGCTTTTAAACACTTTTGTGTGTTGGACAGCATTGCTTGCAGCCCCAGGCCACTCGTGCCTCAGATCGCTGGGCGATGCCCAGCTCCACTACAGGCTTTGGAGGGGCTTTCACTAAATCCCCCGCCGTCTCTGTGACAGCCGGCCATAACCATGACACAGACTTAGCTCTGCTTTGACAGCAATAGTCTGACACCCTTCAGGCTGCATAAGCTAATCGATAAAGCTGCAGCAAGGGCATTTGTCAGTGGAAAGCAAGCGAGCTTTAAATAAAGTAATAAAAATCTTTCTAGGGAAACAGCACAGAGTAAACCCAGGGCGATGCTGGTTATTGTCCCCACTGGGGAGGTGCTACAGGCAGTCTGACGCCACAGCCCATCTCCAACATGCTCTGCCCCCTTTTTGCTTCTCTTTTCCCCCAGAAATCCATCATTCATCTGCATCATGGCAGGCAGCTGCTCTTCTGGTAGGCACTGTCTCTGTCACACGCACAGGCACTCCCCTATCCCCTTGCCCAAGAGTGACCCAGAGGACCATCAGCTCCATCCATCACCTCCATCCCTCCGCTGTTGCATGTTGCATCTGCTCCCCCATTGCGCAGATGTAGCCAAACTTACCCCGGGGAGCCAGAGCCACAATGTACATAGCCCCCTGTGAAACAGGGAGTGGGGAGGGGGAGCTGGCTCCCCCTATACACCTTGCCAGGTGAGCCTGGGCTCTGCAGTGCTTGCCCACCCGGCAGCCACGAGTGAGTCCTTTGCTGTGTCCACATCAGGAGGCTGGTATTTTTTAGCTGGTCCTAACCAAAAGAAAAGGAAGAATCTGGAAACGTCTGGGCACAGAGATCTTTGCGGGCAACCCAGCCCCCAGCAATCGTTAGCTAGAGCAGAATAACATCAAGAGGTTTTTTTAAATTATTAAAGTGATTCTTAAAAATGCTGTTTATTCAGAGTATGCCAGTAGCAGCTCCTTCGGAGCTACCAAGAGCCATTATTTAAATGCAGGCTTTGTCCCTGTATCTTTTCAAACTACGTCTCAGATAACTGCTTTAGCATAAAGAGATACCAAGCAAGTCCCAGTGCAAACTTCGGTGATGACCACATTTTTTTATGATGAGCCCGAACAGTTCCCTTAGCCATAGTATCGCAGCCTGCATTAAAAGATGTCTCCTGGAGCGCCGGGATGAGAGCACACAGCAGCTTCTTCCCTGGAGTTGTACCGTGTCAGGATGCAGCCGCCTGCAATTCTGTGTATGGCTCTGTGTCCTCACGCTACCTCCAAAATAGCTCAATTCCCTTTACAGAAAATAGTCATTACTGGAAGAGTAGGGTTTGTTTTACTTTTTTTTTTTTTTTGCTATTAGCAAGCATTAAAAATTATCACTGCTCCATCCCCGATAGATATCTGGTTTCTGTCAGAATAAACCAGCAACTCATCAGCTCAGAAACTCCTTTTTAGAGAGGTATGCAGAGCACATGCAACAAACATCACCTCTTGCTTTCTACGTCCAGCTCTAAATTAAACAATATCACCACTTGCTGTATATAGAAGAACTGAAACATGAACAGTATTAAAGAGCCAAACCCTTCGTCTGTCACGGTGCTTCACGCTCTCCCAGAAGCCTGGAGGGAGGAAGACCGGCCTGGTGAGGTGGCTTGGCCAGAGGTAACGGCAGTGGCCAAGCTAGAAATGCAATGCACAGCCTGTACCCAACCGGCCACTTCCACAAGGTGCTGTGTAAGCGCTGAAAAACTTACGAAGAACTATAAAGCATAAGGCTGAATGTTATGAAAATCTCTGTTAAGAAAATCTCTGCAAATTGAAAAAAAAAGAAAAGGTTTTTTTTTCTAGCTAAACCATTTCTTAAATTGTTATTTTAGAAGCCCAGCTGTAAGAGAGTTAAAAAGTGCACCAACAAATGTCAATACCCTTTTACCACTGCTTTCTACAGAAACTATTTTGTATTGAAAACACCCAACTGAGCAACAGAACACCACCTTTAATCACAGACACTCAATCTTGGCACATAGAAATGCTTTTTATTGTCGCTGTTATAATACTCAGGAATCAATAGGCACATCATAATTCAGTGTACCAGAGCATTAAAATTCAAGCAATACCCTCTGGAAGTAAATCTTGCTTGGAGAAGATACACATTAATTACTGAAGGAACATATACATGCAGTGTGGCTACATTAAGATTGCGTTTAAAAGCAAGAGTTAAAAGTAAAATCCTGGTGGTAGGGAATCAAACAATGGTGACAGATTTTCTGCCTATCTGTGTGAAAAATAGGCTATATTTGTGTCTGTTAAGTTGTATGATGGGTACAACTGAGAAATGAAATTTTCAGTGTGATAGAAAAGAGGTATTTTAAGAGATGTTTTGCATATACCTGCAGTTAACTGTTTGCAGATGAACAATTTTGCATGCACTTGAGTTTATTCTAATGCAATTATAACACATATCTGAAGAAATAATGTTGCATGCAGTTACTTTCCAAAAATATTTTATTTTTGAGATAACACCCTGTGGTGGATTATGTATGGGGCACGGGAACTACACCCAGAAATATGGATGCTGCATTTATTTAAAAATAAGACCTCTGGGGCAGGCCAGCAGCACAGATTCTGTTTCAGTGCAGCTCTACGCTGTCTGCCACTGAGAGGAGGAGGGCTGGGGAGCAGGCTGAGTTTGGCAGAGCGGGGACAAGGTGGCCAGACAACCCTTTGCAGGGGTGCTGGGGGTCTGTGCTAAGGTGCACAGCATGGTCCCACCTACAGCTCAAGCAGTTCGGGGCTGTGGGACCTGCTCCTCTGCGTGTAGGTCCTGGTGCCACACCAGCTGCTGGTCTGAGTGACCTTGTTTTATGAAAATCACCTGGAAAAGACAGTACAACTGCACAAAACGTGTTTCTCTTTACCCTTTTCTATGCACACAGTTGCTGGGAGAGTCTCAGGGCATGAGCTGCCCAAACAGAGGGGATGTAGCTCAGCAGTACCTGAGGCACACAGGGATGCTCCTCCCGGCGCTCTCCAGCTGTGTTAAAGCAGGCCCTCCTCCATCCGTCGGGGAAACTCTCCCCCATCTGCAGCCTTTGACGGGCAAGGAGATGGAAAAGAAGCTGAATTCCTAGCAGGGAAGCAGATCGTCCCGCTGCCCCATGCACCCGGCTGCGCCAGCAGAAGTTATGCACCCCTCTTCTCCCCATGGAGTCAGTCACCACCATAACTGCGCTGAATATACGAACAGCTTAGTTTTAAGGCACCCACCTCTATTCAGAGCTAAGAGCCTGAGAAGAGTTTGTTCGCTCATCTTTTCAAGGGTTTTCTAGGGAAACATTTGTTTTGCCATTACTGTTGGTATTGCTCCATCTAAAGTATACAACTACCTGCATCGCAGGGGAGATGATTTATTGCACTGCATATGAAAGTAAATCTCAACCAGCATTTACCATCACCATGGCAGAATGACTTTGGGCTGGAGCATTTTCCAGCTCAGACAGCTTACGTTTATTAGCAAAAAAAAAAAAAAAGAGCTTTGCTGTAGAACAGAAAAGTAAAACTTCCAAACAAAACAATACCAGATACCGAAATGATGAATTTACTTTGCCTCCCATTGGGATGTGTTTGTGTTGAGCCCAAACCGATGAGCCCGTTACATATTGCAAGTCAGTGCAAGTGTTATGGCTCAAGCTGACGTTGCTTGGTATCTTTGTTTGTACATTTCAAAGATATTTAGCTAATAGTGTTAGATTTTATAGGTGAACTACACAGCCAAGATAGGACCTCTTATTCTTTTTCTTCCCTTTACCAAGCAAAACAAATGTCTTATAATTCTTAATGCTAGTTCTTCCATAAACTCATTCAAGATACTCCTTGAGAAAGATGGCCAGGTTAGTGCTGTCACATCTCACTACCTCTGATGTTTTCCACAGGCGCCATGGCCTGGAGTCATGTGAGTATATGAGAGTCTCACATTTAATGCTGAAAAAGAAATAAAGTTTCCAGGCAATAGGATAAGAGGAAAACTTTGAAATTATTCAGAAAGGAGAAATTCCAGGTACAATCTTTTATAAAACTTCATCGTTTTAATATATGCTTTAAAAAAAAAAAAAAAAAAGATGAGTGCCTGGCACTGTCAGCCCTCCATATGTTTGTACACTAGAACTCAATCACAGATTCTCAAACCCATCAAAATGCTGTTCCCAGAGGGAAAGTGTCACCTTGCACTAGTTACTCCCTTTCTCTGCAACTTTGCAGAGCACTGAAACTTTATTCTACAGAATCATTTCTGCATTGCAGAAGATACCCCCTACCGTGGAAATCCAAGGCAGAGCTGGCACTATGCCCTCTTTGGGATTTTCATCGCCACCTTGTTATTCTGTTAACAACTTCATCAGCATAGCCATGAGATGATGCTGCTACAGCAGTCCCCAGCCAGAAGGGATGCACACCATACTGGTTTGGTCCAAGAAGCCCAACAGCATGGCTGAAGACAGGTAGGGACTCCCTTTTGTCACCAATGTGTGATCCAAGTGCACAAAGAGAGGTCCCAACTTCAGGAAAAATGCATTTCACATGGCAACTGTTAAAAGAAAAATCTGTCTTCGCTACAAAGGATGTTCCTAAAGATTTTCTCTATGCATCTCAGGAGGACTTTTGCTTTGAACTTCAAACTGTTTCGTCAACTATTAGAACTGTAAAGAAAGATTTTTCACTTCCCTGACACAGAAAGAGAGTGCAGGCACTCATGGAGTATTGTTTCTTTAATCTTTATTAACTCTTCATTTTTACTTCACATGGTGATGTTAAGGAATAGACCCTCCAGAAAATGAGAGACACGCATTATTTCTATTTGTACTAGAGATTAGCAACTTCATCTGAATGTGATATTTCAGTCACCTGAGATTTGGAGCAATCAAGCCAGAGGCTCTTTGGTTATCAGAAAAGAAAAAAAAAAAAGAGCAGTTTTTTTAAAAAAACAATGTAATGAGTTATGTTGTATCATGAAATATTTTCTTAAGAGCTACACGAGTTCTTTCTTAAAGGAAACTTTTAGCCAGGGACCACCAGCACAGGCTGGCAGCTGTAGCCCCCTCTCAACCAGATTTCACTGACAAAATAAAGATGGGAAACAGAAGCCAGAGCAGAGAGAAACAGTATTTTTAGCAGTTCAGAGCAGTGCTGTGGCTGTATTCCTCTCCTATCATTGCACCTTTTAAACACAACTCAAAAGATACAACAATCATGATGCCCCCAAACATGTGCTTTAAGCATTTGATCCAGCTGAGGCAGCTGTTGTGGCATTTAAGGGTGAAATTTCTAAAGCTCGATATTTCTTCAAAGCCCTGCTCTACTAAAATGTTCGTGAATCTTTCTATTTTTGCTGCCTAAGAGCAAAGGAGATCAAAGTTCTAATGGAAACAAAAAATGCCCCTGAGTGGTTGCAACATTGCTTTAAAAAAACTCCACTGAAAACCGTGACTGATGCTTCCTACACTTTGGTTTTTGGTATTGATTCCTTGGGACTTATCTAAAATAGAAACAATTAAACAAGCCAATAAAAATACCTGAGATTTAGAGTCAAGATAAGCCTCAAGTAAAAGGACACACTTTACAGAGTATCGGGGTGGAGCCATCCATTTCTGTCAGCTGAGTAACGCTACCACTTCACATAAAATTAAATTTGCTATTTACCTGTCACCCTTTGTTTGTGTTTGAAGCCACAACAACAAAAAATCTTTTATCTTGCTCCACTTTTAGTTTAGCATTGCACACTCAGGCACCTCTTTACATGCTGAAACACAGCAGAACTTCTCTTCGCTGCCTTGTGGAGTAGCTGAGGACAATCCCGCTCCGTTTCCTGCCCCCTTACCGCTCCGCAGCAGATGCCCCCTCTGAGGTGGCTTCTTGACTCCCGGCATTTAGCAGACATCAGCCAGTACTTTAAAGGCAGAGAGCCGGCACCCTGACGATATCCTGAACTAGTGCTGTGTGCCACTCACCCGTTTCTTATCCTGTTGTTAAAAACTGCTGATGTCCCTGTATAACACCAATTTCCCACAAAACTGTGATGCTCCAGGCTCTTCCTGTCAAGCTGGCTCAGGTGAAGCCTCACAAGGAGTGTCGATATTAAAGCAACAGGTCTGCCAACAGATGAAGCCTGGAAGTTTTGTACCGGGCTGACAGCAGGCTTTCCACTGCGTGGATCACCAGCGGCAGCAGCTGTGCCTTCCAGTAGACCTGGGAGAAAGCTTCACCTCCATCTGTGTCCTTTCAGCACCTGGCTGGAGAACTTGACAGCTCCCGTGCAAAACAACAAGGTTTTCCAACCATTGGTCCTCAGCATGCATGTGCACACAGAAAGGAGGGTGTAGCAAGGTGGGTGTTGGTCTCTTCTCCCAGGTAGTGGGTGATAGGACGAGGGGAAATGGCCTCGAGTTGTGCCAGGGCAGGTTTAGGTTGGACATCAGGAAAAATTTCTTCACCAAAAGGGTTGTCAAGCACTGGAATGGGCTGCCCAGGGAAGTGGCGGAGTCCCCATCCCTGGAGGAATGTAAAGGACGGGTAGACAAGGTGCTTAGGGACATGGTTTAGTGGTGGACTTGGCAGTGTTAGGTTAACAGTTGGACTTGATGATCTTAAAGGTCTTTTCCAACCTAAACAATTTTATGATTCTGTGAAATAAAACGAATATGTGAGAAGCACAGGCAGCGCCGGGAAGGTATTAACTCTGCGCGACATTTTTCATATCCCGCACTCGCTACAAGCTCGATGCGCACATGACCTATTCTCTGGCATCGGGAAATTAGCAGTGAGAAATTATCAGCGAGTCAGAGGGCTGCAAATATTGCTGTGCCAGGGCAACTTTTATTTGCAGGAATTATGTAGGCATCTCCCGTTCCCTCCTAGGAACTTTGATAGAGCCAGGTCATCACCAAAAAATATTTGCATATTTAAACTGTTTCATTAACTCATAAATGCTTTGGAACAGTCATTTGCATGCTAAGAGAAGAAGAATGGTAACAAAACTGAAGAGGCATAGGAAATTAATGCAAATACCTCTTCATAATCTCATGTAGCAAAAGGTTTCCAAAAAAAAAGTGTATTTATGAAGAAAAAAAATGAAAAAAATTATAAAAAGTCCATTTTGGCCATGATGATTAAGAAAATTACACCATAGTAATAGTTTCCATAATAGACTATTTCAATAAAACATTTGTGTAGAGGACACATTTCTACAGAGAGCTACTTACTGCATTTATCTTTTCTATTTCAAGCTGGGGCAGTAAGCCATGCTTAATTTTAAACACGACAGAACTGTCTGACAGCTCCAGCTGTTTTAGCTGTGCTCTGCACCAGAGCAAAAATATCTGAACAAAACTCTGGATTGATCACCCTGAGCTATATTGAAACCAGTTAATTCTTGAACAGTGAAGAAGGTGTGATTTGAAAACAAATAAATCACGCTGAGATGTCTGGACAAAATTCCCGTAACTTAGCATCCTTCACAAGTACTATTTAGAAGATACAGGGAGACAATTTGGAAGACACAGGGAAACCAAGAGACCTCCAGTTCATCATACCTATTTGATGTTGTTTCTTTCTATATGGAGCAACATGACATGCGATTCAACTTACTCTTTAATCTTACTGTCTTTACACAGAACCATAAAGCACTGAAGGACGATGCTCCTACCCTAACTGTAATCCACGACAGCTAAGCCTGAAAAGAGAAAATCTTGTCCCGTGGACCTTGCCTAAAGCATGACAAAACCCATGGGAATCTTGCAGTGATTTCAGCTGGCTTTCGGCAAGGTCTAAGAAGCAAAACTGTGTGTTTGCTCCTGTACCCATGTGCAGCCAAACTCTGCCAAGTGCATGCCAGGTAGCTGAGCTTTTTCTCCTTCTTCCATGCCTGAAGCATTCCATAAAAATCAGCGTTCAGCCTAATGCAATATGCATCAATATTGACTAGTTAATCTGTTCCCATTTTACATCATTTTACATTCCCCACACAGACCCTGCCTGGTACATGACTGGCCCGCCTGGGATTCTGCTCTGTGGATGTTGCCAAGTCCCTTCTTCAAGGCCTTGAGCACCATCAGAAGTTGCTGAGATCAGACACTGAGGAAAGGGAGCAGAACAGTAGAAATTACTGATTTTCAGTCACTAGACTGGTCCGAAAGGAGCATTTTTAGCTGTCTTAATGAAGCATCCAAGGGACCTACTTCTTCCATTTTTACTTCATTAGACTTGGGTATAATTTCAAGGCAGATGCCTTTCAAAAATAAACCAGAAATGTTTTACTGTAGATCATGTCAAAACTAAGTTTTTAAATTTTCTTTTGAATTAGTTGATTTTTCTAGAAAACAATTTCATGACACAGAACAAGTCTCACAATGCTGCACTAGAACACACCGCTTGGCCAACAAAACATTTGCCTGGATCTCATCAGCGTGTGGCTAATCTGAGCCCTCAGACTCAGACCACACTTAAGAAGAAAATAAGTTAATTTCTCTACCAGACTAAGCACACAAAATTCTGGGAGACTCCTTGTGTAGTCTGAATTGATCATATGTGCTTCTGAAATAAGCATAAAATCACCAAGCAAGTACACTGTCCATCCCAGCTATTGTTTTCTGGTAACCTTTAGCTTGATTTGCCAAAAAGATATAACACATTCTTTAAACGACACTAGTCTGGCTTGGAAAAAAAAAATCATTAAAACAAAATCAGTCCATAAGTATAGTCAAACCTGGCATTCACAAAGGCTCAAGTCTGAAAGGTCTCAGAGCTACCTTGCTGTCCCCGGCTTGGTCTTGCCCTGGGAGGGAGCACCCCAGAGGATCTGTCCTTGTCTCTGTCTTTCCATGAGAGAAACATAGATATTCACTTCTTTCCCTGGGGCTGCAGAATAAGGAAAGACATGAAAAAGTCCTTCCAGACTTGAGCACCTGAGATGCTCAAGATGCAGAAATACAGAGCACCATGAGCTAAGGACTCAGCTGCCAATGTTCCCCTACCCAAACTCCAGCATATGAGGGTGCCAAGGAAGCAACTAATAAAAAGGAAAGGTGTTTTCTTTCATTCCAGTCCTGCACAAGCTTGATGTTATTATGGTAAAAAGTCTCTGTGAAATTAACAGGGCAATAGGAAAGCCAAATGGTGTGACTGTAGGGTGAGGGCTTTGGCCTGGCAGGCTTCAGCAGCTTCCAGTATGCGCTACTGGGAGTCTTGTCTCTGTCAGCTCGTGATCTGTCCTCAGAAGGGCTTTCAAAGGTTCTGGCAAGGAGGAGGACAGGAGCAGGATGGTCCCCCATAAAAGGTGTGTCTAGACATCAACTACTAGCTGAAATACATATCCTACAGCTCGTATGGCAACCAGCGCCAACCACCCTAAGTCCAGTTTAGCCAGAAGCCGCAGTCTCAATGGGGACTGCAAGCCCAGGGTACGCAAAGTGCATCTTCTTCAGGGATGTGTTAGCAGACCAGAGCGTGGGATGGCTAGGTCAGATCCTAAGAGTAAGATGACTTATCTTTTCTGTGTTACTTCCTAAGGCACTTTGGCCCCTGGGGTTTCACCTCCTACTGAGCCACGTCCCCCTGGAGTACATGGTGCTGTAGCTGAGGAGATGAGTGCTGCCATCACTTTGCTAATGTGCATCTCTAAGCCTTGGCTCTGCTCAACTCCCCAAGCAAAGATTTGCTCGACTCAGTGATGTGTTACAGGAGTAGCGAAGGCACACCAGACACGGGGTCCGTTTGTATCCAGAGCCCTCCGAGGCGTTGTTTTTCTCCTAGACATGTCGCCTGCTCAGCGGAGCCGAGACTTTCAATCCCCCAAAGAACGTCATGGCATTTCTCAGTCCTCTACTCCACAGCTTATTTTTAAAAGACGCCTTGCTTAAAGGGAGATGGCCTAATACAGACAGATATTGCAAAACATTTTTCTACTATTCACCCAGCCCGTCGCACAGCCGATTTTCGTTTGCATTTTTATAGCTCAGAGAGACAGGCAAGTTTGTCTCCAAGCCTCCTTGGAGATAAAGTATGTGTATTTAAATAAAAGCGGTGGGGCAGAGGGCATGGACAGGGAGCAAGATTAACAAGTTGTCCTTGACCCCAAGTTTTGGAAAGGCCCCATTTATTTGATAATGATATATCCTATCAGAGGGGATCCCAAATTAATTTGCTTGCATACCACCATGAGTAGTGGCATGCCTGTGCGAGGCTGTAGGTTTCTGGGAGCACAGGTATGGCTCCATCCCCTCTCTCACCTCACATCTACCAGAACAGGATCCAGACTTTTGCCTTCATGATATCCACCTCATAACTGCATACTCCCAACATATACTCAAACCAGCCTTCATCTTCTTCTTCCTCCAAAACTGGGACCTACAAGCCCTCACTCATCCGAATAACACTATAGCAGTGTTTTTTCCCTTGACTTCCCCGGTCCAGCCAGGTCCTGAGCTGGAAGCCCTGGCTGGGTTGTCAAAGGCACTGACACAGTGGCACATTGCTCTCGGCCAGATGAGTTTGGTGACACCAAGACACAACTGGGCATCAAACATCATTCAATAGGGACACAGATGTTAAGCAGCACCTTCTGACATACAGCAAAGCACGGCCTCGCCCAGTTTACTTGGCCAGCTGCAGAGTTACACTCAGGAGAGACAGGAAGCCCATCTTGTTGTCCCTAAATGTCATGTTTAACCCCCAGATCCCCATGCTTTTTCTCCTCCAGGAGAGAAGAAAGTCCATCTTCCCACTTAAAACTCCAAGATGAGATCATTTCATCAGTAGTTGGGAGATCTGCCATAAAAAACTGGCCAGGACAAAAGCAGCCAAGTAGAAAGCCTTGCTAGAGAACGGCAGACACAGCCCTCCAGGACTGCGTGCCCTGGAGAGCGCAAAGGAGCGCACATGCAGCTGGGAATGAAGAAAGTCTGAGCCCTCCTGGTCATTCCTCAAATTTACCTTCACAGCATCCTTCTGAGAGTGGGAAATGGCTCCACAGGAGAGGGCAGAGGGGCTTAAGCGCTTTCCTCCTGCTCACTAAGGAAGTTTTTGTTGGAGTGAGGGGTCTTAGAAAACCAAAGATGGCTCAAGACCTGTGCTGGGAGTGGCGTTTCACTGTGCTGTGCAACATGACATAAAACATGTTACTTCAGAAAACAGAGCTGGT
Source organism: Egretta garzetta (assembly GCF_000687185.1). NCBI lineage: Eukaryota > Metazoa > Chordata > Aves > Pelecaniformes > Ardeidae > Egretta > Egretta garzetta. The sequence continues at coordinate 5,387,364 of NW_009258383.1, forward strand.
GTCACCGTACACGTACATATATGCCCTTTCCTAATGACCTTTCGGTTGTTAATGCATCTTTTCCAGGAATAACGTACCTACTGCAAAGAGCAGGCTGTCATGCCAGGTTTCTTTGTACACCACCCCGGAGCGTGGTGGCAGTGATAGGGAAGAGGCTGTATGACATGATGACAGACACAGCTGAGAAGTGTGCAAGCCTAGATAGGGAGTTCAAGAGTATGCACAGATGCCCCATACCATATCCTTAACCTCAGTACGATTCCTAACCCTGGCATTATTGCTGCTTTTTCTCTGGAAGCAGAGGCAGAAAGGATTTTCTAGGATGGAGAAGCACAGACAGCAAAAGCTCCTGGTTGTTAAGAAAATAAAAATCTCAGCAAGAGAGTAACTAGCAGAGATATAACAGCCTGTCACCCATGAGCGTATGGCAGGGGTGTCACAACAGCTATCTCACCTTAATCTGGGAGGCTGTCTCTCATGTTTTGAAAGTAATCAATGACACCTGACATTCGGACCTAGCCGCTACGCAACGCGAGGGACAGCAATCCTCCAACGGGCACCTCCGCCATCTCCTACACCAAAAATTCACACCAGCTTAGGGTCCAGAAAGCTCGAAATTCTCAGGCTCCTGCTCTGAGTAGAGTCCCCCTGCAGCGCAGACTTTTTGGCTACCGGCAGTGAGAATTTTTATAATTCAGTGAATTTTAAGGCACTGAATTTTTAATAATGCAGAAAAGACACAGTAGCTCTTCCGTGAGAGCCGAGCGCTTGCAGGATTCCCACAGCACCAACTCAGCCTGGGCAGAGCCCATGCCACGCAGACACGAGCGGGACCAGCAAACCTCACCAAGATCATATCCGGGCAGAAGGCAGCACTTCAGGACATATTCTTGGAATATAATATGATAAATTCTGATGTCCGCAGATGGCAGCCTGATGATCCACGGCACATCTTCCCCATGCTTCCTTACCAACCTGATTTCAGCTCAAGGAAACAATCAAACCTTCCTGCCCTGCCCTCCCAGGCTGCCAAAGGAGTTCCAATTAGTGTCAGTTGGGATAATAGCTCTATTTGCATTTTGAAGCTATTATTAGCAAGTTGTCAGTCAGCCAGTAATTTGTATCACTTTGGTATAATGAGTATTTAAATATTTAAAAAGGGAACGTTCCTTTCTACCACCCCCTTCCTTTTTGTGCTAAAATAATAATGGTTTTAATCAAAAGTAATTTGTATTAATATACATTTTGCCCCAGGTGTTAAGAGCAGTCGTCAAGAGCAGTGGTGAGAGATGTTGAGTAATACAGTTTATTAATATAGACAACTACATCACTCTGACTCATCTCTTGGCCTCTTCAAGATGATTATGGTGTAGGAATTGAGGTCAGTTCCAGTAATGTTATGTACCTGGGACTATAATTCCCTAAAGGACTATTTTGGACCCAATTGCTCTGTCTTCTCTTTAGTAAAAATTCCCTTGTACCACAAAAAAAAAAAAAAAAAAGCACAAGACCTCTCTCTAGAGTGAGCCTTGAGCAGGTGAAAGGCAGTGTTTGTCACATCAGCAAGCCAGCTATACGCTGCCGTTATACCACCCATGGTCTACGCTGCCGTTATACCACCCATGGTCCCTGGGGCATGTTGTTTCCTGATGGGGTTTGAGTCTAGATGCTCGGGTACGTGCAGTCTGCAGCTGTTCATCATCACACAGAGCTCGTAAGACAACTGGATTGGCCATTCACAGAAATAGGAAATCTTTCCAAATTTATATAATGCATTTTATTAATGTATAATTTTTTTCTTATTGTTCTTTTGAGAAAAAAAGCAGAGATGCAGCCCTAAGCCTTTCCGATAAGCGTCTATAAAACTTCCTAGCAGGACTTGTAGTTTTCTCTCTGTATGATTATCTGAAATCCTATGATCCACATGTTAATCATGACAAAAATAGGAAAAAATTATCCCTGACAACTTCAGAGGTAAGATTAACATTTGCCATTCCCCAGCCTGATACTATCTTCCATCCTCCCTAGAACTGGCATTTTATACTTGTTCTAACTCACATTTCTAATTTTTCATTTCATAACTGTTTTTTTATTACTTTCAGATTGAATATCTAATGTCTTCAACACTAATGCATTCAACTTGTAGCTGCTTTCTCACCTGCAGCACCGGCATGAGAAGCTCTGCACGGTATCCTGTGATCAAGATCAATTAAACAACATTTTCCTTTTCTGCTTGGCTTTATCCCTATTCTAAATTAGTACTTATTAAATTCTCTTCCGCAAAGCTTATGCACAAATCTCACCGACAAAGATGTCTGAAGGAGCAGGCTAAAAGCACACAGAGAGGAGGGTGGAGAGCAGCCTTCCCCAGGGATGAAGAGCTCGTTTGCACAGACACGCTAACAGTGGCTGCCATCTGCCGGCTAGAAAAAAAAAAAAATTAAATAATCATCCCTTGAAGCAACCTCGCAATCCAAATTCAAGATTTGACATTCTTTTTGGCCTGCTGGAGCAAACGTGCCTCCTCTTGGCTTCCTTGGACTCACTCCTTCAGCAAGCACACAGCACAAGGGGCAAAGCTGGGTGGTTGCAGAGCGGAGCCAGCCCCGACGCGCTCACATGGGAGAAACACGAGTGTTGGGTGGGTTCTAGGGTACTGTCGACATCTTCTGTTGTAGCTCACAGGACGCTTGAAAGATCCAAGCCTGAATGTATAGCGCGAGAAAAACTAGCTGCCCAGCTAGTTTTCCCTTACCGGAAGAGTTTTCAGGCAACTAAAGACGGAAAGTGGCACTGTGGAAAGGGATGGGTGGAATACCACGAGCAGACCGTGAAAAGCGGCATGCACAAACCCTGTTTACGTATCACCTCCCCTAGCTACTATGCCTACCAAATCTACTATGCCTACCAAATCACAAGATACCATGGCAGCATAAACCACCTCTCTGCTTCATCATCCTCCATCCCTTCTCTCCTTCCTCAAGCTTTGTAAGTAAAAAATTGAAGTTATTAATTTAAATAAATTAAACAAAATTTAAAAAATAAACAAAAACTTTCTGCATTACCTTCACCCAGAGGAGGCTCATTTGAAACCTTTTAAGATTTTCCTAATCACAGCCTTTATGTCAACTACAATGTATGAATTCATATGTAAATATAAAATAATAGGCCCCAAAATTAAAAAAAAAAAAAAGAAACAACAACAAAAGGGGAACAGTGACAAGCATGGTGCAGGAAATAGATGTGCAGGTCATGGTTTAACCCCAGCCAGCAACCAAGCCCCATGCAGCCACTCACTCACTCCTCCCCGGTGGGATGGGGGAGAGAATCAGAAGAGTAAAAGTGAAAAAAGATGAACTCCATCACTCCAAACATCCCCTGCTTCCTTCCTTTTCCCCCCAAGTGTATGTGCTGAGCATGACATCACATGGTGTGGGACATCCCCCTGGTCAACTGGGGTCAGCTGTCCCGGCTGTGCCCCCTCCCAGCTTCTTGTGCCCCCCCAGCCTCCTCGCTGGTGGGGTGGGGTGAGAGGCAGGAAAGGCCTTGACTCTCTGTCAGCCCTGCTCAGCAGTAACAAAAACATCCCGATGTTACCAGCACTGTTTCCAGCACAAATCCAAAATACAGCCCCATACCAGCTACTATGAAGAAAATGAACTTTCTTGCAGCCAAAAGCAGCCCAGTGCATCGGCTCCCCCTGGGGAAGTTGCTGAGGAGCACTCAGCTCACCTCGCTGCAGAAACAAGTGGCCTCTCCCGTGCTTCAGCTCCACTTTCCTTTGGGACAACTGTTCAACAGCCAGCTCACACACGGGCTTACCCTGTATTATATCCTCCTTTGACAATTTCTCTCTCTTATTGACTAATGGAAATCAGACATTAGGTCTGTGCCACAACAAAAGACTTAAACCCACCCCTCCGGAGGCTCAACATAATTTTTTGATATTTTAAACACAATTTACCATATTTTACCTCAGTTCTGAGTGGAGAAACCCAACACCCTTGACTGATGTTAACTCTGAATAAAAATACAACACTCATTGAGGAATTAGCTTCCACAGCAAAGCAAACTCTGGTTCCTGCAACCTAGTTTTCCAGCAGCTTTTTTTTATTCTTGGTGAAGGCAGTTAAATATGCATCACCTTGTAGATGTTCATCAAACGACACTTCCCACACCAAAGGTCCTCCACAAAGAGACTCTCCATATTCACCTTGGTAAAGTAGGCTGCTTTTACGCTTTACTGTGATTTTAAACACCATTTCAAACATTTTATATGATTTCAAACCATTCCGCATAGAAATCTCTGCCCAAAGGTCCACAAAGTCCTGTCAAGCGTTCGCTGGCTCTTACGTGTCGGTTTGCACTGGGGAGCTTTTTGAGTTTGACTCCGGAGAGTCACTGTTATGGACACTTGGATGTGGAGACGGTCATCGCAGCTCCACGCAAGCCAGTCAACCGGAGGTTAAAACAGCAGGTAGGTTTTATTAAAAAGATGCAGGGCATGGGTGTCTCTGAGCAACCTTAAGCAATTAGTAGGTCCCCTATGCTGCAGTGCTCTCTTTGGCAGATATGCTGTTCATTTCTTCTTTCCCCAAAGAGGGAGAGATTGCAGTGAAAACATAATTTAATCAATTCAAAGCCAAAATCAAATCAATACAAATACCCCTCCCCACACTATTTTATCCACTTTGCAAGAAGCCTACAGGTTCTCCCCCAGCCCTCAGCAGTCCTGCAAGCCAAGGAGTTATCCATCTCCGCCCTCCCAGATGGACCACTGACTTTAATTCCCCATCCCCACCTCTGACACACTACACAAGCTGTCAGAACAGTCCACCTTAATTTTCTCCAAAAGAAATCAAGTGCAAAAAGGAGGCAACCACAGCAGGAAGAAAGAAAGATAAAAAGTAAGAGTGGACAAGACAGCGTTGTACTCTGGACCTGCATCCCATTCCCTCCTGTGACAAACTACAAACATGTCTGCAGTAGAAGATGTTCCAGAGTAGCTGTTGTCCTAAAAAAAGAAAAAAAAAAAAAAAAAAAAAAAAAAAAAAAAAAAAAAAAAAAAAAAAGCAAAAAAGAAAAAAGAAAGAAAAAAAAAAAGCAAAAAAAAAGCACAGAGCTTCACAGAAGCCAAAAAGGCTGTAGAAGCAAGTCTATACATGGAGAAGGAATGAACAGGTTTTCACTCCTTGAGACCTCTAGCGTTTATACCTTTAATGAGAGTAAGGCAGCAAACACTGTATTTTCCCTCTGCACATCAGTAAAAAGCTAAAATAATTAGGATCACCAGTCTAGGATCTTGCCTCATTGCATAAATGCCCAATGTATTAGAAATTAAAATATTAAGGTGGATTTCCTTGAATACCTGACAGTGTCACAGCAGGAAGGGCATTCGAGTAATGACCCCAAAATGTGTTGAGCCTATTTTTACTTTAGGCAAATTCTGTTTTCTTATAATCTCAATCTTGGGAATTTTACAGAAAGTAGTAAAACTTATCTTTACACTTCAGTACTCTATCAGCATGCTCTATACTCCTCTCCCAAGTCAAAACACACTTTACTGCTTCAGAGAAATCTAAAGAGACAGGCACATGGCCCTTCCTCTTCCCTGGAAGAAGGGAAACATTGTGCCCAGTTTCAAAAAGGGTAGAAAGGAAGACCCCAAGAATTACCGACCTGTCAGTGTCACCTCTGTGCCTGGGAAGATATGGAACAGATCCTCCTAGAAGCTATGCTAAGGCACA
>NW_009258383.1:5393124-5393698 GCF_000687185.1 Egretta garzetta
GCCAGCATGGCTTCACCAAGGGCAAGTCCTGCCTGACGAACCTAGTGGCTTTCTATGATGGAGTGACAGCATCAGTGGACAAGGGAGAACCAACAGAAGTCATCTATCTGGACTTCTGCAAAGCCTTTGACATGGTCCCCCACAACATCCTTCTCTCTAAATTGGAGAGCTATGGATTTGATGGGTGGACTGTTCGGTGGATAAGGAATTGGTTGGATGGTCGCATCCAGAGCGTAGTGGTCAATGGCTCGATGTCCAGATGGAGACAGGTGACAAGTGGTGTCCCTCAGCGGTCTATACTGGGACCAGTGCTGTTTAATATATTCATCAATGACATAAACAGCGAGATTGAGTGTACCCTCAGCAAGTTTGTGGATGACACCAAGCTGAGTGGTGCAGTTGATACACCAAAACGACAGGTCGTCATCCAAAGAGACCTGGACAAGCTGGAGAAGTGGGCCTGTGTGAACATCATGACGTTCAACAAGGCCAAGTGCAAGGTCATGCACCTGGGTTGGGGCAACCCCCAGTATCAGTACAGGCTGGGGGAAGAAAGGATCGAGAGCAGCCCTGC
>NW_009258383.1:5394113-5395481 GCF_000687185.1 Egretta garzetta
AGGCCCCATCCCTGGAAACATTCAAGACCAGGTTGGATGGGGCTCTGAGCAACCTGATCTAGTTAGCGGTGTCCCTGTTCACTGCAGGGGGGTTGGACTAGATGACCTCTAGGGGTTCCTTCCAACCCAAAACATTCTACTATTCTAAGTAAAGAAGGCCACAGGAATGTATTACCTTACTCATTGTATATTCATAAATGACTAGTATGTGCAAACTTATGTCAAAATATGGCCAGTACTGGCTGTAGGTGGACATTTCATGGGTTCTGTGGCACCACCAAGAGGTTCAGTAAGGTTTCTGGACTAGAGGTTCAAACACAGGATTAGGGGGAGTAATAAATAGACAACCAGTCATTTTATGAAGATTTTTAAACCAGAATTGCTTATATTTTATATTTTAAATAACAATTGGCTTTGGTTTCCTAGTCAAAAGGAACAATAAACTAGACTTCTGTCTTCATAAAGAGCACGATGCTAATCAAGTCAATCTGCAGCACACACGTATATTTTGTGACTGCTATAATGTTTACGTACCTTTAAAAAAGCAGCCCCCATGCCTAAGTAGTTACTAAAAAGTTGTCCTGGGTAAAAAGTCATGTGTTCCGTAGGGTATTAGAAGTTCTTGTGGTTTCTGAAGCAGCTTTTTTTTTTTTCCATTTTTCCAAGCAAGGTTTCTGATCCCATTGCCTTCAATAACGCTTTGTCTGACTAAAATCTATGGTTAACAGGGTTGGTTCACCACACAGTTGGCCACATGCAGCTGAGCAGCAACACCATCTACCTTTCCATCATAGAGGTCAAAAAACTCTCACAGTAAGTGAAAAATTTTTTAAAATACTGAGTCATGTAACTTCTATCAGACTGCTACAAATCACCTGGTTAACACTATTTTTGAGGATACTAAATACAATTCAAAATTGAAGCCCTTGAGTTAGAAACAAAAACATAACTCGGCTGCTCTTGCCTGTTCTGCTCCTTGATAAGTCACAATATATTTAGACTGCCGATATATTTACAAGATTCAAACAGCCAACTGGTGGCTTTACAGTAAAGAAAATATTCCCATTCATTGAATTAAGTTACACCCAGCACCACCACTATTATAAACTCTAGTAAGCATCTCTGCATAGCTATGAATATTTAAGTAACTTCCTTGACTTCAGCAAGGCTTTTGACACTGTCTCCCATAACATCCTCATAGGGAAGATCAAGAAGTGTGGGTTGGATGAGTGGACAGTGAGGTGGATTGGGAACTGGCTGAACAACAGGGCTCAGAGGGTTCTGATCAGCGGGGCAGAGTCCGGTTGGAGGCTGGTAGCTAGTGGAGTTCCCCGGGGCTCAGTACTCAGCCCAGGCTTGTTCAATTTA
>NW_009258383.1:5396086-5398494 GCF_000687185.1 Egretta garzetta
CACTGGAAGAGGCTGCCCAGGGGGGTTGTGGAGTCTCCTCTGGAGATATTCAAAGCCTGCCTGGATGAAGTCCTGCTTTAGCAGGAGGGTTGGACTAGATGATCTCCGGAGGTCCCTTCCAACCCTTGCCATTCTGTGATTTTAAAAACCAGACCAATATTCTCAGGAATGCTTAGAAAGACATTCAGAATAGAGTAACATAGACAGATTACCCAAATCCCACAGCCAGGAACAATTCACTAAATAGCTAGGGTCAAACTCCCCTTTGCTCAGAGGGCCTGCAGCAGTTTGCATTGCTTAGCCTTATTCAAGTCTTCAAAAACAGAGCTCACACTAAAATATATTAAATGGCTGCAAGGCAAACAAATACAATTGAGGTCACATAAGGAACAGAGCTGCCAAATAAGGTAATTCCTTGTCCATAAAGTATTTTCCCAAGAATTACAGAGTTTTGGTACAGCAGGGTGAATTTAGGGTACACTAACCACAGAAAGCTCTTATTTCCAGAAGCATTGTCAAAATGCATTTTTTGAAGACCATTTACGCTTTAGGATTCCATCATTTGTTTGTGTTTTTTTTTTTTTTTTAAAGCAGAGTGCATGCAAATTGCTTGCAGCACTTCTATTAGGGGGATTATTTCCACCGCCTATTCTTGGGTAGCTGACTTGTAATGTTTTAACGTGCGAGCAGAAGGATCAGTAGCTTTAACCCATCTTGGCATCCAGTAGTGGGGCAGCCATCCGCTTTGCCCTGAGTAGTGCTTTTCAAAGATCTGGCGGTAGTAATAACTTTCTTTCGTTTTAGGAGGATTGAAAGGGTATTTCTCCGCTGCCTTTTCCAGCAGAAGGTCATCAACCTATAGACGTAAGCAAAACTCAAGTTAAGCTGCAAATACATTCAACTTTTACAAGCCAATTTCCTGCAAGTTAAAGACATACAAGGGTTCACCAACCACTGAACACCTATAGGTTTCAAAAAAAAAAAGTCTAATCCAGAGGCAGAGGTTTCCGACGGGTGAATTTTTGTTATAGGCTCCCTTGATCTTTATGAATACATAACTACATTTCCAGTACTCTTAGTATTTCTCTCTGCATTATACGTGAAGCCCATTTCTCTCTGGGTTACAATCACCTTGTTAGTAAGCTCACAAAAACTTCTTTCCTATCGTTCTCTTTGCTGTGAATCAACCGGAACAACTTAAAGCAGTCTTTTTGCCATGTAAGTGGCTTCCTGGGTTTCTTTTCAACTCACAGAGAGCTGTTGACTCTGCTTGTGTAACCAAGCTCTTAGCAACAAAAGACCTGGGATGCAGAGGCAAAGACACCTGCAGTTGCCAAGTTGGCTAAGAAAGGGAGGATGAGTAGTTTGCACCAGTTGAGGCAATTTCTAAAGCAGCTAGCTTCCACTGCCAACATGCTAACTTCTCGCAAACATGAGATAAATTTGCCCCTACTACACCAACACAGGCTCAGTACAGGCAGCACAACGCTGTTGCCTGACACAACTACTTTCTTGCCTGTGGACATAGAGAAAGAAAATGGGAAACAAGCAGTTGATGGTAGGACAGACAAGCACCCGTTCACAGGCCAGACTACACATATTTCTGTAGAACAGAGCTCTGGTGCATATTGGGTGTTATTCCTTCCTCTTGATCATCATACTACCTCTGTACACCAGAGATGATTATCCTTTGTCCAAAGCCAAAACACTAAGTCTTCATTGATTAGCAATGCAAGCAGAGACATTAAAAAGCCATAGGGCTTAGCTAGGCATGGCTGGGAAAAATGAATGACATAAACAAGAAAGGACATTATAAAGTCATTACGCTGTTACTCAGCTGCAGAGTAAGTTCGTGCAAGTGCCTTCCGCTGAAGCAGCTGCTTTGCATGTAACACTGAAATTGTGTTTGCCGACACACAATCTAATTTACAATCCAGATACTTAAATGATGTTCATTTCCTTACACAGTCATTTCTGTCAGGCTCTAGCATTTTTTTGTATCTAGGATTTCAAATGCCTTTAACCAACTCAGATATCTAGAAGACTGTTGATTAAAGTTTATCTTGTTCCTACACCATGAAGCTCCAGCTGCTGTCACACCCAGACTTATTCTCCCAGCTACGCATGTGAGCTGCCTCCCCTTGGCAGCCATATCTAATACACCTAAATGTGAAAGAAAAGGTGGGGAGGGGGAAGGAAAAAAAAAAAAAAAAAAAAAAGCCACTCTCTATCATTTATCAGCAGTCCTGGACAACAGGGGAGGTCCTAGGTGACTGGAGGTTGGCAAATGTGAGGCCTATCTTCAAGAAGGGCCGGAAGGAGAATCCGGGGAACTACAGACCTGTCAGCCTGACCCCAGTACTGGGGAAGATTATGGAGAGGTTCATCTTGAGTGTGCTCACCAGGCA
>NW_009258383.1:5399045-5414881 GCF_000687185.1 Egretta garzetta
GGGAAAAAAAAGGGGGGGGGGGGGAAGAAAAAAAAAAAAAAAAAAAAAAAAAAGTGTTATAGTACCTGTTGATCAATATAGTCCTGAAGAATAGAAAACCAGGATTTCTTTATTGATGCTATACCATCACTGAAAGCTTCTTTGGGTCTCCAGAGTATTTCTTTGGGAAGCAAGTTGGAATCTTCAAAGGACTGTCTTAGAAGGTATTTTTCAATTCCATTCTGTTTCCAAAACAACAAACAATGTTGAGAGTCTCAAGAACTGCAGTACAAATATCTGGCTTTAAACACTTAAGAAATGGTTTCCTTTTAGAAGGTCTGGTCAGAAAAGGGTTCCCAGTAGTCTAACAATCCAGCACAACATTTAAAAGCATGCTTGACTTTGGGTAGAGGACTTAACCACGGAATTCAGCAATTTGGTTGTGCTTAGAACACGTATCAGTGAATTCATAAGCTTATACTTGGGTCCAGCCCTAGTTTTACATACCTTTGGGATTCGCATATCTGGTGGTAGAGATAAATAATAAGAAGTAAACCGATGATCCAAAAATGGGACTCTCAGTTCAAGACTAAACAGGGAAATAAATAGAAAAAGATACTGAATTAATGCAGTAAGTCATCTACTTACAAATTCCGTAACAGTTAAGCTTTCCCTGTCTTTAACATAAACACAAGGTTTTCTGCTTTTACTTAGAACAAATTTCACTTGCATGTTCATGACTATGTGCATTTAATTAATCAATTTGGAAAGTTAAGTATATAGTCAGCACAGATTAAACAACGATCTCGATGATTTACGATGCCATCTCCTGGACAGTTTCCAGTACAATGAATTTAAAGACTACAGTCCTGCAGGATCTGCAACAACCATTGTTCCCTGTAAGCAAAAACACATTGAAAAAAAACCCCTGCTTCCCCCACAGAACTACCAAGTTGCTCACTGGGATTTGCATCAGCATTTGTAAAGATGTCACAGAACCAAGCAAGGATTTCTGCTGTCATTCTGGAAATCCACATGTGTTTGTGTTTTCAAGAAACAACAAAAAAGAGCCCACTTGGACACCATTAAGCTATTGGCTACTGATCCTGTAGCATTTGCACAACAAGTTCTCGCCTACACTAGTGGCACATATACATGTACAAAGTCTTCCTGCTTACATTCTCTTATGCATGTAATGGCTTCTAAGGACAATGAAGGCAACAAATAAAATTACAGGAACTGTGTCTATGGTAGGAAGAAACCCTCTCAGTATGTTTCCTCAAAAGACATTATGCTGCCCAGCTTCAAAGTCAAATGGAATTGTTATACTGCATTCTAGTAATTTCATTGTCTCTCTAGCTTCTCCTCTGCTAAAAAGCTTCAACTATTTCAGGCAATACCTATCTTGCAAAAAAAAAAAAAAGCATCATCATACAGCAATCAAGTAATGAGGCTCAGTTTCCATATATACTGACAAGATTTGCATTGCAAGTCTTTCCCTGTGTTATTTTTTTCTACTTGATAACAGTACTCCCATCCTTTCTCCCATCATTTCCTCTCTGCTCTTAATTACTCTCCCTTTTCTCCATAAATCTGAACACCTTAAATTCAGTTTTAATTTATTAATACAATGGTTCTTTCTTCCTAGCAGTGCTGTGAAGCTGACCCCAGCTTCTCTTCAAGAATTGGCAACTCTCCAAAGAACAGTGGCCAGAGTGTGATATTAAACAACCTTGAATACGTGGGCAACCTTTTCAGCACAAAACAAATTATGAGGCAAATGGCAGGTCTCCTGCATGCTGTCCATCTTTTAGATAGAAAAGAGAAACATAAGGAGATTATAAAAACCTGGGTGAATTATTTTGTGGCAGGATCAATATACAACACAAGTTTCCTGATCAGTAAGTTGTTTGCTTTGCCAAAGGTACCACCTTTTTCTCATCTATAGCCAGCCTCCCAACAATATTCTCCTTTAAATTCATGTATTTCTTTAGTAAAATAACGCTATTTTCTACAGTGTACAACTCGGCGATTCTTTAAGGCATCAGTCACACAAACTGTATCCTAGCATCTCTATTACAGTCAGCTACCTGAGTCAATGCACATACTTTTCTCTTTCAGTATGCTTCTTAATTCTTCATATGCATGCTGATTATCAGATTCAAGATTCCTCTTTATCTAAACCTCAAAAAACCCAAACTCAAACACAACTCTGCCTTCCTTCCTTAACTGTGCATTATTGATAATTCACTGCTTCTATAAAGATGAGTACAACCCCAGACAAAAGGCATTTCCTGCACCAGTTGGCAACACAGTGGGCTCTACAATCACAGAAGACTGGATCAGATTTTTGCAGTGTGATTTGCTGTTGCTCAAATTCCTTCAGGCTACAACTTCAATTCTAAAATCATAGTCATTTAGGTTGGAAAAGACCTTTAAGATCATAGAGTCCCAACTGTAAACCTAACACTGCCAAGTCCACCACTAAACTGTGTTCCTAAGCACCATGACTACACATCTAATTAAATACCTCCCGGGACAGGGGGACTGAACCACTTCCCTGGGCTGCCTGTTCCAGTGCTTGATAACCTTTTCAGTGAATAATTTTTTCCTAATATCCAATTTGAACCTCCCCTGGCACAACTTGAGGCCGTTACCTTTCGTCCTATCGCTTGTTACTTGGGAGAAGAGACCGACTCCCACCTCGCTACATCCTCCTTTCAGGTAGCTATAGAGAGCGACAATGTCTCTCCTCAGCCTCCTTTTCTCCAGGCTAAACAACCCCAGTTCCCTCAGCCGCTCCTCATAAGACTTGTGCTCCAGACCCTTCACCAGCTTCATTGCTCTTCTTTGGACATGTTCCAGCAATGCAACATCTTTCTTGTAGTGAGGGGCCCAAAACTGAACACAGATTCAGGCCTCTGAGTGTGGCCTCATTAGTGCCAAGTACAGGGGGACAATTGCCTCCCTAGTCCTGCTGGCCATGCTATTTCTGGCACAGTCAACATGGGTTCATGAAGAGAAAGTCCTGTTTAACTGCTGTGATAGCCTTCAACAATAAGGTCACCTGCCTAGTGGATGAAGACAGTGCATGTAGTTTTTCTGGATTTTAGTAAGGGTTTTTTATACCATCTCTCACAGCACCCTTCTGGACAAGTTGTCCAACTGTGGGATGAGTGGGTTCACGGTGCGCTGGGTGAAGAATTGGCTGAAGGGCAGAGCTCAAAGGGTTGTAGTGAACGGGGCTACATCTGGCTGGCAACTGGTCAGCAGCAGTGTTCCTCAGGGTTCAATTCTAGGGCCAGTTCTGTTCAATGTATTTATCAACAATCTGGATGCAGAAATTGAATGCACCACTAGCAAAGTTTCTGATGATTCCAAACTAGGAGGTACTGTTGATTCTCTTGGGGGACAAGATCCCTTGCAGAGGGATCTAGTTAGATTGGAGCACTACACTATGATTAACAGAATGAAATTTAACAAGTCCAAATGCCAGATTCTGCACCTGAGACGGAGTAATGCTGGGCACAAGCATAAACTGGGAGAGGAGTAGCCGGAGACAAGCCCTGCAGAGAGGAATCTGGGGGTGCTGGTTGACAGGAGGCTCAGCAGGACTCAGCAGTGAGCCTTAGCAGCCAAGAGGGCAAACCTCATCCTGGGGTGCATCAAACACAGCATAACCAGCCGGTTTTTAGTAGTGCGTCCAGAGGAGGGCAACAAAGCTGGTGAAAGGGCTGGAAGGAATGTCCTGTGAGGAGCAGCTAAGGACTTTGGGCTTGTCTAGTTTGGAGAAAAGGAGGCTGAGGGGCGACCTTGTTGCTCTCTACAGCTTCCTGAGGAGGGGAAGGGGAGAGGGAGGGGCTGTTCTCTTCTCCCTGGGATCCAGTGACAGAACCCACGGGAATGGTTCAAAGCTGTGCCGGGGGGGGGTTTGGACTGTATATTAGGAAGCATTTATTTACCAAGAGGGTGGTCAAACACTAGGAACAGGCTTCCTAGAGAGGGGGTTGATGCCCCAAGCCTGTCAGTGTTTAAGAGGCATTTAGACAATACCCTTAATAACATGCTTGAACTTGGTCAGCCCTGAAGTGGCCAAGTGGTTGGACTAGACGATCGCTGTAGGTCCCTTCCAATTGAAATAGTCTAGTCTAGTCTATTTTGATACAAGCCAGGATGCTATTGGTCTTCTTGGCCACCTGGGCACACCGCTGGCTCATACTCAGCTGACTGTTGATCAACACTCCCAGGTTCTTTTCCACTGGGCAGCTTTCCAGCCACTCTTCCCCAAGCCTGTAATGTTGCATGGTGTTGTTTTTACCCAACTAGTCTAGTCTATTTTGATACAAGCCAGGATGCTATTGGTCTTCTTGGCCGCCTGGGCACACCGCTGGCTCATACTCAGCTGACTGTTGATCAACACTCCCAGGTTCTTTTCCACTGGGCAGCTTTCCAGCCACTCTTCCCCAAGCCTGTAGTGTTGCATGGGGTTGTTGTGACCCAAGTGCAAGACCCGGCACTTGGCCTTGTTAAACGTAATACAATTGGCCTCAGCCCATCAATCCAGCCTGTCCAGATCCCTCTGCAGATCCTTCCTACCTTCAAGCAGATCAACACTCCTTCCCAACCTGGCGTTGTCTGCAAACTTACTGAGGGTTTACTCAATCCCCTCGCCCACATCATTGATAAAGATATTCAACAGAACTGGCCCCAATACTGAGCCCTGGGGAACACCACCTGAACATCTTTTAAATCACACAAGTCCTCAGCATCCAAGAAACTATGTTTTACCCATGTGCTGCAGTAGTTCTGTCTGCACGAAGTACATCAAACAGGTAGAGCTCCTTCAGAAGCCTTTCGCTCTCTTCTGCAGATTCTTCAGGAGATGGTGCCTGTAACCAGACATATGCATGTAGCACACAGACATAATACAGCCACACTGAGGGAACCATTACTCGCTGTCTGGTGTTTGAGTTATAATGATAACTGAGTGGTCTCAGAACTAGCAAACTCCACATACAAGAATTAACAGTCTCGGGAATTTTGAAGTTTAACAAAAGCTTTTTTTCAAGTGATTAAATTGAATCCCTTGGATTTTATGCCACCCCAGGAGAAAACCTCAGCAAATATACAGCTGTGACAACTCTCAACCTTCACACCTTGAAATCTCAGTAGAGATTTTCTGTTGAAGGGGAGAACAAGCAGCTCAAGGGCTTTCTGTATAGCGTATATATTCACCTTATGGAAATATATATATCCTTGTGTCAGCTCATCTGATCCTTCTCCTGAAAAAATGACCACACTGTCTGTTTTCTTCCGTATATATTTGGGACAAGATACATACCTTATAAAAAAAAAAAAAAAGTATAAAGTTATTAAAGTACAGCTACATGTATTATATACAGCTAGTACAGTTTTAAATTTAGCATTATAGAAGTTTTTCTCCTACACTACTTTCTTCTGTAGTGAACAACTGCAATACACTAAAATAACATCTCATTGTTATTCAAAGCCATCAATGGCCACACAAACTAAGTGCTGCAAATACCACTAAACTGTGTACTTATACTCAGCCCTCAAAATATCAGAAAAATGTGTGTGTCTGTGATCCTGGGAAAGCTGGAGGATTCCCGTGGGAACACACATAGGAGTTGCTCTGACTCAGATCAAAATTAAGCACATGATTAATTCCAGCTCAGCCCTGAACAAACCTTCTAGCTTTGGAGAACAAAACTATCAGCAAAAACTGCTGCTTAACTCTCTGCCAATGTGGGTTGAACTGGATGAAACTCTTTTTTCAACTTTTTTTTTTTTTTTTAAGAATTATTTATTAACCAGAATTATGCTTTCCCCTCATTACATATTTCCAAACAATGTGCTTTTATAACAGAAGTACTAGAGATCTAATGAAAAGGATCTAGTTCATTATTTCTCATACTAAGCTGCAAGCACAAAGAAAGATGACAGATGAAAAGTTGGCTTTGTTTTTTAAAGAAACACTTCCAATATTTCACATTGCAAAGTCCTATCTTCATTTACCAAATTCCATTCAGGGACCTGAGTTTTCAAAACCATGTTGCCAATTTGGATTATTAACTTTTTTACAATGTTTTAGGCTGGTGTAAGATTAACTGGGTAAAATGTCATAGCTGGCATTACACAGAAGGTCACGTTAGATTAGGGTTTTTCATTCTTATCAGACCAGCAACCATTTGTAAGAAGCTGCTGGTGACTTCCTTCATTTCTCTGAATCAAACATACATTATAGGAAGTCTACTTGGCTTGAGTACGCGTGTTACTCGAGGGTGACAAGAAATACTTCACTTTAGTATTAAAATTATGCAAGGAATAGGGTAATCATCATTGGTTTGCTATCGTAACATTCAGTACCTCAGATAACATGTAAATTTTCCCCCTTCCTCCAAGGTTCATATTTATCAGAGCAGAAAATCTTAGACCTATAGATCTAAGGTTTCTTCCTCATATGATTTGATTTTCATCCCTAAGCTTTGGGAACAACTCTTGACAACTGTTTTGTACAGTCAGTGACTTTGAAACTAGTAACTGTTTTTGCCCTAGTGTGGGATCACAGACAAGACCAGGGAGCAGAACTTGGGCATCCCAGTTCCCAGCTTCCGTGACAGCTAAAGGATCTAGTAGACGACTACGTGATTTTGCATAAAATTTTATTTGGGCGATATAAAGCAAAGGTTGCTATTAAAAAAATCTTACCAATTGAAGCTCTTACTGTTGTTATATCATAGGTTTCCAAGGAGAAGATAACCTCCTCTATTGCCTGAATTCCCTCTTCAGAATTAAATATTACTTCATGATGTTCACTGCCTATATGTGCTGCCACCTGTTTGTAAAAGGTCACAATAATGCATTGCTTTTCAATTAAAACATTTTTTAAACATACATTGTGTTTAAAACACATACACTGAGTGAAAACACCAGCTCCCTTCTGCCACAGTGAGAACTGTATGACATTAGGTCAAGAAAAAACGATACTGTAGCAGCCCCTCTGAAGTGCTGCAGTACATTGACCAGAGGGAATACAGTCTCCCTAATTCCAATGTTCAATCATGATTACAACAGACCATCCAGCTGCTTGCCCAAAGCATAACAGAATCTGTAGAGGCTCTAAATACCCCAGATATTTGCCACGAAGAGAAAAAGCAGCTCAAAAGCCATGACAGCCTGATACCTAAAGGGTACCCCAGAGGCCAAACAGTTTGTACAAGGCTTTTAAATATTGTAAGTTAATTGTCAGTTTACTGAAGAATTAACATACACACAGATGCCATAGCATAGGAACCATAGCATGGAGATCTACGCTAAACCCCAGAGGCAGAATTCAGACAATTGCAAAGTATCATCCTTTTGGTAACAACGCAATGGGAGTCTGTCATGAAAGTCTTCCAAATGCAAGAGAAAACAGGTAAGGCTCCACTGTCTCTTCTGTAAGATTTAACTAAGCAGCAAATGTTGTACCAAATGACCTACTGCAAACTGATTTACATCATTCGTAAGATTTAACTAAGCAGCAAATGTTGTACCACCAAATGACCTACTGCAAACTGATTTACATCATAGCAATATTCATTCAGTATTCCTATTAATACCATAACATGAAGTTAGCACCATTAATACACACTGCTTAGCATTCAGCCGCTTGGAACAAACTGAAAGCAACGCTCACTCTACCTTTCTGGCAGCCAGCAAGTCAGGGCTGTTTTCCATTCCAATTGCAAAGGTTTGCAATGGATAATTGATGTTGATTTCTTTCATCAGTTTCAGAAGAACAGCTGCAACCAAGCTGGAATCTAAGCCCCCTGCCAACAAAACAAATTATTTGGTTAGGTATTTGAAGTACCATGTGAATCCAAGGTACTTCTTGTACAAGTGCACATTTACCTCTGCTTAATGACAGAATCGGGCAAATTTAGGGAAATGTCTTCAGTAACAGTTGTCAGTACTTTTGGTGTCAGAAGCATTGGTGGAAACCTTTCTTTAAGAGACACAGATGTTCTGAAAACATTGTAGCACTACAGAACATGCTCCTTTCCAACTCTGCTATAATGGGATTTATTCTCCATTTCAAAACTGCTCTCTATCCTCTTCTTACCTATACATTTGATATTCTACTGACCAAACTATGTAAATTTTTTTTGGGGGGTTGCTGTTCGAATAAACCAGAATTAAGCAAAAGAACAGAACGTTTAGTGTAAGGATTCCACTCTTCCCCAATTATTTTTCAAAAGTGTGTTTCACACATTTTGAGTGGAATTAAATTTTTAAACATCACTTCAAAGTGAAAAGGGTCACTAGTGAGACGCTATTTTTTTTATTTCCTCCTCTTCTTTCTCAGAGGAGGACAGTGGAAGGATTTGAACAGTTTGGAAAACAAGCAAAAAATAAAACCAAGAGATGCACAAGGTGTCCAGATGTACTCTAAGGCTCCACCTTCTTATTCTCATGAGTTAGTTCTGCTAATCCTTGACTAGTTCTACTTGCTGCTGCCCTTTGAAGTACTGAGCAAAACACAGTGCCTGTTCTCCCACACCCGCCTGCAGTTCTGACAGGCATGAGGCAAAACCCTCTTCTCTTTGTTTCCTACATGTGGCTTTTCAGCGAGGTGCATTAGCATCCATTCCCATCCCACTCCTCTTTGTGGGCACGCTACCTCGTAAAGAAAAAAAACAACTCCTTCTGTAGAAATTACATGCCTATCTGAGAAAAGGAGAGCACAGAAATCAGTTGAGTGCTTAGGATGCGGGAATCAGGGAAATCAAAACCTGAATTTCTACTGTGAAGTTGCAGAACTCCCTCTGTGGTTGGAAACAAAAGGACTTCTCCAACTGTGATGCTCCAAGGATACTCAAAATTATGAAGCATTGAGATACTCTGGTATTATACCAGCATGGGCACTTAGTTTTGCCACTAATATATTCTGCACGTGCATCTGAGGAGCTGCTGATTGCCTTCTAATTTGAAAACTAAAATTTTTAGGCTTTGTACTGAGACTGGGATCTTCCAACTCTGTGTATCTCCCTGTTTCATTTACCTCCCTCCTACTTTTTATGATGCCACAGTAAGGAAATAGTCCCAATAGGATCTCCTAGTCAGTTCTTTCTCATTCAGATGCACATTTAATAGGGTTCATGATAAATGAGTGTAATTACTGATGTTCAAAGCCAACCCTATCGTGGGCTGCATCAAAAGCAGTGTTGCCAGCAGGTCGAGGGAGGTGATTCTGCCCCTCCACTCTGCTTTGGTGAGACCCCACCTGGAGCACTGCGTCCAGCTCTGTGGTCCTCAGCACAAGAAGGACGTGGAACTGTTGGAGCGGGTCCAGAGGAGGGCCACAAAAATGACCCAGGGGCTGGAGTACCTCTCCTATGAGGAAAGGCTGAGAGAGTTGGGGTTGTTCAGCCTGGAGAAGAGAAGGCTCTGGGGACACCTTATTGCAGCCTGTCAATATTTAAAGGGGGCTTATAAGAAAGATGGGGACCGACTTTTTAGTAAGGCCTGTTGCGATAGGACAAGGGGTAATGGTTTTAAACCAGAAGAGGGTAGATTTAGACTAGATATAAGGAAGAATTTTTTTATGATGGTGAAACACTGGTTGCCCAGAGAGGTGGTAGGTGCCCCATCCCTGGAAACATTAGAGGTCAGGTCACTTCAGGTACATCACAGCAGAAGAGCCAGCATACTTTTCTCTAACTGGTAGATAATGGGCAAAAGAAAGAGAAGACACAAGAATTCTGATTCTTGCTACTTACCTGACAAAAGACAACCAATCCTTCTGTGAGCCATCAAACGTTTTCTAACAGCATTTTCAAACAGAGTACGGATGTTGCTTTTCACTGTTTCAAGATCAAAGCCTGTCCAGAAGAGGGGAAAAAAAACCCCAAAAACCCAAAACAAACAAGTGTTACTTAGACTTTGCTGGATTCTGCAATTAAGAAAACAAAATTATTTGTCTGAATTTCCTTTGATAATGAGGGTATGCAAGTTCAAATATTTTTGTACATGACTGCCTACAAAAACATTGTAAAGATCCTTCCACGATTTTTTTAAATGGCACTTTTAAAAATGAATCAATACAAATTTTAGATTCAAAGATTATATTTTTTTCACTTTTTAATCGGAGTAAGTAGCAAATGCTTTGGTGTACTACCTGAAGGCAGAGTTTCCACTGTATCATACGCAGCATGGAGTGGTTCATCTTTATAGCTATGAAATTTTACTAATTCCACTGATGCAACCTTGCCAGAGGGCTTTAAATCCAACACTTCATAATGACCTGGGAGAAATGGTTCCACTTTAGGACATAAGGATGCTGCATGCTTTAAGTTGGTAAGTCCTACAGACAAAACAGGAAAAAGAAAGAAAAAAGTCAGTTTTTAACCAAGGATGGTTAAGTTATACCTCACTCAACAGCCTCTGTACTAGAACCGTGTGCAAATATTTTCTCCAGATCCTAAATTTGGTATTAAAAAAATATCATTTTGAGTCTGAGTCTGCCCAGGCTGGAGCACGATTCTGCTTCTGGCAGGTTGCTCACACAGATCTGAGCCATCTCAAGCTGAGGCAGAGAAAGGAAGCCAGCAGGTTTTACTAATTGGTAAGTAGCAATTTATTCCTGTGAGCATTAAGAGCAGCACTTTTCTGACTGACTACATGATGTCCAGGTCAAGGTGTAATATGCTTATGAGAATTCAAATGGCAGTTAATTTTAAACACAAACCCAGTTATTAAGTGTAGCCACGCTAACAAGAGGTTTGTAATAAGACCTCATCACTGAAGTGATTGCCTAATTGGCATTGATTTAGTGATTTCATAACTCTTCGGTTCCAGACTGATCTACACCTCTGCTAATGAATGCCAAGAATCAGACTTGTAGCCAAACGTCCTTTCCACTCCTCTTGTGAACGGGGATGTTCTGCACCTGCTGGTCACCTGGATGACCCTCGAGGAACTCCACAAAAGAGATACGGAATTGCTGTTAGAGAGGGACTGCGAATTCACTGTGATGGTTATAGGAGACAGTCCCTAAAATATTTCACTTCCCTTCTTCCTTCCGAAGAAGCAGAGATGGTACAGCTTTTAGTACTAGCACTTAATACTACTATTAGAGGAGTCAACCTACATTTGGAGTCTGATAATAAAATTATTATACAGTAAATATAAGTAACCATGAAAGTCAATTTTAGCCAAAGTGCATTTTAGGCAATAAACACCCTTTTGGAACTGTTCAAACTTGTTTATGCAAGTGTCAAGACTAGAGAAAATTACTTAAAAAAACCCCACCAAAAAAAAAAAAAAAAAAAGGGGGTAGTGGATGTGTCATCTCAAAAGAAAAAAAATCCTCATAAAATAAAGTAAGTGTCACTAGAAAATTACCCAATGCTGCAGGAAGTTTCAGTAGGGTTTTAAATTCTTGGCTTTTACAGATTAGCAGTTCTCGCGGCATTATTTCCCAGTTCACCATAGAACACCAGGAACAAATTCTAATAAAATTTACTGTAGCATAAATCTAACCTAACTCTATAGACTACATTTAGCTTTCAGTAACATAAAACATCTTGGGCTATATACTGCTATGATTCCAGAATGCAAAGAATTATAAAATTAAATGAGCAAGTTATTTTAGAGATATTAAGGACAATTAAACATCTTAGAGGTTTACTGTCTGTGGGGTTTTTTTTTTAATTATGTGCAGTTCTTATACTACTAAATATAGTTTTTTTGCTTCACACTTAGAAGAAAAGCCTGATAAATCAGTTTGTCTCCAACAACAATAGCTAAGATTATTTAGGCACTAAACACAACTGGTTTTACCTTTTGCCTCAGAACAGACACCCAAAAATCCATCATCAGTCAGCACCTTAAACAGTGGTCTGACTCCATAGGTATCTCTCGCCAAAAACACTTTTCTGTTTGCGGTGTCCAGAAGGATGAAAGCAAATACACCATCCAGCATGGATGCTGTTTGTTCTATTCCTCCTCTGTTGTAAAGATGAAGGATAACCTCGCCATCCACCAACGTTTGATATTCAAATCCAAACTGCTTCTGCAGCTAAGAAAAAATATAAAGAAAAGCAGGAATAAGCACTTGCAAACATTTGACTGCTTATTAACTGAAAAAACAACAACATTCATGTAAATGTTTAATAAGGAAACAAAGTTTTTTTTGTAAAATCACAGTTCAAAAGTTACAGAAACATTTCCACCAAAGAAGGAAATTACACTTTTGCGTTGAAAATATCATCCAGGATCATCTCTCAGACAATGTAGATTGACCCTGCAGTCTTAGGCAATTCACTTTATGGCAAGTTTCCAGGGATACATTTCTATTTGAGGATGTCAAACTGCAAACCCATGACCCTGGTCTTCAGAAGCACTAGTCTCCCCATCTCCCCCAGACAAGTGGCAGAAGCAGGCAGCTGCTGCTTCTAAAAATTCAACTCAAAATAGGACCAGAAACAAAGACATCATTTTCTGTAGTCTCAAATCACTCGGTGCCACTTTCTTATCAGATAATAATGACATTTACCACTCCCCACCACCCCCCCATAGACACCGGTAACTTCTCTGCAGAGTAAAGTACTTCAGAAATAAACTTTGATTTACTTATGCAGTCACTACAATTCCTCAGTGTTTTTTTATGCAGAGAATTTCCTTCTGCCTAATCTTCCTCCTTTCCTCAAACTACCCTTTTCACTCTGCCTGTGCAGATGGAGTGGGGGAAGAAGAAATTAGCTGTCAGACTTAAGTCAGACCAAACATTCTTTGTGGTTTTGTGGTGCTACTCTTAAAGTCCTTTCAACATCTACGAGACAGGGGGCTTCAGTAGAATACTAAAAAGCCAAGAAACCCCACAAAACCAACATTTTAGCATTTTAACTTAAAATCTTTGGTTTTAATTGTTATTCATGGGGCAAAGTCTTGGATAAAATTGAGTCAATATTACAATAACTAAGTCATGGCTCTAAACAACATGCCTGTTTCACCAATGAACCTTTCCTAGGTAGGTTTCAGCCACAAGCCTGAAAAAAATAAGTATCTTTTATAAAGCAAGAGGGTACATCAGGTAGTGAGAACAACCAAACAAATTCCTGTTAATGCATAACTAAATTCCCCTTAGGATTGTGTGTGTAGCACAATTGAGACTAATTCTTACTGCTTTCAACAGCAGAAAAAATCACAATGCAAAACACAGCAAGTATCACAGACTGTTGGTACAATACACTTCACTTGGACTGCAGGGCAAAGTTTATCTCATGTTTCAAACAGCCAGATACTTAAAAGACTGGGGAAAAAAAAAAAATCTGCCTTATTCAGGCAAATTCCCAATGATGTTACTGATGTCACTGACATCACTCACAGTCACCAACTCTGACTTCAGAGATGTGATGCTGCAATTACTAAGACATCTCAGATTATTCATATATTTCTGATATTAGCATGCTCAGCTGAGGATTCATTTTAAGCATTCAGCTTCAGCATGACTCAGAAACAGTCACAACTGTAAGCTGCTTTATATGCCACATTTGGATGATATCGATGTGCTGGTTTTGGCTGGAACAGAGTTAATTTTCTTCACAGTAGCTAGTATGGGGCTATGTTTGGGAGTTGTGCTGAAAACAGTGTTGATAACACAGGGATGTTTTCGCCTGCCCATAGGGAAGCAGTGAATGAATTCCTTGTTTTGCTTTGCTTGCGTGCATGGCTTTACTTTACCTATTGAACTGTCTTTATCTCAAACGAGGAGTTTTATAATTTTTACTCTTCTGATTCTCTCCCCCATCCCACTGGGGTGCTGTGAGCCAGTGGCTGCCTGGTGTTTAGTTGCTGGCTGGAGTTAAACCATGATACCAAATGATTTCTCTTTACAAGTAACACGGGCGGCATGGACATTTCCGCACAGGAACTGAGGCACACAGAGGATGTTCAGCAGCAGGATCACACCCATCAGGGACATTCAGACACTTTAGGAAGTAAGTACAGACTTGCTGCTTGTTTTGTGCCCAAGAGACTTGCTTAGGTCTCTCAAAAACCCCACAAAGCATCTGCCTTAAGCTGCAGACACATAAGGACTTTGGTGGCATATGGCAACATCTCCCTAGTGCTTGTTGCTTTTACATAAATACATAAGCATGCATGCTATACATTAATAAGTGACATAACCCATCTAGATTAATATGCAGTAATAAAAATGCAATACCTGACAGCTTAGAGATGACCCCAAACAACTGAAGAGCAAGACTGTCTAAAAGCATTTGCGTTATAAAGAGAGAAGGGGAGAAAGATGCTTGCAATTCCCCTCCCCAAGAGATAATGAAAATGCATCTTTATTTTAAACTGATCAAACCTGAAGGTACGAATATTTATTGCTCTTGTCAATTAAAAAGTTATTTTTCTGTATTAAAGACTAAGTATGTTACTAAGCCACTACAGATTCACAGCTCATCAAGATAATGCACTTCCTTTTAAATACTGTCATTTGACAACTTTTAAAACTTTTTCTGATATTCTAGTCCACCAGGTTTTAAACATTTTCCAAATATCCACTGGTTTTGAAATTAAAAAAAAAAAAAAAAAAAGCTGCATGATCCATCCAACACTTACCTGTTTGAAATTGTAGATTTCTCCATTGTAACACAGCCACAGATACGGGAATTTCTTCACCCGGATAGGCTGCATGCCATATAACTGATCAACAATCGCAAGGCGGTGGAAACCAAAACAGCAGTTGGTGAACCCATTGACGTTCTCAAAGCGAAACGCATCGGGACCCCTGTGTGCTATCTTCATGGCACTCAGGCACTGGACAGAAAGGCATTCATCACTCCCAAACAGGGCCCAGATACCGCACATGGTGAGGCTGTTGATCTACCTGAAAGTGGAGAACCTGTTCAATAAAAACACGAACATTATAAGCAAGAGCTGACACCTAAAAAACACAGGTAACAAATGTAGACTACTAATCGCTTAACTGTCAAGAGGACTGATGAAGAGAACAGCAGACTTTACTAACATGAGGTAAAACCTGTTTTGCCCAGAATATGATAAGCAACCTTTGGCCAGAAAGAAACTGGGCATAAGTTTACCTTTAGTACACCAAGGTTGTCTATGATTTTTTTTTTTTTCTTTTATAGAACACAAATAGAAAAATCATTACTGAGCTTCGGGTGTGATCTGCTGAAGGAACATCATCTCAGCAGAAAGGGTAACAGCTCACTCAGCTTGCAGCCCTTCAGCATAAAAAGGGGGCTTGTAAGAAAGACAGAGGGAGGCCTTTTACCAAGGCCTGGTATGGAAA
The DNA here is from genome assembly GCF_000687185.1 of Egretta garzetta. NCBI lineage: Eukaryota > Metazoa > Chordata > Aves > Pelecaniformes > Ardeidae > Egretta > Egretta garzetta. The sequence continues at coordinate 5,414,353 of NW_009258383.1, forward strand.
GGACAAAGGGCAATGGTTTCAAACCAACAGAGGGTAGGTTTAGATGGGACTTCCCTGGCACCATAGGTGGCCCAGATAAGAAAGGTGTGGAGGGATGAATGCTGGTGCAGTGCCGTGCTCCCCTTGGCATGCCTTTTGCAGGCAGAATGTCCCTGGAGCTCTAGGCTTTGTGGCTCCCTGAACCCCGCCCCTAACTAGTGGTAGAGGTGGGCTGAGGCTGGGGACCTCCAAGTGATGGCGCTGAGGACCTCCGCCTCAGCCCCAAGCTGCCGTTAGGGTCAGGGAGGCAGAAAGCCTGCGGCTCCGGGGACAGTGGGGCTGCCAAAAGCACGCGAATGAGCGCAGGGCACTGCACCAACGCCGCTGCCTCCACACCTTTCTCATCCGGGCGAGCGATGGCGCTGGGGAGCTCACCCTCAGCACATGGAGCCCGGATCTCCCCCTAGCCGGGGAGGCTTTCCATGTGCTCCGCGGTCTCCGGGGCTCCCGGAGCGCAGGCACCAGGGGCAGGTTCGCCCGGCGGACGCCC
>NW_009258383.1:5415360-5416115 GCF_000687185.1 Egretta garzetta
CCCTCCCCGCGGGCCGCCGTGAAGGAAAGCGTGCGCCGCTAGGCCTTGCTGGGCTCACGGGGCTGGTGAGGGCGGCCGGCAGCCCTCGGGAATCCCGCCCCTCCGCATCTGCCCCGTAAAGCGAGAAGGGCTCAGACATGCGGTTGCCTTAAAGCCGCTTTAGCCGGTTTGGGAGAGGGCGTGCTTGCAAAGCAAGCGTACCTCTTGGGAAACGTTTTCTGAGGACTTAGGGCTTTGCTGTGCAAAACTTGGCTTTGAATAATAGATGCTATGGGTAAAAAGGGATTTTGGCGCCCACCTGAACTTCATTATAGGGCAGTTTTGCCTTTTTGCCCTTTGAGAGTGCTAAAGTAAATGCAATTCAACTCTGAAGGCTAGGATGTGAAGTGCTAAATATAAACCTTAATTCTCCACACATACTGCGGGAGAGCCATTAGTAGTAATTTGCATGCAGTGCACTTTCGTAGCTAGCTTTAGTGGTCGTAGTCTAGATCTGCAGTGCTGTGCATAAAGTTCTCCCGGTTTTGCAGGCCGTCAGCAGTAAGTGTGGTCTGTGTGTAGAATTTTAGAAGGGCCTTTAAGAAGCTGTTGAAAGGGTATTTTTAGGCCTTAGAAATAAAAATGCGTTGAAGCGTCCCAAGCGTGGGAAGTAGACTCCAGCGCTGAGCAGGAATACATGGGGGAGGTTCTGGTTGCTGAACACAGGCCTGGCCTTGGCAGAGGCGAGGCTTTGGGCAGCCTGCAGGCGCCGTGCG
>NW_009258383.1:5416139-5416851 GCF_000687185.1 Egretta garzetta
CGGACTGAAGGGGCGTGCAGTGGCATGCTGAGTCACCCCTCACAGGAGAGTAGTGGTTGTGCTGGAGAACACCTTACATCTCATTTGTTTTCCTGAGGTCTAAATGCCACAAACTCTGCATTTTGAAAAACTACAAGAAATAACAAACATACTAACCTAGGTTGGTTTGGGTTTTTTTTTTTGTCAGATACTTTTGTAAACAACTTTTTTTTGCGTCCACTATTTTCTCTGCACAGAGATAATATTTTTGGACGAGTCTGCTTAGGCTTAAGTTGTTGTCTGGACATTTTCCTTTTACGAGCAATTCCTGGTTCATAACTAGATCTCATACAGTGCTCGTGGTGGTTTGCCCCTGGCTGGACGCTAGGGGCCCACCAAAGCCGCTCTATCACTCCTCTCTTTAACCACACAGAGGAGAGAAAAGTAGATCAAAGGGCTCATGGGTCGAGATAAGGACAGGGAGAGATAATTAGTCACGGGCAAAACAGACTCAACTTGTTAAAATTGATTTAATTTATTATCAATCAAAATCAGAGAAGGAGAGGATAAAAACTGCTGAATCTTAAAACACCTTCCCCGCACCCCTCCTTTCTTCCTGGGCTCAACTTCATTCCCAGTTCCTCTACCTAATTCTCCCCAGCGGTGCAGGGGGATGGGAATGGGAGTTGGGGTCAGTTCATCACATGTTGTCTCTGCCGCTTCTTCCTCAGGA
>NW_009258383.1:5416980-5418870 GCF_000687185.1 Egretta garzetta
AGTCCCTCAGGAGCAGACTGCTCCAGCGTGGGTCCCCTGTGGGGTCACAAGTTCTGCCGGCAAGCCTGCTTCGGCGTGGGCTCCTCCCCCCATGGGTCTGCAAAGTCTTGCCAGGAACCTGGTCTGGCACAGGTTTCCCACAGGGTCACAGCTTCCTTCCTTTGGGCATCCACCCGCTCTGGCGTGGGGTCCTCCACGGGCTACAGGTGGATATCTGCTCCACCGTAGACCTCCATGGACTGCAGGGGGACAGCCTGCCTCACCATGGTCTTCACCATGGGCTGCAGGGGAATCTCTGTTCCGGCGCCTGGAGCATCTCCTCCCCCTCCTTCTTCACTGACCTTGGTGCCTGCAGGGCTGTGTTCTCTCACATCCTCTCACTTCTCTCTTCGTCTACTGAGCCACAGCAGATTTTTTTCCTTTCTTCAATATGTTATCACAGAGGCGCTTCCACTGTCACTGATTGCCTTGGCCTTGGCCAGTGGCAGACACAGGGGAAACTTCTAGCAGCTCACAGAAGCCATCCCTGTAGCTCCACCACCCCCCTACCCCCCAAGGCCTTGCTACACAAACCCAGTACAGTGCTTTACAACAGTAAGTGACAAACCATTTTGTAAAATAAGAATCTTTTCTTGGAGAAACTGAAGCGGGAAGGGTGAGAAGCAACTTGCAGAAAGTGGCCTGGTAAGGCAAGTACAGCCAGGGAAGAGTGAAACCTCCTAAGTCCTCACTGATGCCTGCATCCTTAGGGCACACTGGGTAACAGCCACATATTTTTTATCCTCCCCATTACTATAACTTATAAAAACTGGGGAAAACTGCTGCTTTTTCCTATGTCTTGCATGTTTAATCCCCCGTTTTAATGGAGTTGATGGTGTTATATGTGGGACTAATGGCAGAAAGACCACACAATCTGTTTAAAAAAACATTGGCAATGTTACTGTTTGGTAGTTACAATAGCGCAGGCAATAACTGATGTGTCCCTGTCCTTTTCTAGCCTTTTCTCTACTACTGCCAAGTAGCCATTGCAGTCCCCCTACATTAAGTGTTGTTCAATATCCAGTCTTCTCTTTCAGCATATCCGCAGACAGCAGTGGATGTAATTGCACCCCAGTCTCACAGCTCTGTTCTTCTCAGTTACATTTTCTCTCTTGGTTTTCTCCTTCCTGCAGATGTTACCATGTGTAATAGTTTCTCCGACACATCTTCTTCTCCACTATACTCCTTTAAAGCTGATTTTTTCCTTCCATTTTTGTTGAGAGGAATTTAAGTTGATGCTAGCTGGGTGGAGAGAACAGGTTTGAACGTAAATATCAGGTGCCGTGAGTAGCTAAGAGACTTTCTACTTTGTTGTATCATCTGTTTAGTACCTGAGAGTAACCCGTCTGGCCACAGGCTGAAACCATTTAAGAATGGCTGAAAAACACTCTAAGAAAGTTTCTGGTTGATTAATTAAGAAGTACTTAGATTAATTTTGTTTCTAATCAGCTGAAATGAAAGGCTAAGAGGTTTCTCTGAAGGCAACAGGGAAATGAAAGGTCGAAGTGAGAAGGTAGATGAGTACAGTGCAGAATGAGCTGTTGCAGCTGCATGGCATTGTGACACTGTGGTGGGTGTTTACTATAGACCACCCAACCAGGACGAGGAAGTAGACGAGGCCTTCTATAGACAGCTAAAAGTAGCCTCACAATCACAGGCCCTGGTTCTCATGGGAGACTTCAACTATCCTGATATCAACTGGAAGGACCACATGGCAAAGTGCGCACAGTCCAGGAGGTTCCTGCAGAACATCGACGATAACTTTTTGACCCAGGTGGTGGAGGAGCCAACAAGAAGTGTAACGCTACTGGACCTTGTGCGGGCAAATAAAGAAGAACTGGTTGAGGATGT
>NW_009258383.1:5420526-5422319 GCF_000687185.1 Egretta garzetta
GATGATGAGGGGACTGGAGCATCTCCCTTATGAGGTAAGGCTGAGAGAGTTGGGCTTGTTTAGCCTGAAGAGGAGAAGGCTGAGAGGGGATCTCATCAACACATACAAATATCTTAAGGGTGGATGTCAGGAGGACGTGAGGACAGAGCCAGACTCTTTGCGGTGATGCCCAGCGACAGGAGAAGGGGCAATGGGTACAAACTGAGACATAAGAGGTTTCAGTTGAATATGAGGAAAAACTTTACTCTGAGGGTGACAGAGCACTGGAAGAGGCTGCCGAGGGGGGTTGTGGTGTCTCCTTCTCTGGAGATATTCAAAGCTCACCTGGATGAAGTCCTGTGTAACATGCTCTAGGAGAACCTACTTTAGCAGGAGGGTTGGACTAGATGATCTCCCGAGGTCCCTTCCAACCCTTGCCATTCTGTGATTCTGTGATTCTGTGGCTGTTACACTGAGCTGGTCGCTGTCAGCTCAACTCTCACTTAAGCATTACACGTAACTGAAGTCCGTGCTCCTTGTTATTTTCCCACTGAAGATGAATACCTTTGCTGCATCCATGTGGTGCCACCAGCATGCCTGGAAGACTGGAAATGTGTGAGTTCTCTGAGATCCATGAAATCTGTTTGGAGAGGAGGCAGAACTGAGGGGAAAGTGGAGAATTCAGAGGCTGTGATTAAGAGAGATACAGTGAAGGTCTTTTGCTTTCACAGCAATGACTAACAAGTTAACAACTTAAAGTACCTGGGGGGTTTAGAGAGAGTAGCGTCCTCAAGGTATCCCTAATGATTTCTGGGGTTTTGTGTAAGAGAACATGTTTCAGCTGGTTTTGTGATGGTAGCTCTGCCAGCTCTCTGTTCCCATCCTTTTCTCTCACTGGAGCTGTGCAAGAAAACAAGATCTGAAGTAGAAAACAATGATCGGACTCAAATACTAGAGAAATAACATTTTTCTGCCAGCGTGAAATGCATGTACTCTGCAGTTTCTCAGACAGGAGTTGAACACCCTATGTTTGATGGTGAAGTTTGCCACGAGTGGATTCATGGGCCAGGGCGTTATGATGGACAGGACTGTAAAACATCAGAAACTCTATTGATGTGCCTCAGCTCAGCCTTGCATCAGCCCTTTGCACAGCAATTGCTAGTGAGTAGCAGCAGCACACAGGCATTCTGCACCCCACTGGACCATCTACATAGCCATGGGCCATTAAAGATGCTTCATCACCAGCAATTTGAGGGATAATAAGGATAATGCTGAAACACTGTCTATTTTTGAAAAATGGTAGATTTGTGGGAAGGAGAGGGACGTATCTTGTCAACACTCTCATGACTCCCTTTGCATCCAGTATCCATTTTTAGCTTGGGCCAACTACTCTCCATCTGGCCTTGAACACATCCTGAATTGCAATATAAATACTTTTTTTTTTTCCTTCTCCAGTCCTAACGTGCAGTAATGGAGTCATGGGAATAGGCACCTTCAAGTTTCCAGATGCCTCAAACAATCCTTTTCTCAACTGCCAGCGACTGAATGTTCATGATGTAAGCTGGGCACAGATCACCAAGATTCCTGTATTCTCCAGCTTGATTTTTTTCTTTAATGTATTTGCTGCACAAAACTTTGCCACACATTGTCACAGGCCCAACTGAACGGGATATGCTACTATTGATTTGTTTGTGTTTATCAGCATCTACAAATGACTTTGGTGTTGAAGTCTGTGTACTGTACTTTATACATTTACATCTTCTGCTCCTGAATGTGCACTAAGAAGAGTCTAATGCCGTTCTTGGGGCAGGGAG
>NW_009258383.1:5422372-5425378 GCF_000687185.1 Egretta garzetta
CGTTACAGTGATAACAGAAAATCAAGCAGAAAATGGCAAATGCTCTTTCTGGCAGCATCCCAGTATATTTTCTAGGGCAGTATATCATCTAGCTTGAAAGCAGAAGGTTGTTTCTTTTACTGGAACCATGCAGAGACATCCATGTGCCATGGCAGTATTGGCAGCCCATTATACACTCGGAGAGATCAGCAGTGGGCAGAACTCAGGGGAAGGTGGAGATCAGTTCCTCCTCCCCAATCGCATGGGTTGACATCAATAATGTATCTCATAGCCTAGCTAGCTTTACAAATATAAAGGCATGTTGGATACGTGCATTTACCAGGCAGTAGTTGTAGTGCCAGATGTTCTGGTAACACCTCTGACATCTGAAACGCATGGTTTTATGTCAGGGATATGCATATGCAGAGAGCAAAGGCCTTTTCCTATTTTGGTTTTCCTACCCCAGGAGAACAGTAACACAATGCGCTCTTAAAGTTTGAGACCTAGCACTCAAGATCTCAGGCAGAACCATCCTTTAATCCCTGTATCTGGGGAAGGGAGTGAAAAGAGAAACCGTCAAATTCAAAAGCAGTTTGGAGATCTGTAGCTTGAAGCGAGGTAGGCTCATGTTTGTAGCGCTTAGTCTGCCTTTTCCCCAGTGGGACTGCACCACATGCCAGCAGGCTTTGAGCTTGCAGCTTTTAAAGAACTTCTCAGCCTAACAGAGCTGTTTGTTCCTGTAATTTTGGAGATATTTATTTTTCTTTTTTTCCCCTCTGTTCTTTTCTTTTGCTTTGGAAGACATTTAAAGGATGTGCAGACCACTTGTCTCTCCTCGAGACAAACCCTCCTCTCATGGTATAAAAAGTAGTTGTCTCTCCCACTGGGAGATCCTATTGCTATAGTCTCTCTTATTTAATCCTTTTTCTTTTCTTTCTGCTTAATTATGTTAAGCTTCAAAACAAATAAGACTTGCTCTGACCTCAGAGTTAGAGGTCACAGCACTGAAGTGTTAAAATCTTTTCCAGAGCCCGGGCATTCAGAACTTCAGGAAGGTACTAGGAAGGCATGTCCAGTGCAGCAGCGAGGGAGAACATGAAGTAAGGTTATTTGTTAGTGCCTCACAAAAGGCTATGCATTTTGCTCTACTGCCGCATCCTTTTTTTAACATCCCAGCCCTTCTGTGATCCCCCCACCGCGTTTCTTAGCGCAGACAAGAAAGGGTTGTTGAAAGAGCTGTTGGCCATACATCGCGCATCGCAGGCATGGCATATGGCATACCAATGGCTCTATTGTCAGGAGGCCCGAGCCCGCAGAGGAATGAAATGTTGCTGACTTTAGCTGAATAGTGGTCTCGGCTAATGAGAAGGAATCCAGTGTAATTTATTCTCTCGTCTTGGGGCAGCAGGGGCGGGGGGGACACACCAAACCACAAACCCAAAGAACTATTACGTGCACTTTTTTGACCGCTTGCAGAATAAGAAAGAAAAATTAGTTGTCTGATATTGATTCTATAACATAAAGCGGAATAATTCTCTAGAGTTTTTAGAGCCATAGTGGTAGAACTAATTTAAATTCCTGTTCTTTTTCACACAGGAAGAAAGTTTAGGTGTCAGCTGAATTAGCATTTAAACTAACCGTTATAGTCAATATAGCAGGATTAACTGCAAATTACAGTCTTCAGTTCACTTTTTCATTGTAGTTCGCCCATTGTGAGATTTTGTCCAGTTCAATAGATGTTTTGTTTAATACAAACAAGATCCTTTTCATCTAGAATACAGATAAATTCTGCTGTAAGAGACGTGGTTTGCTGCTATAAAGCTGTAACAGCTAAATTCATGCTTGAACATATATAAGAGACTTACAATACATTGGAATGTATTTTTAGCTGGAATAACTGGATGTAATTCTACTAAGGGTATTTTGACACACATCAGTTGTGCTGCTTTAGTCTTTTAAAGCACTGTATTTAATTTTGTGATTTGTGTCTGGAAGACATCCAAAGCATCCAGTGAAATGGGCTTAAATGTATATATATGCTCCCCTAAATGCAATGAAGAACAATAGAGGAAGAAGAATAACAATTATTGAACACTATTTGAGGATTTTTTTTTAAAGAAAGTTAGATGGTCTGTGGTTTATAAAAGACTGAGAAACTATTCTAAAACATATGACTGCAGCTGCTTTTTCCAATCACTAGGTCGCGCTATTACCTCAAAATGAGAAACTGTCAGCCTGCTAGTATTTTTGTTACCAGAAACAGAGGTATGGAACAAATACAACAAAGGTCTGCAATGAAATAACTAGACTGGCAAATATAACACTTTGGAGTGTGGAAAATAAACAACTGCACTGTCAAAATACACTGAGCCAATTACTTTCTGTAAAAGATGAAAAAAAAGATTAAAAGAATTAAACAATTAAGAATTGCAAAGTAGAAGAAGAGTTAGTTCTGTGTTCTATTTTTTACTGTACAATACCTCATCTCTTATCACAGGTGCTAGATAATAATCTGGTATTGCTACTAATTTAACAGGATAATTCCCAATATTAATTCCAACATTTTTATAGAACTTTTTTTTTTGAGGTAAAGAAACATGAGCCAACTTAAATCTTCTGTCAACTATCATAGAAATACAATCACACAAGAATGATACTATATAGAATTTTTGCTGACAACAATACCCTGAACCTCTTTGCTTTTCACAGAATCACAGAGTAGCAAGGGTTGGAAGGGACCTCGGGAGATCATCTAGTCCAACCCTCCTGCTAAAGCAGGTTCACCTAGAGCAAGTTACACAGGACTTCATCCAGGCGGGCTTTGAATATCTCCAGAGAAGGAGACTCCACAACCCCCCTCGGCAGCCTCTTCCAGTGCTCTGTCACCCTCAAAGGAAAGAAGTTCCTCCTCATATTCAACTGAAACCTCTTATGTTTCAGTTTGTGCCCATTGCCCCTTGTCCTGTCACTGGACACTACTGCAAAGAGTCTGGCTCCATCCTCGTGACATCCACCCTTAAGATATTT
>NW_009258383.1:5425560-5430721 GCF_000687185.1 Egretta garzetta
GTCCCTCTCAGCAGAGCTGCTTTCCAGCAGGTCAGCCCCCAGCCTGTACTGGTGCATGGGGTTTGACCTCCCCAGGTGCAGCACTCGACACTTGCCCTTGTTGAACTTCATCAGGTTCCTCTCCGCCCAGCTCTCCAGCCTGTCCAGGTCCCATTGAATGGCAGCACAGCCTTCCAGCATATCAGCCACTCCTCCCAGTTTTGTGTCATCAGCAAACTTGCTGGTGGCACACTCTGTCCCCTTGTCCAGGTCATTGATGAATAAATTGAACAAGCCTGGGCCGAGTACTGAGCCCTGGGGAACTCCACTAGCTACCAGCCTCCAACCAGACTCTGCCCCGCTGATCAGAACCCTCTGAGCCCTGTCGTTCAGCCAGTTCCCAATCCACCTCACTGTCCACTCATCCAACCCACACTTCTTGATCTTCCCTATGAGGATGTTATGGGAGACAATGTCAAAAGCCTTGCTGAAGTCAAGGTAGACAACATCCACCACTCTCCCCTTGTCTACCCAGCTGGTCATGCCATCGTAGAAGGCTATCAGATTGGTCAGGCATGATTTCCCCTTGGTGAATCCATGCTGGGTACTCCTGACCATCTTTTCTTCCACTTGCTTGGAAAGAACACCCAGGAACAGGTGTGAGAGAGGCAAACAAATGAATGGCTACACCTCAAGTTGTCCTGAAACGCATCTCTCTTATTTTTAAAGAAATTATTATTTTTTTATTATGGTAGTGTTTGACAGAGAAAATACTTGCACTTGCCCTGGCTAACTTTGAAGTTGCATGCATATGCAAAATAAAGGGAAATATACTTTATACAGAAATATATCGGTGACAAGAATAGAGAGAGATGTATTTGTCTTAAATGCTTAAAGTAGGTTTTGTGAGGCTGTTGCTATAAATAAATCAAGGCCAGCATGTAAATTCAAGTATGGGAGGCTGACTAAGTATTAGCGTGCTCATCAGAGTGATTCATGTCCGTGCCAAGTAGCATTCCTTGAGAAACTCTCTGGGCAAGGTTTACAGAGTAACGCTTGCCAAGAGCTGTTTCTAAAGAGCAGTATGGACAAGGCTGAGGCTTCCGTCCTCCCACAGTGCAGCCCTCCAGGAGAATCCTGGTAGAATTCCTAACCCATCCCTGCTCCTGCATGCCTTCCCACCACGTCCCACAGCGCTGAAAATGAGCATCATTTGCTTAGTTCCATGACAGGAGAATCTCATTCTGGAGGGCTGTAACACAGCCCTCAGCTTACTTCAGACGGAAAAATCGTAAAATAATTGGGTCCAAGAAGGGTCCCTGACACCGTTTCATCTGTATAAATAGGGATGTAGTCCAGAGCACTCTGAAGTAGGCTTTGGGGCTGGTCTGTAAGTGGGATAGAAGCCTTGTGGGAAGTGCTTTTCTTGCAGAATTTCCAGCATGATAGCTCATTATGTTTTCTCCGATATTTCCAATCAAAATACAAAGATGTTTAATATTCTTTCATTTTGGTAATGCACAAACCCCCTTTACTTCAAATTGTTTTAAAGTGTTCTTTAAAATGCTACATTTTTAGCAAGATCCAGTGATTCATTTTTTATTCTGCTACTCAAAACTTCACTCAGGTTTTTGGCACACACCAAATACTAATCTGTAAGCTGACAATGGCTTGTTTTAAGTTGATTATTTGTTGCAAGCAGATCTTACTAACACAACGTAGAGAGTGTACATTGTTTAAAGGCAGACAGCACTTCTGACTTCACAGATCAGTAACATGCATTATTACTTGGCAAATCCACTATTGTTTGTGCAAGAAATACAGTGAGTAAAGTTCCGTATCATAACAGGATGTCAGACTTTCAGCCAACTGGTGTTCTTACGGGTAAAAGGAAGGTGGGGTGGTACACTTCAGCACAGAGAACCCTCTTACTTCTTTATTATATTATAATCTGCTTCATCTCATGCAGTGATCAGGCAGATGACAGTAAAAAAATTAGTTGTATAGGTCTATATATGGTTCTGATTGTTCCAGGGCATCACAGCACCAAATTAGCGTGTCCTGTCCCAAGTCAGGCGGGCAAATCGGTGGTGGTAAATTGAAACTCTGTCCACTTTCCTAACGGCCTTTGTTCTTCTCTAAGAATTAGGGTTGGCATGGATAACGCTCGTACTTGATCTGGTCCGGTACACCTGCAACTACAGTTTGTGGGTTCACAAGCTGACACAGAGTGGGCAATAGGTTCTTCAGAGAAGAATGGTCCCACTGAACCTGAACAGTCAAAAGTGGGATTTTTTATAAATAATATTAAGCAAATAAGGTATTACATTTAATCTGGTTGTCTGTTTGACCACACAAGAGAAACAAAAGTAGCTTTCAGTCAAAACCTATGGAAATTACTCATTAGTCCATGCTTTCATGGTCTTGCTGAGGATCCAAAAAAGTAACGGCATAAACAGAATCAAGATAAGACAATTCACAATTGAACAAAATGTTAAGAAAACAAAATAGTTATGAATGGAAGTATGTAGAATTTGATGTGGTAAAGCTGCTTGTCAGCCATTAGCATGTAGAAAGCTGCTTACAGAAGGAAATCATAGTTTTACCGCAGATATTTATTAGGTATCCAATTAAATATTTAAATGTTATGTGTGTAGTCGATGACTTGCCAAATTGCACAGCCTCACAACAGCTGTAGCATTCTACCTTCTACCTTAACTCTGTGCCAGCTTTCTCCTTTCAAAACCTGTGTTCTCAGACTCCTGCGTATGGAAACGAAGGGAGTTGAGAGCCATAGCTGATCTGCAAGTGGGCTTTTTGGCAGGCACATGTTCTGGAGTGCTCTCCAGAGGGCTCAGGGGTGAGGGAGCCCAGCCAGGTAGCTCACGAAGACCTACCTAGTGATGAGTAAAAGGATTAAGGGCCTGCTACCCTGCTTTTGCCCTGCACCTTTTGGAAGTAACACGGGAAACAGTCTTTATGTCGAATATGGCTAGCCCCTCCTAAGCAGGGAAAGATCTCATTCTTTTGTCTATGCTGATGTGAAGACCAAATTGATTTATTTCCTTTTAAATTAAATCACTAAAAATTTAATTTCCCTCTCATTTGTTCCCAGCCATGCATGCCAGAAGGTAAGTGATGTGAATCTCACTGCCATGTTACTGTGATACCAGTGTGTCCCCCCATCACTGCTGGGCTTTCTCAGTAGCAGAGGGGAGTCTCCCAGAGAAGTAGCACATTTATATAGAAAGGGACCGCGGTCAAGCAGATCTGCGCGCCCTGCAAATGAGAGAGAGCACCAGGCCTGCTCCCCGCTTCTGACCCAGAGCAAGAGAATGGCTTTTCCCTCTACGTAGCCACCCAGAGGCAGTTCGTTGCACAAAGGAGTGCTGCACAGCAGCAGCGGATGTGCATTCACTACTGCTGCACATGCAGGGCAGCCCCTTGGAGGGGCACGTTCCCTTACTCTGAACTGCCAGAGATTGCTTATCTATCCCTGAGTAAAAACAAAAACAGCAAAACAACTGCTTGTACATGTGGTATGTAAATGTCTCTGTAATGTCGAACAGCCACTACAATGTGGCCAAACCAGTCACATTTGTTAAAGCAAACACTGCGTACACCAGTGTTAATAGGAGAGGTGTGATTGACTTCCGTGAAATTACAGTACCTTCCACCTTCTCCCTCTTTGAAATTTTCCTTTCAAACCAGCCTAAGGAAGAGTGAAACGACTCAATGAACATGTCAGTATGAAAAGGTGTAGCACCTCATGCATACATATACACCTAAGTAATATACAGGCTCTAGAGTTTGCCAAGCAAAATGAAGTCTTACATTCAACTCAATCATACTGCATTATCTGCAATATGAGACATTTTTAAAACTTCACTTGATATATTTCAGCATTTTAAGGCATGCCCTGGACATGGGTGGAGAGAACTCCTAAGAAAATTGGGGGGAGGAAATGAGAAGACAGATACCTCTATTTTTTCAAAATTTGCAATTTCCATAGTCTTTGTTGTTGTTATAGTTTATTAATGTCAAATGTGCTCACCTCACTTCTGCCCTTTCTTCTGTAATGAAGCTAGCTCAAGGAGATACCATTCACCGCATTGCTTGTAAATTTTATTTGAAGGGGGCAGCAACCTGTGGGATGGGGTGGGAATGAGAAACTATGACCTGGAGCCACGCGGGACATGGGAGCTTCTTGAACAAGTACAAACCCCAGTATTTCCTGAATGACCAATCATCCAGAGAAAAATAACTAAAAAGAGAGGAGGAAAGCACACACCCCTGCGGGGGTAATTGAAAGAAAGGGGAGGCAGGAAGCAAATACACCGCTCTATAGCCATGAAGAGGCAAGGCTACCGTTTGGACTGAACCCGTGGACAGACTGGAGAAAGGACTGAGAACCATGGGGAGGGAGGAGATACGGGAAGATGTCAAGAGCAGCACGTGCAGTGACCTCCATTTACAGAAACATCAGTGGCCCTCAGAATGGACCAGTTCCTGTTTGCATATACCTGCACCCCACTTAAAAAAAAAAAATAATAAAACCTCTACCTATTAGCTGCAAAGCTCCGTTAACTACCCGCTGTTTGCAAAATGCTATTCTTCAGTTACATTGTAATGTAAAACACCTTTTAAATCTATAATCTCTCTTCATATTGAATAGATTTTTCTAAGGAAAGATACCAAGAGAGAAACGTCACAGATGTTAAAAAGGTAGGCAGCATTAGCACAGGGAGATAAGGAATGATTTCAGAGGGTTCAGTTACCTAGCAACGTCCCTTGCAGTTGCCTAATGGTATTTTGGAAGTGCAGAGGCTGCAGACCGGCTGAAGTGAAGGGAATGAGGGGCTGGGAAGCAGCGGAGGTCCGCAGCCCGGCCTGAGCACACCACGCAGCTGCTTTCGGGCAAGACCAGGCAGACAGGAGCAAGGTAACGCGACAGAAGGGCGGAGGGACAGCCCTGCCGGGGGCATTTCTTTCCTGAGCGCGTCCGAAGAGACAGAGAAGGAAGCACCCCCGCCAAAATACCTCACCGCTTACGAACCTCCGAGTGGCCGAGGGGAGGTGACGCCCTCCCCTGCCCTCGCATGCTCTCCCCTTTCCGCCCTGTGCCGTTTTTTTCGCCCGCGCACCTCAAAGCCCCGACCGAGCCCCCAGGCGCGGCCGGACA
>NW_009258383.1:5431425-5432113 GCF_000687185.1 Egretta garzetta
CACCCATCCGCCGCCGGCTCCTTGTAACGGGCACTTCCTGGGCTGACGTCGCAGTTCCCTTCGGTAAGGACTAGCTTAGCAGAGGTCTGGAAAGCCGCGCGTTGGCCGCGGTAACTTGTTGCTGAAAGAGGGTGTCAGCGTTTGGAGAGTGAGGCAGGAGGTGACCGAGATCTTTCTTCCCTGTCACCTGTGCTGTGCATCGTTACACGTCTTGTTTCAATGCTGCTGTTGTCCACCTGTACCAAAATACCTTGTTTTTGTTGTCTATATATTTGGATAGAGCAACCAAGAGTTTTTGATGGGAATAGTTCCTTTCCAAATAAATACTTATACCATTAGATTATTTTTTAAAAAAAAAACCAAACCAAAATATTTTTGACGGTGAAAAATACAATCTGTTCTTAGTGGATAGGAAACTGCATCAGTTCACAGTAATCCTTGATGCAGGCAACATTAGCAAATGCACAACTGTTTTGCCTATAGCTTCATTTGAGAAGCATACGAATCTGCACGTATAATGGTGCTAGAAATAATGGGACTTGGTGAGCGGAAGACCTTTCTTGGGCATTGCACAGCTAACTACATTTTCTACATTTTGACTTTAATTATTCTGATGTGTTGCTCGAGTCTTAAGGACCTGGTAGTAGAGATCAATTTCATTGCTAATTGAAGGGATACAAGGAAGAGC